>NW_026652285.1:109650763-109698108 GCF_009828535.3 Hylobates moloch | reverse complement strand
CGGCGGGGTAGGAGACCTGCAGCCGGAGAACCCGCCCGCTTAAGTCCTAGTAGTGGATGGGGAGTAGCCTTCCCATTTTCAACACACATCTCATTCTAAATTGACGTTCTGGTGGGCTGGCCGAAGAAGGAGAAAGACCCGTGGCTCCGACCTCTGACTTCTAACCCCGGACGCACTTTGATTTCGCCGGCTTGCGCGGAAGGCTGACTCCCTGGGCCGCGGCCTGGGGGGGAGCCGCCTGTGGGGTGTCCCCGACGCGGGAGGGTGCTCTGGTCCAGGCAGGTTCCCGTTGCGGCGGGTGTCCCCTGGTTGGGAGGAACGCCCCTGCCGAGGGGATGCTCCGGCTGGAGAGGGTGTCCCTAACGGCGGGGATGCCTGGACTGGCGGGGGCTGTCCCACTGGGGATGATTTCCCGCTGGGGAGGTGCCTGGCGGGGGAGCGGCTCCGGCTAAGCATGGGTGTTCTGCTAGGAGGATGTGTCTGGCTGGGGGCGGTGTCCCAACCGGGAGGGTTGCCCTGATGGGGGAGGTTCCGCAGTTGTGGAGATGCCAACTTGGGGGGGTGTGCCCTCTCTGGTTACCCCGCTCTCGCTGCCACTCATATGCCTGCTGCCCAGGTATGCACAAGCCAAGGCCTTTTCTGCAGACCAAGTAGCCTTCCCTGGAGAGCGCTCCCAGCAGCACAGAAACTATCTATATGCCCCGCAGTGGTCAGCTCGCCTTATCCCAGCCCCGAGACCCAAAACAAGAAGCATGGACTGAATTTGAGGTTTCTGGATGGTCGCGTGAACCGAGGGGACGGGTACTGTACTGACAACAAATGAGCCTTGACGGTCAATCCGGGTGACACCCCAGCCTCCTGGTGAGTGGGACTCCGGAGAATTATCTCAAGTCCAGCATAGACAGCGCACATAGACAGAAAAGGAAACGGACAATCCCAAGTGCCAAGGGAACCTTCCCAGGTTTCTTTAGGGCAGCTAAACTGCTCTGTCAAAGCCTAAGTCCATTTATGACAGGTCGAGCACCCTGAGCCCTCGCAGGAGACACGAGCACTTTCATGGCCCTCCTGCCCCACCCTGCCCCACACCCACCTCTCCACCGCCCCTGCTGCTGTCTGTCCCTTCCCTGAAACCTTTATTTCAAGTGTCTTTGTGGCTTGCCTCTTTACCATTCTTCAGTTTAAATATCACCTGTTAAGAGAAGCCTTCCCTCTCCTCCCTAGTTAAAATGATACTGCCTCCCCATACCTGTCTTCGTTGACTGACTTTGCTCCATCACAGTGTCATCTGACTCTCCCACATCTTGACTTGCAATATTGTCTCCCTACTGGAATGTAAGTCCATGGTGCCTAGAACAATACCTGGTGTACGAGAGACAAAATATTTGTTGACTGGGCCAGGCGCGGTGGCTCACGCCTGTAATCCCAGCACTTTGGGAGGCCGAGGCGGGCAGATCATGAGGTCAGGAGATCGAGACCAGCCTGGCTAACATGGTGAAACCCCATCTCTACTAAAAATACAAAAAATTAGCCAGGGCTGGTGCTGGGCGCCTGTAGACCCTGCTACTCGGGAGGCTGAGGCAGGAAAATGGCGTGAACCCGGGAGGCGGAGGTTGCAATAAACTGAGATCGCGCCACTGCACTCCAGCCTGGGTGACAGAGCAAAACTCTATCTCAAAAAAAAAAAAAAAATTGTTGACTGAATAAAGGGAGTTAAAATGTGAAGAGAAATCCTCCACCAAGCAAACATCCGCCCTAAGTGAGGGTGTGGGAAGCAGGCTTCAAGCAGCTGTTTGACTCCAGTTTGCAATCAGCTGCTACCCTTGGTGCCCCTGAGCACTTATGTCAAGATGCTGCTCAGCACGTGACATGCTAACACCGCAAACTTCAGGTCAGTCCTGAGAGGCAGGCACTGTTCTTACCCACATTTTATAAGTGACTGAACTGAAGCAAGGGAGTGGTGAGAGGCAGTGATGGGATTCAGCCCAAGAGGCCTTCCTTTCAGCCACATACTGCACTGCTTCCAGCAGGTGCTTCACAGGTGACCCCGCCTGTGGTACACTTTCTGCTGTTCTCCAGTATTCATGCTGCCCGTCCCATAGTTAGTAAAATTTTAGCCAAGTACAGGACTGCCTGGCTAAAGACCACATTTCCAACGGGAAGGGGACAGGTCAGAGAGAAAAAGTGACAATCCATTTCCCAGTCTGTCCCTTAAAAGTCCCACCATCGGCTGGGCGCGGTGGCTCACGCTTGTAATCCCAGCACTTTGGGAGGCCGAGGCGGGCGGATCACGAGGTCAGGAGATCGAGACCACGGTGAAACCCCGTCTCTACTAAAAATACAAAAAATTAGCCGGGCGTGGTGGCGGGCGCCTGTAGTCCCAGCTACTCCGAGAGGCTGAGGCAGGAGAATGGCGTGAACCCGGGAGGTGGAGCTTGCAGTGAGCCGAGATTGCGCCACTGCACTCCAGCCTGGGCGACAGAACGAGACTCCGTCTCAAAAAAAAAAAAAAAAAAAAAAGTCCCACCATTAGGCTGGGCAGTGGTGAAAGCTGTTAACAGCCATCTGAGAGCCAAGGATGGGAACCACTATGTAGGAATGACAACTCTGCCACAAGGCCAGGATCTGCTCCTGGACTGTTCAAGAAATAAACTGTCATGCTATGAGAGTGGGGGGCTATCCCCTACAATCCCATGAGTTTTTTGTGGGGTTTTATTTTTTGAGGCAGTCTCGCTGTCACCCAGGCCGGAGTAGTGGCACAATCTCAGATCACTGTAACCTCTGCCTCCCGGGTTCAAGCGATTTTCCTGCCTCAGCCTCCTGAGTAGCTGGGATTACAAGTATGTGCCATGATGCCCAGCTATTTTTTTTTTTTTGTACAGATGGAGTTTCACTATGTTGCCCAGAGTGATCTGGAACTCCTGACCTCAAGCGATCCACCTGCCTCAGCCTCCCAAAGTACTGGGATTACAGGCGGGAGCCACCGTGCCCGGCCTGGTCCTGTGCATTTTATAGATAAGGTAACTGACAAACCTAGCCACAGCCGCCCCTTCGCCCTACAGGAGAACTGGAATTTGAACCCACAGTCCTTCACCACCACCTCCATTGTTTCTGGAAGCGCCCTCCAGGCAGGCCAGCCAGGAATACAGGGCCACCCTTGCGGCTAGAACGTCTGCAAGATGCCCCTTTGAGAAATGCTGCTCCACAGAACCCTGCCTTTCAGGCCTTGGAGATGTGGGCAGGGGAGAAGCAGCGTCCCTCAGAGCCAGGCCTGGCAGTGGTGCCGGCAGGGGCCGAGGCCCGGGGAGCAGGGTCTCCTGTCGGAGGGACCTGGGCAAGCCCCTCCACGCGCCGGTGGCTTTCTCAGCAGGGGAGGTCCAGACCACACCGCCTGGGAACCTGGGTGCCTAAACGCAACAGGAGCCGAGGCACAAATTTAACCAAACACCAAGGTTATGTGAGGCCCCAATTCGTGAGCCGGGCTCCAAGGATGTGTCCTTAGGCAGCTCTGGAAGGCCCAGCACCAGCCCCGGTCCTCTGTTAAAGGGAACCAGCCCAGCGGCTCCACCCAGGCATGGCAGCCTAAGCGCACCCCCAGGGTAGTAGGGGGCACCTGAGGAGCAGGGTCTGCCCTGGCATGAGCAGAGCCCAGGATGGGGTCAGGGTCAGGCCCTGCCAGAGGCTGGAGGGTGCCCAAGGCGAGGCCGGTGAGGCCCAGCTCTACAAATAAAGTGTTTTATTTACAGGAGTCGTCTCTCCAGGTCCCAGCTCCCTGCCACCCCCACCCCAGCCTCAGGGAGAAGAGGGCAGATGCCAGAGGAGCTGGCAGAGGCTGGGCAGGTCCTGAATGGGCCAGGCCAGGCCGAGAGAGAAGGCACGAGGCCCTGGATGCCCCAGTCCCAGGGCAGAGGCCAGGCCTGCCTGGAGAAGGCAGCACGGGGTCAGCTCTCAGGGGTCAGGCTGGGGTCCACGCCGCCGCAGCTCTGCTCATAAGACGGTGGGGCCTCTGCGGGAAGAAAGCAGGGTCTGCATGGGGCTCCTGGTGTCCCCTCCCTGCCAAGCCCTGGCCCTGGACTCACCATAGGGGTAGCCCCAAGAGCTGTACTCTGGAGGAAGAATCAAGGTGCTGGTGGTGGGCACTGGCTCCCCGGAGCCCTCTGCAAAGTAGGGGACAGTGGCACCTGTTGAAATGCACAAGGGAGGGCGCAGCGGGTGTGAGGCAGGGCTGCCATCCTGAGGACAGGGCTCGGGGGCACCAGGCACAGAACTCCAGGTGGCCAGCAGGGGCTGCTGCTGCGAATGGCTCTTAGTGGAGAGGAAGACGGGGTCCAAGAAGTGGGGGCTGCCAGCCGCAGCCTCAGCCTCCTCCTGGGGTGGTGCAGAAGGCACCACCAGGGGTGGGGCCCCAGGAGGCAGCCCCAGGCCTGGCCGGGGGCTCAATGGGGCATGGTTCACAGCAATATTGCCAATGAAGACCGGGAGGGTCACAGTAGCTTCCGGCGCCTTCAGAGAGACCTGGACAGGATTGAGGTGGGGCATGAGGGGCCAGGGCCAAGGGCACTAGGCCTCAGGCCGCCCCGCCCCCAGCAGCACCAAACCTGTAAGTAGTAGTCGATGTGGATGAGGCTGCAGCCCGGCAGGGCCGACTGGGGCAAGGCAGGCACCAGGATCTGCTCGTGCCACTGTGCCCGCCGCCAGGCCTTGACGCCCGCACCCTCCACCTCCGCAATGGTCCGTACGTCGTGGATCCAGCGCTTGGCCTTATAGGATACTTTCTGGGGAAGGACCAGCCTGTGAGCCTGCGCAGGCTGCCAGCCCACCCCAGGAGGCCGGTCCAGGCAACTGGCGGGGGCTCTGACCTGCAGCAGACTGGCCACCACAGGGCTGGTGTCTTTGCCTGACTGGTTCTCAATGTCGGCATGCAGCTGCAGTGCCTGCCCCACCACATAGCCGCGGAGATCAGTGCTGGCTGTGAGGACCACGCTGCCTGTCTTCACCAGCTTGTAGGAGAACTTCTTGGTGGCAGAGGCCACATTGGGTTGCTTGGGGGGAGGGCCAGGGAGGGGCTTAGCAGGTGTGGGCAGGCTGGATCCCTGTGGCATTAGGACAGGCCCCTCAGCCCTGCCACGCCCTGCCGCTGGACATCAGCAGTCAGCTCAGGGCAAAGAGGCCACTGCCTCCAGACCCTGGCCCCCCTCACCTCAGCTGGGGACAGGACACTGGGATGAAGCAATGCCTGCCCGGCTCTTCCCCAGCCTCCATGAGGGTGGGGACCCACCAAGGAGGTCACTGTGCCATCCTCACCTCAATGTCTGGGATGCTGTTCAGGTTCAAGGGGCTCAAGATATAGAACACGAGGCTGCACTTGTGATCCTTGGAAAACCGTGGCGTGTGGATGGCGGCCCTCACCTGGTGCACGATCTTCCCAAAAGGACCCTCAAAGGACGTGGGTGCTGTGGCTGGGGAGAGAGCAGGCACTGGCACCTGGCTGCCTTCCACCCTGCAGAGCCCACCTCCCACCAGTTGGTCATCACCAGGCCTGTCCAGGCTGGGCTCTCACCAGGAAGCAGGAACTGGAAGGGGAAGCTGTGCTCTCCAGCGGGCAGGCTCCCTGCAGAGACAGGAGGGAGGTGGGGGGCGGTGGGGACAGGCCTCAAGAGGCCTGAGGTGGCCACAGGGCCAGGATAAGAGTGGGCACTGCAGCTGACCAGCTCACACTGGGTCTCCCTGTCTCAGTCACCAGTGCCACAGCAGCACAGGACTGTGGCCTGGGTGAAGGACTGAGGATAAGAGCTTGGCTTGAACAGGAGAGTGGTTTGGGAATGGGGCAAGGGTGAAACAGCTGTGCCAGGGGTCAGAGGCCACCCAAATCCAACACAAGGGGAAGGGGGCCCCTTCAGCCACCCAGCCCCTGTGAGAAAGCCATCAGGGCCTACAACCCTGGGACAAGATGGGCCAGTGCCAGATCCAAGAGGCAGATCCAGGAAAGGGGGAGGACAGAAGGACAGACAGGCCCCACTCTAAGGGCTGCCCCCAGGGGTCACCACTCGGGAACTGGCTCCCAGACTTACCCTTGTCTGCCAGCGACAGGGAACTGTTGAAATAACCCTCCTCCACTACCCACGCTGTGTCATTAGCCTTGTTGGAGACCCCGCAGGAGCCTGTGCAGGTCACCCGGATGGCTGCAAAGGGGAAGGCTGCATGAGCCCTAGCCAGCCCACGGCCCAGGCCCCTGCTTGCTGCCAGCACAGGAATTTGACCTGGGGCCAAGCAGCGCCACCTGGGCAAGGTCCTGGGAAGGCCAGTGAGCAAGCAGCCCATGCCACTTCAGAGGACACCTCCTGCCTATCTCCTGTCTTGGAGGTCTCCAAGGGAATCAGGCTGGCGAGGGGCCTGACCAGCACAAAACGACGTCTGCCCTGCAATCCAGAGCAGAAAGACCCCAACGCTCATCCAGGTGATGGCTGGCCTACCCCCCAAATTGGTAACCTTGGCTCCCAGCCAGACCTGCGAAAGCTCAGCTGCCTACAGGAGATACTCAGGACACACCAAGGGACGCATCTTCTTGCTGCCCTGTGGACAAGTCAGTTAGGCAGGGAAGGACCTGTCCACGCTCCGGGAAGCTAACTGCCAACCGTCATGCTGCAGGAATGTGGCCAGACCCGCCTGGGCAGACACAGTGTTCCACAGTCAGCACACCATTGGGTGGGGCCCTACTTTCTGGGCGAGCACTGCCCAGCGGGGCTGACTTTCTGCACAGGAGACGGCTCGGTCCTCTCCGGCCTCCCCTGGGGAGTGCCCAGACCAGGAACTGCTTGAGGCAGAGGTTGCCACTGTTCTGTGGCCAGGAACACAAATTCCTCAGTCCAACAGATGTGTGTCCAGAAACCACGATGATCAGAAGATCATGGCTGGACAACCAGGTCCAGCAGAAGCTGGTCAAAAGGGAGGACAGACACAGCAGAAGTACACACAGCACAGGACCCAGGTGGGCAGGGGTTGGGGGAGCCAGTGGCAGGCCACCTGCAGCTCCAGCCCCTCTTCTCCCTGCAGGGCTGAGTCAGGGCCAAAGATGGCCACCTCCCTGCCTGGTCCTGGTGGGGGTCACGTGAGGAGAAGGTGACTCAGACTCTGACACCTGCTGAGGGAGCAGCCAGGCAGGAGGAGTACCGGTGTGCAGAGCACCCAGGGTCAGCCATACCTGCCTCACCTGTGGTCTCCCCAGCAGGCCCCACCTGTGGCCCAGGCCTTCTGCCTGCCACCCAGAGCAGCAGGATTCCTCTCGCGATCCTTGGTTCAGCTGCAGCCCCACGTGGCTCTCCATATGCATCCTGCCCTCCCCCTCGGCAGCTGCCAGGCCCAGTCCCCCATCCCTGAGGGTGGCCCTTGGTTCCTGCTGCACGCCTTCTACCCGCTGGGCGCTGCCAGGGCCTGGCCTCAGCCTCCATTCCAGCCCGGTCCATTTTTGTTTTTTTGTTGTTTTTGAGGGCCACTCCCCCAGGCTATGTGCAGTGGCAGATCTCGGCCCTCGCTTTTTTTTATTTCTTATAGAGATGAGGTTTTGCCATGCTGTCCAGGTTGGTCTCAAACTCCTGAGCTCAAGCAATCCACCTGCCTCAGCCTCCCAAAGTGTTGGGATTACAGGTTTGAGCCACGGTACCCAGCTCTCTCTGATTTTGAATCCATGCTCTGTTAGCCAGGCCCTCCTCGAGCCAGACCCCATACTGTTTCCATGCTGAAAATCCGGAACACCAGTGATCCTCCTGTGGACCAGCAGAAGCCCAACAGAAGCACACGAGCATGAGCAGGCACAGACGAGGGGGGGCGTGGCTGAAGCAAGGAGAGGAGGCCTGGGGACTGGAAATGCTGCAATGCTTTTAACACTCCTGACAGACTGCACATCCCGGCCTTGAATCCCGCAAATGCTGGGACCCAGCTGGGTGCAGTGGCTCACACCTGTAATCCCAGCACTTTGGAAGGCAAAGGCAGGTGGATCACTTGAGGTCAGGAGTTCAAGACCAGCCTGGCCAACATGGTGAAACCCCATCTCTACTAAAAATACAAAAAAGGCTGGGCACGGTGGCTCATGCCTGTAATCCCAGCACTTTGGGAGGCCGAGGCAGGCAGATCACCTGAGGTCAGGAGTTCGAGACCAGCCTGACCGACATGGAGAAAACCCATCTCTACTAGAAATACAAAATTAGCTAGGCATGGTGGCACATGCCTGTAATCCCAGCTACTAGGGAGGCTGAGGCAGGAGAATCGCTTGAACCTGGGAGGCGGAGGTTGCAGTGAGCCGAGACCACGCCACTGCACTCCAGCCTGAGCAACAAGAGTGAAACTCCATCTCAAAAAAAAAAAAATAGAAAAATTAGCCGGGCATGGTGGCGCATGCCTATAATCCCAGCTACTTGGGAGGCTGAGGCATAAGGATCACTTGAACCCAGGAGGCAGAGGTTGCAGTGAACTGAGATCGCACAAATGCACTTTAGCCTGGGTGACAGAGCAAGACTTCATCTCAAAAAGAAAAAAGAAAAAAAAAGAAAAATGCTGGAACCCACAGAGGATGCCGGAAAGGGGGCAGTGGTCCCCAGACTAACCCGTATGCCAGCCAAGCACCCTCAAGTGATCCCGGCTGGTGGCACAGAAGATTAACCCTGCCCTCACTGTCCAGATTCCTAACCCACAACGCTGTGAGATACAATCAAATGGTTGTGTTAACTGTTTAGGAATGGTGTGTGACTTGAGGTGACCGTGACTTTTACTTAGCAGTAGATAACTGGAACAGACATCCAACCTCACTAGAAATTAGGGAAAACCCGGCCAGGCGCGGTGGCTCAGCCTGTAATCCCAGCACTGTGGGAGGCCGTGGCGGGCGGATCACGAGGTCAGGAGATCGAGATCATCCTGGCTGACACGGTGAAACCCCCATCTCTACTAAAAATACAAAAAATTAGCCGGGGGTGGTGGCAGGCGCCTGTAGTCCCAGCTACTTGGGAGGCTGAGGCAGGGGAATGGCGTGAACCCGGGAGGTGGAGCTTGCACGGAAAACCCAAATGACCTACCATTTCAATCCATCAGATTGGCAAATATTAAATGTCTCGACACAGCTGGGCGCAGTGGCTCATGCCTGTAATCCCAACACTTTGGGGGGCCAAGGCGAGCGGATTGCTTGAGGCCAGAAGTGTGACAGCAGCCTGGGTAACACGGTGAAACCCCGTCGCTACCAAAACTACAAAAGATTAGCTGGGTGTGGTGGTGCATGCCCGTGGTCCCAGTCACTCAGGAGGCTGTGGTGGGAGGATTGATCGCTTGAGCCCCGGAGGCAGAAGTTGCAGTGAGCCAAGATTGCACCACTGCATTCCAGTCTGGGTGACAAAGTGAGCCCTCATCTCAAATAAAATGAATGTCTTGGGGCCGGGTGCAGTGGCTCACGCCTGTAATCCCAGCACTTTAGGAGGCTGAGGCGGGCGGATCACCTGAGGTTGGGAGTTCGAGAACCGCCTGACCAACACGGAGAAACCGGTCTCTACTGAAAATACAAAATTAGCCGGGCCTGGTGGCGCATGCCTGTAGTCCCAGCTACTCGGGAGTCTGCGGCAGAAGAATCACTTGAACCAGGGAGGCAGAGGTTGCGGTGAGCAGCTGAGATTGCACCACTGCACTCCAGCGTGGGCAACAAGAGCAACGTAAATAAATAAATAAATAAATTAATTAATTAAATGTCTCAACACACGTTGGAGGGAGGTGGAACACAAACACCCCTTACACCAGTCAAACTGCAGACAGGTATGAGGTTCTGGCAAAGAGTGGGACAGGTCTACTGTAATTTTACCTGTGCATACCAGGAGACCCAGAATTCCGCTTAGAATCTCATGGTATTTAACTGAGAGCCTCACACACCACTGCTCATACTAGCAAAGCATCGCAAAAACCGTCATGGGACATCTGACTCCACAAAAACAAACAGTATCCAACTGACCCCTGGGTCATCCTAAGGGCCCAGGCTCTGTGATCTTCCCAATGCCATGCAGATGGCCCCGTTTTGCACATACACCAAGGCTCTTTGAGATGACTCTGCCAGAGTGAGCAGCCTCCAACCACCGTCCAAAGTGAAACCTGTCCTGAGCTGCCCCACACACTCCTCAGTAAGAACACGGGAGGCACGGGGCTCCTACAGCGCTGCCAGCTGCTTCCCTGCCAAAACACCTGGAGCTGCTCCTCCGCCTCTCAGCAACTGCTTCAGGTCAGGCTGGGTGAATTTCCCAGGGAGCCCGTTTTCACTGGCCAGGCCAATGGCAGAGGCCACGTTTCTGCCTTTTCAAATCATCGAATCAGGCAGGACCACAGGACGCAGTTCTGCCCACGGAGAAGCCAGAGCAGCACATGGCGTCCATTATGAGGGGTCTCCTTGCTGCTGGAGGCATATGACCCCACTCCCTCTTCTTTCCAGCTTGCAGACTGCTTGTAATGGCAGAACAGGCTGAAGGGAACCAAGCCTTTCGCAACAGGAAAGCCACCAGACAGGGCTTGGCTGCAGGACTGAGTGGCTCACTGGCAGTCACCTAGTCAGAGTGTGACTTCTTTCGCCTTCTGGACTTGAATGTTGCACCTCTTTGCAGGGGCCCTGCAAGCCCTGTCCCTCCTCCCCCATGCAGGTTTAAAAATGTTTCCTGGCCGGGCACGGTGGCCAGCACTTTGGGCTGGGCGGATCACGAGGTCAGGAGATCGAGACCATCCTGGCTAACACGGTGAAACGCCGTCTCTACTAAAAATACAAAAATTAGCCGGGTGTGGTGGTGGGCGCCTGTAGTCCCAGCTCTTAGGGAGGCTGAGGCAGGAGAATGGCGTGAACCGGGGAGGCAGAGCTTGCAGTGAGCCGAGATTGCGCCAGCGCACTCCAGCCTGGGCGACAGAGTGAGACTCCGTCTTAAAAAAATAAATAAATAAAATAAAAATAAAAAATGTTTCCTGTGTTCAGATGCACAACCAAGGACAAGCTGTTGGAGGCTGCAGGCTGCTCTGACTCTAAGGAAGATCATGATTGGGCCGTGTTCTCGAGTGACCACTGGAACTTTCTTCTCGAGCTGGGGCTCCCACCTGTTCAGCAGCCCCTCCCTTGCACCACCTGCACTTGGACCGTGAAGACCCACCCACTCCTCATCCTCATCCCAAAGGACTCACGCCTGCCACAGAAGCTGTGACCTGTAAGCCACTCCCCCAGTCCTGTTTCCAAATCTGTATCATGAGAGTAACAACCGTGCCACTTGCCAGGGCACTGAGGGTTACTGAGGCTGGCCCGTGGCACGTGGAGAGAATTGCATCAGGCCCACCATGAGTGCTCCGAGAACCACTGTCGGCCCTGGTCGCCCACCCCAGTAACAGCAGAACAAGAGGTGGTCCTGCCTGACCCCCAGCCCTGAACTGGGCCAGCCTGGGCTCCAGAGAACTGCTCCCTCCCAGGCCTCCCTCCGCGTCAGCCCTTGAGACAGCCGGTGACCTCGTGGCTGGGTGCTGATTGTCACCGACACTCATCGACAGGGTAAGTGAGCAAGCCCTGGGGCCCGGGCAGGCCTGCTGTCCTCCTGGGGGCTGAGGGCCTCCCTACTGGCTCCCAGCAGGATTGACAAGCATCCTTTGAATGAGGAAAAGAAACCAGAGTCGTTCCGTTTCCATCCCAGGCAGGGCTGGGGGAAACCCCCGGGGGCCCCTGTACACCCTCCCACCTCACTTGCAGCAGCCTGAATCGTGCTTTCCAGACCATCAGGGCCCATCTCCTACTCCTCAGCTCACAACCCTCCTTTTTTTCCCTCACTCAGACCAGCCTCTGTGAGGTAGGACCATCAGCCAGTGCTCCCTCGGCTCTTGGGCCAGCTGCCCAAAGTGCTGGGATTACAGGCGTGAGCATTCACCCACCCACCACGTCCACCCGGAGGCCAGGGGAGCCTGCTCACCCAGGCCAGTCACGCACCGCGGGGCCGTCCCTTCCCTGTGGTCAGCAATGGCCTGCTCGCCCCAGGCCACGCCAGGGGAAGGACGACAGGGCCCTGCACTCCCCTCAGCCAGGATCCAGCCGGTGTCACCTCACACCTCACCTGTACCCAAGAGATGCGTGTGCTATCTCTGCCCTGCCACAGCCCCACCTGCCCCCACCCAGACCCCAAACTCAAGGTGGGGACAGAGGAAGGGAGGCTGTCAGGTCATCCCAGGAGGCCCAGTGGGGCCAGGAGCCTGACAGAAGCACCTACCACCCGGCTTCTTCCGAGGCCCCACAGCCTCAGGCGGTGCAGGGTCAGGGCCACAGCACCATCACCTGTCCCAGGAGGCTGAGAGGACAGAACAGAGACTGTGGATTCTCAGCAGGCACAAAAGCGGTGCCGTCACCCACGCGCAGGCCCAGCGGTCAAGGTCCAGCGGCACGTCCAGGGGCTGTGGCACAGGCCAAGCAGCCCAGGTGGTTCCCACAGTAGGCCAAGGTAGAGAATTCCCCGGCAGGGACGCGGCACTCACAGCCAGGGGCCAGGCAGAGGCAGCCTCACCTCGCGGGCCGGCCCTCACCTCCAGGGCGCCCTGCCAGCGGCCACTGCAGCAACCCGATACCCAGTCCCCGAAGCCCAGGCGTCCGCCTCGGCGGGGGGCCGGCGAGGCCTGCTAGCGGGTGACAGGGGGCGCAGGGAGCCGCAGCAGGTGTCTGCACCCCGCCAGGACCGCACGCCTGGACCGCACGCCCGGGCCAGGAGCGGCTCTGCAGCGGGAGCGCCTGCGCCGGGAGCCAGGGTGCGGGAAGGAGCCCAGCAGGTGCGAGCGCGGACGGGGAGGGTCGCAGGCCTGTGTGCGCCCGCGCTCAGGACGTCCTCCACAGTGGACCCGCTTCAGGCCCCGGCATCAGGCCCCGCCGGGACCCCGCCGCTCCTCGGCGAGAGGGCAGGAAGGGCAGGCGCGGAAGGGCGGCGCCGCCCGGACCTCCCCGGCGCCGCCGAGCCCGCTCCCCAGCAGTCCCGGGCGGCCAAGACAGCGACTGCGCGGGCCCAACCCGGGGCCCGGCGACGGCAGCCGCTTCCGGGAGCCCTGGCCCCGCGCAGGTGTGGCCAATGGCCCTCCCCGAGGACCCGCGCCCACCTCGGAATGGCAGCGGTGCCCCCAGGCGCACGCGCACGGTCCCAGCCAGCGGCTCCCCGGGGCTGTAGACGACGCGGCCGTGGCTCAGGCTGATCTCGAAGAGCTGCACTCGCCCCATGCCGCGGCCTCACCGGCCCGCCGCGCAGTGACGCCCCCGCCGGCAGCCCGCGAGCCCCGGCTCCGAGGCCCGGCCCCGCCCCCTCCTATGCCCCGCCCCATCCGTCCCAATCCCGGCCCCTCCCAGGCCCTGCCCCGCCCCACGGCCCTGCCCAGTCCCCCAGCCGCCCCATAGCCCGCGGGCTGCCGCTCGGAGGCCCGGCCCCGCCCCATCCGTCCGTGTGGCCCCGCCCCCTCGTTATTCCCCGCCTCTCTGACAGACCCTCGCCCCGCCCCCGCCCTTCGCCCCTGCCTCGCCTTCCCAGCTCCGCCCCTGCCTCGGCCGCCCCACCCCTGCCCCGCCCCCCGGCCGCGCTCATCCATCCCCGGCCCCGGCCCGGGCCCCGCTGGGTAGGTGGTGCGCTGCGTCGGGCGCCGCTTAAGGGACTTGAGGCGCAAGCGTCCCCTGCTTCCCCCACGGAGGGAGTCACCGCCGCGTCTCTGTCGGGGGGCGGGGCTGGGGGCGGGGCCGAGGCGAGCTCTGAGACTGGGAAGAGCTCCCCGCTGCGCTCTGCTGCTGGCAGAACCCACTCCTCCTCCGCCCCCACCCCCCGCCCGTCCCGCCCAGGGGTCTCCCTCACCCCGAGTCGCGGAAAAACGTCACGGGGCCGCGCGGGCGTCCTGGGCGAGGATGCTCCGCTGCCTAGCACCCGCCCCGCCTCAACCCCCACCCCCGGCTCCTGCCCCGCACCCCCAACCTTCCCCGCACCTACCTCGCGTCCCAGCACCTGTCGCGCCCCTCCGGAACCTGCCCACCCTCCCTCCTTCCCGCTACCTGCCTACCCCCGCACCTGTCCCGCCCCCAACACCTGCCTCGCCCAACCCCTCCCCCTCCGCCCCCTGCCTTCCTCGCACCTGCCCGGAGTCCCAGCACCTGCCCCGCTCCCCGCTATCTCTCTCCTTGCTGGCCCGATGGGGTGTGGGCCCAAGGGAGCCACACTTGGCCGGAAACCCTGGGGCGAGGGCCCGCAGCAGAAGGGTCGGGAGCCAGGCGGGGCGAGGACTTGGATCACTTGAAACCAGAAGGAACACACTCCCATTTATCTTTAGATAAATTTTGTAGAGAGTGAGCCGCGGGGGGGTGGGAGTCAAATACCCAGGGGACCTAAGGCGGGAGAGACCCGTTGGATAGTCCTGGAGAGGGAAGGCGTCCCTCGCCAAGGACCAGCTCACCATGGAGTGGGTAGGCGGGCCCCAGTGCTGCGAGTTTTTCTAGGACAGCCGGTGAAGAGGGTGGCCTTCTCTGATGGGGAGGACGGGCCTAGATACACGTGGTTTGCGGGTGGGAGAGTCATCACATGCAGAGTCTGAGGTGCCACTGATCCCCAATGGACCACGTACTTTTGTGCATGAGCCTGGGAGTCAAGCACTAAAATGTTGCCATCCCTAGTTGGTAGAAGGTAACAGGTCAGGGAGGAGGAGTCTGGCACCCCAGCAAAAGGAGAGGGGCCCCCAGGCCAGGCTGGGAGAGGCCCTGAAGCCCCAGGCCCAGCTGACTCCCTTGGGATTCCGATGTTTCAGGAGGTGGGTCTAACTGGCCGTGCTCCAGACACTTTCCTGCCAACACAGGCAGAATTTCTGAACAAGAGGGAAGGGTGCCATGGGATGGCAAGGACTGTGGACAGCCCTCCTGAATGGCAGTCGGCCATGCCAGAAGTCAGAAAGAAGGGGGTTTCACCGGGCGCGGTGGCTCACACCTCTAATCCCAGCACTTTGGGAGGCCGAGGTGGACGGATCACGAGGTCAGGAGATCCAGACCATCCTGGCTAACATGGTGAAACCCTGTCTCTACTAAAAATACAAAAAAAAAATTAGCCGGGTATGGTGGCGGGCGCCATAGTCCCAGCTACTTGGGAGGCTGAGGCAGGAGAATGGCGTGAATCCAGGAGGCAGAGCTTGCAGTGAGCCGAGATCGCGCCACTGCACTCCAGCCTGGGCGACAGAGCGAGACTCCTTCTCAAAAAAAAAAAAAAAAAGAAAAGAAAAGAAAAGAAAAAAAGAAAAAAAAAGAAAGTGTTTCAAGCAAGGGACAGACAGACTGTGTTGCAAGCTACTGAGATGGAAGACAACGGACATAGAACATAGGTGGCCTTTATCCCAGGTCAGCCACAATCTAAGCCCCACAGGACTCTGCATATCCTTGATTCTAACCCTATCTCCCACCCATCCTGTGTTCCAGAAACCACCACCAGCACCAACCGCCCTGTCATTAGACTCTTCTTTGAACGTTACTTTTAGCCACACTCTAATGAAAACCTGGCTTCCCCTGGAGCTTTCGGGTGTCTGGGTCTGTAGGTGGGGTGGAGGCCCTCCTGGCTCCTTCCTAACACTCCCAGGCCATTCTCCACCCTGGGAGCTACCATGTGTAAGCCTCCTGGTCTCAGAATCACCAGCACCACCTTTGCTCTGGTCAGCATCCTCATTTCTTGGTGATTTTAGCTCCTAACTCACTGTCATTCTCTCCATCTCCAAGTGTGGAAACTCAGTGCTTCCGAATCCACACAGGCAATCCTTCCAGCCTCTTGACCTATATCCTAAAAGTACCTGGGTTTTGTTTGAATCAGGTATGGTAAAGTGACAGACTAGGAGACAAGTGCTACAAAGGAAAGATTTGGTACTCGTGGTTCTCAGGAGGAAGGGCCCCACCACGCCATGCAGGGCCAGAAGGGGAAGCACCAGGGTCAGGAGGAGCCAGGAGAGAGCATGATCCAGAGCCATTTTTGTGTTTTCCTCAGGGTGAAAATGGACAAGGCAGGGTAGGTAAGTGTGAGCAAGTTTAGGATTAGATAGCTTGAATCATGTCAGCAGGCTCTAGGTCACAGCAGGGGGCTCTAGCTGTCTGGTATCTGTCCCTGGGGGATGCAGGGCAGGAGAAATGCTGGCTTGGGGTGTGAGAGTCAGATCAGGAAGAGACTGGGGACATGGGCTCTGGACTGGTGTTTATAAAGTTGTTTGCTAGCTCTGGGAATTAGCCAGCCCTGGGAGGGGCAGTGCCTCCCTGACTAGTAAAGCCCCCCAAGATGTCAAAGCATAATAACATACAGAAAATGAAAAGTGTGGGCCGGGCGCGATGGTTCCGCCTGTAATCCCAGTACATTGGGAGGCCTAGGTGGGCAGATCACCTGAGGTCAGGAGTTCAAGACCAGCCTGGTCAACATGGTGAAATCCCATCTCTACTAATAATACAAAAAAATTAGCCGGGCATGGTGGTGGCGCACGCCTGTAATCCCAGCTACTCGGGAGGCTGAGATAGGAGAATTGCTTGAACCCAGGAGGTGGAGGTTGCAGTGAGTCGAGATTGGGCCACTGCATTCCAGCCTGGGTGACAAGAGCGAAATTCCATCTCAAAAAAAAAAAAAAAACGGAAGGGAGGGAGGGAAAAGAAAAGTGTGGTAAACACGTGTCAGTCTTGTTCCTCCTCCAAAACCCTCCTCTGCCTCAGCAGTCTCCCTCCTAGGGCATGGTGGTTCCTCAAAGACTCCGCCAATCTTTGCATCCATGCTGCTCTTCCCACCAGGCGGGCTTCCCCTGGAACCTAGGCTGGCCCACAACTTGCTTTAACTGGAAGAATTGCAATGAAACAGGCTGGGCGCGGTGGTTCATGCCTGTAATCCCAGCACTTTGGGAGGCCGAGGTGGGCGGATCGCTTGAGATCAGGAGATCGACACCAGCCTGGCCAACATGGTGAAACCCCATCTCTACTAAAAATAAAAAAATTAGCTGGGCATGGTGGCACGTGCCTATAATCCCAGCTACTCAGGAGGCTGTGGCAGGAGAATCACTTGAACTCGGGAGGGGGAGGTTGCAGTGAGCTGAGATCACGCCACTGCACTCCAGCCTGGGTGACAGAGTGAGACTTCATCTCAAAATCAAACAAACAAAACAAACAAACAAAAACAGTCAAGGCTGGGTGTAGTGGCTCACACCTGTAATCCCAGCACTTTGGGAGGCCAAGGCGGGCGGATCACAAGGTCAGGAGATCGAGACCATCCTGGCTAACACGGTGAAACCCCATCTCAACTGAAAATACAAAAAATTAGCCAGGCATGGTGGCCCACGCCTGTAGTCCCAGCTACTCTGGAGGCTGAGGCAGGAGAATGGCATGAACCCAGGAGGCAGACCTGGCAGTGAGCCAAGATCACACCACTGCACTCCAGCCTGGGTGACAGAGCGAGACTCTGTCTCAAAAAAATATATATATAAAATATAATATATATAACATATATAATACATTATATATGTAATATATGTATTATATTACATATATAATATATGTGTATAAATTAGCTGGGCGTGGTGGCACGTGCCTGTAGTCCCAGCTACTCGGGAGGCTGAGGCAGAATTGCTTCAACCCAGGAGGTGGAGGTTGCAGTGAGCCAAGATCGCGCCACTGCACTCTAGCCTGGTGAGACAGCAAGAATCCGTCTCAAAACAAACAAACAACACAAACAACAAAAAAAGAGTCATAGGAGCAACACACACTCACGTGGAGGGGAGAATTTGATGGTGACAATTGACGCAACCTACCACCCTAGCCAACAACAGCAGAAACAACCAGCTAAGCCCATCCTAAACTACAGAATCATGAGAAAATACATAGTTAAAGCCACTAAGTTTTGGGGTGGTTTATTATTATTATTATTATTTTTGAGACAATCTCACTCTGTCACCCAGGCTGCAGTGAAGTGGTGCGATCTCGGCTCACTCCAACCTCCACCTCCTGGGTTCAAGCAATTCTCCTGCCTCAGCCTCCCCAGTAGCTGGGACTACAGGCACCCACCACCATGCCCAGCTAATTTTCGTATTTTTAGTAGAGACAGGGTTTTGCCATGTTGGCCAGGCTGGTCTTGAACTCCTGACCTCAGGTGATCCACCCACCTCAGCCTCCTAAAGTGCTGGGATTACAGGCGTTAGTCACCGCGCCTGGCCTGGGGTGGTTTGTCATGCAGCAATAGATATAATAATTGGAACAGAAATTGGTGCTCAGAAGTGAGATACTGCCATAATTTTTTTTTTTAGACGGAGTCTCGTTCTCTTGCCCAGGCTGCAGTGCAGTGATGCACTCTCGGCTGACTGCAACCTCTGCCTCCCAGGTTCAAGAGATTCTCCCGCCTAGCCTCCCGAGTAGCTGGGACTGTAGGCACCCACCACCATGCCCAGCTAATTTTTGTACTTTTAGTAGAGACGGGATTTCCCCATATTGGTCAGGCTGGTCTCGAACTCCTGACCTTGTGATCCACCCGCCTCAGCCTCCGAAAGTGCTGGGATTACAGGCATGAGCCACTGCGCCAGGCCAACGCTGCAACCTTCGCCTCCCAGGTTCAAGCGATTCTCCTGCCTCAGCCTCCTGAATAGCTGGGACTACAGGCATGCAACACCATGCCCAGCTTATTTATACATATATATATATTTATTTATTATTTTTGAGACATAGCCTCGCTCTTGTCACCCAGGCTGGAGTGCAGTGGCACAATCTCAGCTGCAACCTCTGCCTCCTGGATTCAAGCGATTCTCCTGCCTCAGCCTCCCGAGTAGCTGGGGCTACAGGCACGCACCACCACGCCCAGCTAATTTTTTTTTTTATTTTTAGTTGAGACGGGGTTTCACCATGTCAGTCAGGATGGTCTCGATCTCTTGACCTTGTGATCCCCCCACCTCGGCCTCCCAAAGTGCTGGGATTACAGGCGTGAGCCACCATGCCCTACCAATGTTGTATTTTTTTTTAGTAGAGATGGGGTTTCTCTATGTGGGTCAAGCTGGTCTCGAATACCTGACCTCAGGTGATCCGCCCGTCTCGGCCTCCCGAAGTGCTGGGATAACGGGTGTGAACCACTGTGCCTGGCCCCCATATTTTTAAAATATGGCATTGACTTTGGAACCAGGCAGCAGGAGGAGGCTGGAAGGGTCATGAGAAAGTTGCTATTGTAGGCTGGAGAAAGTGTAGACTATTTACCTTCTGGCAAGACCATTGCCTGTGGAACGTGGCGGACAGAAAGTGCATGCTGTGATCTGACTTTCCTGACATAGAGTTTAAAGGGCCAACTGACTTCTTTCAGTTATTTATGAGAAAGTGAAAGTAACAAAAGAAGATGATCTGAATAAACTCTCTTGGCCCGGCAGTGTCATACGCCTCTAATCCCAGTGCTTTGGGAGGCCAAGGCAGGAGAATCGCTTGAGCCCAGGAGATCTAGGCTGCAGTAAGCCGTATTTGCACCACTGCACTAAAGCCTGGGAGACAGAGGGGGACCCTTTCACCCCAGAAAACAAAGAACTTCCCCAAACTCCCACCAACACACCTACTAGCCTTTCTAGAACCTTCATATTGGCTACCGCCAAGGTGCACTGCCCTGTCCGGTGCAGCTCGTCATCCCTTCTCCTCTGCAGCCAACGCCTCATCCCTTTCCACCATTGTCCCCATGGGTGAACATCAGTGCCATGTCCTTTGCACCACGAACGCGCTCCTGACCTCCCCCCTCTTCCAGCCTCAGCTCCCTTCACTGCTCCTTTTCAGCAAAATGCTGCGGAAGAAGCGTCCATCTCAGCCTGCAACTCCTGTCCCTCATTCCTTCCAACACCCTTGGACGTCTTCCCTCACCCCTCCACTGGCACTGTACTTCTCAAGGTAACGGGTGTCCCCTGTGTTGCTAAATCCATTGATTCATCCCCAATCTTCACTTTACCAGACGCAGCAGCAGCTGGGGCTGCCTTGCGGGTCTTCCTCCTACTTCACATCTTTGTTTTCTACTGAGTCCTCTTCTTTCCAATCTCTTTCCCCCTTAATATGATAGCATTAAGTATCCCTTCTCTTTTTTTAAATGATACTTAATCTAGCATTTTAAAGAAATGTAATGCGCATTTTTTGCTGTTATAGTCATAATACATAAACTTCAATAAATACCACAGAACTTTTAAAAACTAAAAATTAACTTCCCGGCCGGGCGCGGTGGCTCATGCCTGTAATCCCTGCACTTTGGGAGTCCAAGGCGGGCGGATCACGAGGTCAGGAGATCGAGACCATCCTGGCTAACATGGTGAAACCCCAATTCTACTAAAAATACAAAAAATTAGCAGCGGGCGCCTGTAGTCCCAGCTACTCTGGAGGCTGAGGCAGAATGGTGTGAACCTGGGAGGCGGAGCTTGCAGTGAGCGGAGATCTTACCACTGCACTCCAGCCTAGGTGACAGCAAGACTGTCTCAAATAAAATAATAATAATAATAATAATAACTTCCCATATTTTTCTGATAAAGATTACAACATAATTCAAGAAGACGACTCAGTTTTACTTAAAAAGTGAGTTTTATCTTTTCCTTACTTCACATACTACACTGATATAAATATCCTTTTACAAATTTTATTTATTGAATGTAAATTTTTATTATTTTTTTTGGCTCTATTATCTTCCTCTGTCGCCCAGGCTGGAGTGCAGTGGCGTCATCTTGGCTCACTGCAACTTCTGGGTTCAAGGGATTCTCATGCTGCAGCCTCCCAAGTAGCTGGGATTACAGGCGCCTGCCAGCACACCCGGCTAATTTTTATATTTTTAGTAGAGATGGGGTGTCTCCATGTTGGTCAAGCTGGTCTCAAACTCCTGACCTCAGATGATCCGCCCTCCTCGGCCTCCCAAAGTGCTGGGATTACAAGCGTGAGCCACCGCGCCCGGCCTGATTTTTGTATTTTTAGTAGAGGTTTACAAACAGGTTTCTGCCATGTTGGTCAGACTGGTCTTGAACTCCTGACCTCACGTGATCCACCCACCTCGGCCTCCCAAAGTGCTGGGATTACAGGTGTGAGCCACCACGCCCAGCCTAACTTTAAACTTTTACTTTAGGTTTGGGGATATGTGAGGTTTGTTACATAGGTAAACACCTGTCACCGCATTTGTTGTACATATTATCTCATCATCCAGGCATTAAGCCCAGTATCGTTTTCTTCCTTGTGTTCATAAGCTCTCATCATTTAGCTCCCACTTATAAGTGAGAACATGTGGTATTTGGTTTTCTATTCTGTGTAAGTTTGCTAAGGATGATGGCCTCCAGCTCCATCCATGTTCCCACAAAAGACATGCTCTCATTTTTTATGGCTGCATAGTATTCCATGGTGTATATGTACCACTGCTTCTTTCTTTTTTTTTTTTTTGAGACTGAGTCTTGCTCTGTCGCCCAGGCTGGGTGCAGTGGCGCAATCTTGGCTCACTGCAACCTCCGCCTCCTAGACTAAGCGATTCTCCTGCCTCAGCCTCTCAAGTAGCTGGGATTACAGGCACACACCATCACGCCCAGCTAATTTTTGTATTTTTAGTAGAGACGGGGTTTCACCATGTTGGCCAAGATGGTCTCGAACTCCTGACCTCAGGTGATCTGCCCGCCTCATCCTCCCAAAGTGCTGAGATTACAGGCCTGAGCCACCAGGACAGCAGCATTTAGGTTGATTCCACGTCTTTGCTCTTGTGAATAGTGCTGCATTCTCTACATCCACGTTTTCCCTCGTGGTAATCTCATCCAGTTTTATGAGTTTTGCTATGGTTTGAATGCTTGTGTCCCTCCAAAATTCAGGGTCTCACTCTGTCACCCAGGCTGGAGTGCAGTGGCCCCATCACGGCTCACTGCAGCCTCAATGTCCCCAGGCTCAGGCGATCCTTCCACCCCAGCCTCCCAAGTAGCTGTGACTACAGGCATGGGCCACCATGCCTGGCTAATTTTTGTGTTTTTTTGTAGACAGCATCCTGCCATGTTGCCCAGCCTGGTCTCAAACTCCTGGGCTCAAGCGATCCACCCACCTCAGCCTCCCAAAGTGCAGGGATTACAGGTGTGAGCCACTGCACCTGTCTCTAAGAGAGCTTTAAATATAATAAATGTGCCAATGATGCCAAACTTTTTTTTTGTTTTTTTGAGACAGAGTCTCACTCTATTGCTCAGGCTGGAGTGCAATGGCATGATCTCGGCTCACTGCAACCTCCGCCTCCCAGGTTCAAGTCATTCTCCTGCCTCAGCCTCCCAAGTAGCTGGGAATACAGGTGCACACCACCACATCCGGCTAATTTTTGTATTTTTAGTAGAGACGGGGTTTCACCATGTTGGCCAAGCTGGTCTTGAACTCCTGACCTCGTGATCTGCCCACCTCAGCCTCCCAAAATGCTGGGAGTACAGGCGTGAGCCACCGCGCCCAGCCATGATGCCAAACTTATATTCCCAGGCTGGACATCTCTGTGAACTCTATACTCAAACATATTCTACTTATACATTCAACTGCCTTGTAACCTTAACATGTAGCATAAGTAACACATTTTTATTTGGCTAAGCCGCTGAGAACTTGGGGTTGTTACTGCAGCATACCCAGGCCCATCCTGACATACACACCCCTCCACTACACGTCCAAACATCACCACTTACCAGGAGAGGTTGTGTCCCTTATCCAAAATGCTCGGGACCAGAAGTGTTTCAGATTTTGGATTTTGGACTATTTGTATTATACTTGCCTGATGGCGCTTTCCATATCCAAAATCCAAAATGCTCCAATGAGCACTTCCTTTGAGTGTCATGTCAGTGCTTACAAGGTTCAGATTTTGCAGCATCTCAGATTTCAGATCTGAATGTTCATCCTGTACTTGCCGCCCCTCCAGCCGCCGCATGTGCTGCTGCTTCTCAGTGGCCAGTGCATCGGCCACCTCTCCATTTTCTTTCTTTTGAGAGAGTCTTGCTCTGTCGCCCAGGCTGGAGTGCAGTGGAGCAATCTTGGCTCACTGCAACCTCTGCCTCCCGGGTTCAAGCAATTCTCCCGCCTCAGCCTACTGAGTAGCTGGGATTACAGGCATGCACCACCACACCTGGCTAATTTTTGTATTTTTAGTAGAGACGGGGTTTTGCCCTGTTGGCCAGGTTGGTGTTGAATGCCTGGCCTCAAGTGATCCACCCACCCCGGCCTCCCAAAGTGAGCCACCACACCCAGCCCCACCTCTCCATTTCCAAACGTGCCAGACGTGTCCCAGCTTAGGGCCTCTGCACAGGCTGTTCCTTCTGCCAAGAATGTTCTGCCCTGTATAGCCACATGGCTCACTCCATCTCCTTCCACTGCATGTTCAATGCTGTTTTCTCAGAGGACGGCTCTGCCCACCCCTGCAGCAGGGCCTCTGACTGCCTTATGGTGATGGACTTGTTCTCCCCATTGCATTTCTCACTGGCCAATGCGGTGTATGGTTCCTCATTACTGCCCCCCTCAATTGAGTATGAGCAGGGGCTTTCATTGATTTTGTTCATTGGTGTGAAGCAATTTCAGCAGTGGGAGGGGTGAAAGTCCAGCTGGAGTGGGCTGCCAGGAGACTTGGGCGGTAGGCAGAATGCCCCCCAAAGGTGTCACGCCCTCATGCCTGCACCTGTAATATTATGTTACATAACAAAAGGGATTTTGCAGATGTAAGTAGGTTGCCAATTAGTGACCTTAAAATAGGGAGATTATCCTGTTTATCTGGGTGGACCCAATCTAATCACAGGAATACATAAAGGCATAAAGCTTTCTCCAGCTGAAGGTGGGAGAAATGAGACAGAAAGGATCAAAGATGTGAAGGACTAGAAAGGCTGGCTCTGGCTGGGCGCAGTGGCTCACACCTGTAATCCCAGCATTTTGGGAGGCCGAGGCGGGTGGATCACTTGAAGCCAGGAGTTCGAGACTAGCCTGGCTGGCATGGCGAAACCATGTCTACTAAAAATATAAAAATTAGCTGGGCATGGTGGCAGGCACCTGTAGTCCCAGCTACTCGGGAAGCTGAGGCAGGAGAATCACTTGAACCCGGGAGGTGGAGGTGGCAGTGACCCGAGATTGTACCACTGCACTCTGGCCTGGGTGACACAGCCAGACTCTGTCTAAAAAAAAAAAGAAAGTCTTGCTGGTTTTGAAGATGTGAGCGACCTCTAGAAGCTGAGAACAACCCCAGGCCACCAGCCAGCAAGCGGAGACCTCATACAACCACGTGGAGATGAATGTCAAAAACCTGAAGGAGCCTGTAGCCCAGGTCTCCCCTAGGGCCCCTGCTAAGAGCTGAGGCAGCCGACACCCTGATTTCAGCCCTGAGACCTGCAGCAGAGACGCCAGTCAAACCCACCTGCACTTCTAACACGCAGAACCGTGAGATAATAAATGGGTGCTCTTTTGTGGCTGTTATAAAGCGATAGAAAACGAATTAACTAGGAGATAAGAGGAGACGCCAAGTACAAACCTGTTAAAAACTTTTGCTGGGATGGGAAGCAGGAAAATGAGGCAGTGGCCAGAAAGGGACGGGGGAGTCAAGGGCTTCTTTTTAAGGTGCCTGCCCATGGGAGAGGGATGCTGCAATGAGGAAGCGCCGCCCCAGCGTTACATAATTCCACCCTCGCAGGACACAGAGGCAGGGGTGCCACGTTCATACCTGGGTAGAATGTGTAGATAAAGCAGCCGGCTTGTGGTGGAGTAGGTATGAGTTCCCAAGCCAGCTGGGCACTGCCCACAGCACTGCGCTGTGTCAACACCTGCAAGTCTTTCTCGGCTTTGGAGCCAAGGAGTCACCTTGCCAGCAACAGCCTCCAACCAATGACAGCAAGGTGAGCGGTGAATGCTGGGGCCCCCTGCAGCAGGGTGAGGGGTGAATGCCTTGGCTCCCCTGGCCCTCGGGGAGGGACTCTGAGGATGGTACCTACACAACCTCCTGCCACAGCAACTGGACTGGTAGCACCCCCTTCCCTGCCTCATGCCCTTACTCTCCTGCTGCTGTCTCCTGGGGTCTTCCCTCAAGCTAACAATTTCGACTTTTTTTTTTTTTGAGACAGAGTTTCACTCTGTTACCCAGACTGGAGTGTGGTGGCACAATCTTGGCTCACTGCAACCTCCGCCTCCTGGGTTCAAGCAATTCTCCTGCCTCAGCCTCCCAAGTAGCTGGGAATACAAGTGTGTGCCACCACATCCGCTAATTTTTGTATTTTTAGTGGAAACGAGGTTTCACCCTGTTGGCCAAGCTGGTCTTGAACTCCTGACCTCAGGTGATCCACTTGCCTTGGCCTCCCAAAGTGCTGGGATTACAGGTCTGAGCCACCAGGCCCAGACAAAATTTGAACTCGAATCCGTTTCAAGTCAACCTCTGGGGGAACCTGGACTGACACCAGTGCTTTTCAACTACCCTAGGGAGCACCCACCAAGCTCCACTTCTTTTCACAAAGCAGTTGCTCATAATCGCATCACACCATTGCAACTCCATGAGGTTGACATTGGTAGGACAGGTACTTTTTTTTTTTTTTTTTTTTGAGACAGAGTCTCGCTCTGTCACCCAGGCTGGAGTGCAGTAGCACGATCCCGGCTCACTGCAAGCTCTGCCTCCCGGGTTCACGCCATTCTCCTGCCTCAGCCTCTGGAGTATCTGGGACTAAAGGCGCCTGCCACCACGCCCGGCTTTTTTTTTTGTATTTTTAGTAGAGACGGGGTTTCACCATGTTAGCCAGGATGGTCTCCAGCTCCTGACCTCGTGATCCGCCCGCCTCGGCCTCCCAAAGCGCTAGGATTAGAGGCGGGAGCCACCGCCCCCGGCCAGACAGGCATGTTTTGAGCAAGGCCCAGCCTGAACCCCAATGTGTGTCTCAGGCAGGCCAGGACTCATCAGCCCCTTCACTCCTCTAGGGTGTCTGGGGTACTGGCAAGTACCAGGGGACCCAGAGATGGAATGTCTGGGCTCACTCATGAACTTTGGGAGGCCAGCACTTTGGGAGGCCGAGGTGGGCAGATCACCTGAGATTGGGAGTTCGAGACCATCCTGGCCAACATGGCAAAACCTCACTTCTACTAAAAATACAAAAATTAGCCGGACATGGTGGCGCGTGCGTGTAATCCCAGCTACTCGGGAGGCTGAGGCAGGAGAATCGCTTGAACCCGAGAGGCAGAGGCTACAGTGAGCCGAGATCGTGCCACTGCACTCTAGCCTGGTGGACAGTGCAAAACTCTGGCTCAAAAAAGAAAGAAAAGAAAACGGAACCCAGCAAGCCAGAAAGGAGCCTGTGCAGCTCCTCAGGTGCCGGAGTCGCCCTTGAGGCAGAGTGAGGCCTCCTCACGGTCGACTGGACACCGGCGGAGCAGGACTCAGGACCTAGCCCCGTTCGCTCCAGGCTGCAGGGGAGCCACGCTGCCCACCACGGCGTACCCAGTCCCTCCCTAAGCGGGTCTCGGCTTTCCCGCGGAGCCTAATGGGCCTCACTGTAGTTCCGTTTCGAGACGCCTTGGACCAGGCTGCTCTGGCGGTCAGCCGTCCCCGAGGCTGAGGAGCCGGCGGCTCGGAGAAGGCTGCGCGGGAGGCCGCACCCTCCGGGTCGCGTGGGCCGGGAGTCCGCGGTCTCTCCAGGGAACACCCGCGTCCCGCGGCAACTGCCTCTTCCTAGCCCGCCTCGCCCGCTCCCCGCCCGCCCAGAGGGCCCCGCACGCGCTCCGTCCGCCTCCTCCTTCCGCGCTCGGAGCCAGGACGGTGGCGGGAAACAGCTTACGGGGGCCACCGCAAGGGAGGCGAAGAGCGACCGGCTCGCAGAGCTCCACGGACCCGGCGCGAGTCCCCAGCCACGCTCCGCACTGCCCCTCTAGGCGCGGCGCCGCTGCCGGCACAAAGCTTCCCGCGAAACTGACGTCGGCGCGCGCAGGCACCGCCCCCGGCCTCGCCCCTCCCCCGCGCTCGCCCCGCTCCCCAGAGCGCCGGCGCACTCGCCCTCCTCCTATTGGTTGCTGCGGCGCGGCGCGCCACGGTCGGCGCCGTGCGCACCTAGCGATTGGCCGAGCGGCGGCGGGCCGGGGGGTGTGTCCCGGCCTGCGCCCCGCCCCTCCGCTCCGCTAGCTGTGGTGCGCGCGGTGGCGGCGGCGGCGGCGGCAGCGGCGGCGGCGGCGCGTGGCAGGTCCGGCGGGCGCGAGGCGGCGGCGGAGGCCCGAGCCCGGCCCAGCCTCGTCCCGCCCGGGGCCCGCCTGGCTGCTACCCCGACCCCGGCTCCGGTCCCGTACTGCCCCGGCGCGCCGCGGCCTCGCCCCGGCCCCCGCCCGGCGCCTCCCGAGGGAGCGGCGCTGCCGGCCGAGAGCGCAGGCCCGGCCATGACCGACTTCAAATTGGGTATCGTGCGGCTCGGCCGGGTGGCCGGGAAGGTGAGCGGCGCGGAGCCCGCGACCCGGCCCGTCTCTCCCGTCCTGGCCTCCGCGCTGGGCCGGGGGCCGGGGCCGGGGGCGGTTGTGCGGGCGGCGGCCGGGGCGGGGGCGCGGAGCCCGGGATGGGCCCCAGCGGGGCGGGGGACGCTGCGCGGGCCCGACTGCTGGCCCCGCGCGGGTGCAGCTTCCTCTCGCAGGCCGGCGGGCACGCACCCCTCGGCTCTGGGACGCACCTGGCCACCCTCGGCCCTGCCCTGCCGGAGGTGGAGGCCACGGCCCTGTCCCGAGCCGGGTGCGGAGATGCGTGGCTCCAAGCCCGAGCCGCGTTCTCCCGGAGCCTTCCCCGTGGTGTCGGCGATCCGGGGCCTAGCGCGGCGTCCGGGCTGCCGGTGCGGCCACACGGTTTAAACACAGCGCCCTTTCCGAGGCAGCGCCACTTCCACACCTCTCGCCGAGGCGGGTCTGGTGTGGGCTCTTCTGTGCCTCCCAGTTCTCAGCAGGGCTTCAGGCTCGTTTTAGCGCTGCCGGGGTTGGCCACGTTAGGCTAAGCCTCAGACTCGGAGCAGAGAGGAAGAAGCCTGGGCCCTGATGCTGCAGACTCAGGGCCTTCCTCGACTTCTCTTCTTACCTGGCCCCCACGCTCCACGTTTGAGGCTGGGGATTCCGTGGCACCTGTGGGCATTGAGCCTTGGCGGTTTCTCGGAGCCACCTGTGCAGCTGCACCAGCCAGGGTCCTTACCCGGATGGGAGCCCTGTTCCCGTCACCAGCGGCTGCAGTTTCTGGTGGGAGAGAGGAGCCGAGGCAGTGTCAGGCGGCGTCAGGTAAAACAGGTTCAGATCCCAGAAGAAAAACTGCCAAGAGGGAGACTGGCCCGTTCTGGGACCTGTTCCTGTTTCCTGCCCCTGCTGCAGGAGCATAGGCAGGGCCTGCTGGGGAGGAGGCTTTTTTCCACCAGGGAAGGGTGGGCTCTCCAGTCGGGTCGGAGACCAGAGACCCCTTCTAACTCCACCACTGATGGCATTGTCATCCCTTACAGCTTTTCTTTGGAACATTTCAGATGGACAAAAAGCTTTTTTAAAAAGGGTAATTCAGTGAGCAGCTCAGCTTAATAAACACACCCTAATCAAAACCTTCTGGCTCTTCTGCCTCTTCTGCCTCAGCCCCAGCCCCTCCCTCAGCTCGGTGAAACCGTCTCTGCCTAGGTTTATTGGTGTGTTAAATGTTCAGTGCCACTGTTGGGGTTAGGCCTGCGAGGATGAAGCCTGATACCAGCTCCTCTGGCGCAGACTAAAGTGGGCAGCTGGCTTTTAACCCGTCTGCCTGTGTTTTGGCATAGACTGCACCACCCCAAACGGTGGAATGAGGCCCCCACGTGCTGAGCTGTCTTGGTCTGAAGAGGCCTGTAGTCACTTTCCACTTCACAGGAAAACGCAGCAGGCTCCTGTCTTTTCTGGTTATAAGGTTACTGCACCTCACGCAGATCCCAAATGTAATGATTTGAAACGTGGTTAATTTCCAGACCAAATACACGCTGATCGATGAGCAGGACATCCCGTTGGTGGAGAGCTACTCCTTTGAGGTAAGGATGGCTGTTCCCTCCCCTGATGCTTGTGGTCAGTGCCCAGGAGGGTCACGAGGAACGAGCTCTCTCCCCTGTGCTGCAAGAGCAGGCGGCCCCACAAGTGGACATCTGGTACTGGCCTGTGAGCCCTGAGCCCTCAGCCCCACATCGAGCCATGGCCCTGCAGAACCTGGCGGTTGCTGCCACTGGAGCCCACTGTGGCCCACGCGGCCTGGCGACAGGATCTTTCCTCACTTTCACCCCAGCTGCCAGCTCTTCTTGAAAGCAAATGGAATGTTCTCACGTTTCTGCTTGTGTCACGTGGACCATGTCTGTTAGCTCGAAGACCCTGCTCTTTAGAGCTAGCCACCTCTGCTGGGCCTGCCCTAGCAGCCCCTCCTGGCTGCCCAGCTGCCTCTCGTTCTCTGCTCTCATGGGGTCTTCCTGCCTCTTCCCAGCTTCCGTTCCTGCCGCTGAGCTTGGCCTCCCTCACCACGCTTTATCTCTGTGCCCCACACATTCACAGTAGTGACCTGTCCAGGGGGTTCTCTATCTCACTGCACCGTGGGCTTTTTTTAAGGGTAGGAAAATGTATTTGTCTATGTCCATTGTATTTTGCAGAGTTGTTTGTGAGTGTTTCTTGCCCGAATAGACAGAGCGGTGGTGGGCCACACCGGCCCCTGGGAGCCATGTGCCTGTGGGAAGCTCTGCATTCCCCAGGGTCTCAGGGACAGGGCTGGCATTTGTCCCTCTGGCTTGCTTGTTTCACTTGGTTTTTCTAAGAGGGAATTGAAGTGTTGCTGAGAATTGGAGGTTTTTTAACAGCTCTTTCCCTTGTTTCTTCTCAGGCCCGAATGGAAGTGGATGCAGATGGAAATGGTGCTAAGATATTTGCCTATGCCTTTGACAAGAACCGAGGAAGGGGCTCTGGGAGACTCCTTCATGAGCTGCTGTGGTGGGTGTTTCCTAGCTGTCTCTGCCCCCCGCCACTGGGCTTCTGGGTGAGCTCTGATGGCACAGGGCGCCTGGAGCCCCCTGCCCTGCTAAAGCCCTGCCTTGCCTTCCCTGAATCTCCCAATTATTTTTGTGTCCTGCACCACTAACCCAAAGGAATGAATGATTTGTATATTACACTTCAAACACCAAGTGGACTTTCTGCTGGGAGCTTGCCTGGGACTGGCGGCCTCTGGAGAACAGTGGTTGCTCCCCTTGCTGGGTTTCGCTGAGCCCCCCAGTGTGCATGGTAGGGACCACTCAGATGGGGAGCTGTCTCAAGGCCATCTGCTCAGGTGGTTTTGCGTTACAGTTTTGGCTGTCTGTGCTCCGAAGTCCAGGGGCCGGGTCCTCCCTGTGTCCCTGTCCTGTTTGGGCCACAGATCAGGTGCTTGGGTTTCTCTCAGCTGTTCTGCCTGAGGTACCCTCATCCAAAGGACCAGGGGCCCGATCAGATCACATGGCTGACATTTCTTCCTGGAAGGACTTTGGTGCCTGACCAGAAATATCCGTGAGGGTGGGAGGCAGCGATGCAGGGTTAGATGCAGGGTTTGCTGTCTGTTTCTAGGGAGCGGCACCGGGGGGGCGTGGCCCCGGGCTTCCAGGTGGTGCACCTCAATGCTGTGACCGTGGACAATCGCCTGGACAACCTGCAACTGGTGCCGTGGGGCTGGCGACCCAAGGCTGAAGAGACCTCTAGCAAACAGAGGTGGGTCTTCTCAGGGCCTGGCGATGCCGGCAGAGGTGCCTTTTGAGGAGGGCCACCTCCAAAGCTCTTGTTTCCAAGAGAGTCTCGTGTTTCTCCTCTGAGCCCTGATGCTTCTGTGTATTTTGGGACTTTCATTGTTTTTCCTCAAGGTGTGGTATCCTCCTTTTCTTCATGGGAGCGGGAAGGATCTTGGTGGTGTGTGTTTTTGTGTTGCTCTTCTCATAATTGGCTCTGGGAACCTCCCTTTAATTGGCATGACAAAGTGGGGAGAAGGGCTGCCTGCTCCAGGGCAGGGCCAGCATCCGAACTCGGTGTGAGCAGGGCTTCTGCCCCACACCCCTGGGAGGCATCAGCCTTCTCTCCTCACCTCAGGATTCCTTCCTTCTCTCCTCACCTCAGGATTCCTTCCTTCTCTCCTCACCTCAGGATTCCTTCCTTCTCTCCTCACCTCAGGATTCCTTTTTGTGCACACAGATGGGTCTTTTTGTTGTTCCTTTTGCTAAACAGTTTTTCTTAAGCAAAGGTTTAAAGCGGAGAGTGGTTCAGGGCTCAGCCCTCGGCCCCCCACCTGCCTGTGATCCTGAAAGTAGTGCTTTGCATGGGCTTCCCACCTGGGAGGGCAGTTCCTGTTGGCCCTAGAACCAGCCAGGCTGTGAACTTCGTGGACCCTTTGGGAAGAGCCAAGGGACCAGCAGGATGGGGGTTGGGAGCCCAGTTGAGCCAGGGAGTCACCAGCCACACACGCTTCACTGACATGTTCCCCCGGCGCCTTGAGGCTTCTGGGCACGTCCTCAAGCCTCTGGGCAGCCTTTCCTGGTGCAGGCAGTGCGAACTGTCCTAGCAGATGGTTGTCAGCAACGCTGGTAAGGTTTAGTGTTTCGGGCTTGGTGATGGTTGGTGGCTGTGGGTAGAATCTTTGCAGTTGTCACCTCAGAGTCATGCCAGAGCCCTGGGCAGCCGAGGTGGAAACAGTGGGAGCACCTGACACACTGGTTGGTGATGTGGGGACAGTCCCCAGGCCTCCAAAATGCCACCCCCAAACTGCTGTTCCTGCCACCCTGGAGGGAGTCCTGCAAATGCCCCCCATCCCTTCCTCACTGGGCCTCTCAGGACGAAAGCAGAGCCTGCAGTGTCTTTCGTTCTTGCTGGGCTGGTGGTTTTGTTCCCTGCTCTGTTTATTTCATTGAATTAATTGATTTTACAGATGGGTCTCACTATGTTGAGTTCGAGGCTGGTCTCGAACTCCTGGCTTCGGGGAATCTTCCTGCCTCAGCCTTTTTTTTTTTTTTTTTTTTTGAGACAGAGTCTGGCTCTGTTGCCTAAGCTGGAGCGGCACGATCTTGGCTCGCTGTAGCTTCTGCCTGCCCGGTACAAGCAATTCTGCCTCAGTCTTCCTAGTAGCCGGGATTACAGGTGCCCACCACCACGCCTGGCTAATTTTTGTATTTTTAGTAGAGGTGGGATTTTGCCATGTTGGCCAGGCTGGTCTTGAACTCCTGACCTCAGGTGATCCGCCTGCCTCAGCCTCCCAAAGTGCTGGGATTACAGGTGTGAGCTACCACGCCCGGCCCCACCTCAAGCCTCTTGAGTAGCTGGGATTATGGGTGTGCACCACCACGCCCGGTCCCTGCTGTAATATTAGAGTTTTGACCCTCCTCATGCTGCTTGTGAGTGAAGCCAGTCCTCTTAAGATTGTTGAATGGGGTTCTTATTCTTTCGGGGATTATGTTAGTTGGAACTTTGGGTTGCAAGAAACAGAAACAGATCAATTTGGCTGAAACAAAAATAGGGTACATTTTGGTATCCTGACTGAAATGTGGAGAGCCAGGGATGCTGCTGCCTCCAGCTCTGCGCCCCCACTCCCGGCTCCTCTCCGGGAGGCAGCATGGGCACTACCTAGCACCTGTGGAGTGAAGCAGGCACCCTGTTCTAGTGGTGTCTGGGGAAGCCCTGGGATGGACTGTAGTTAGCTTGCTTTGAGTCACTTTTCTACATGAAAAGGGAAGGGGAAGGAGTGCGTGGCAGGCAGAGCAGCATCCGTAGCATCTCCTGCGTTGTCCCATATCGATACATGCTCAGTGTTGATGCTGGGATGGGCCCTCCCCGACTCCACAAGTTCCCCCACTGCCCACCACTCCACCTGGCGGTGCTGTCTGTCCCTACCATGGTACGGGTCATTTCAGCCGGTTCTCAACAAGACTCAGGGTCCGGCCAGCCTGTGACTGAGTTACCTTGAATCCTCTCAGCACCCTTTATAGTCAGGAGAGGAGATAACTGCCATTAAGAACAGCCGTCTGGAAAGGGGGTGTTGGGCTGATGCTCCTGGTCGGCCCATTCTCCGTAGGCACGGCAGGACGCCCATTCTCTGAGGGCACAGCAGGACGAGTTGCGCTGGGGCTGCTGCCTTACACAACCCCCTGCTGCAGGAGGTGGGCCTGGGGTGGCTCAGGACCGATCAGACTTGGCCATCTTTGGTTTGCCAACATGGGGTTTTAGAACCCAGCAGGTGTTGGGCCTCTTGTGCTGGGTCAGCACCCCAGGCCACGAGCAGAAGTCAGAGCTGGCCAGTGTGGGCCTGACGTCCTGACTGGCTGGGTGCTGTGCATCTGACTGGATCCCGGTCTGTGGCCTCCCTGTGGTCCGGCTCTTTGTGGTGGGGTCACCCTGTCTTTGTCAGGCCTGGGCTATTGCTCTGCTTTCCTGGCACTATGTCAGCTCAGCCCCCACAAAAGGGGCCTCTTGGCAAAGGGGTGTTTTCGTCTTCTGTCTTCAGAAGCCAGCAGTGTCTGAAACTTGCCTCTGTCTGGTGGGACCTCACCAACATCTTCCCATGTCCTGATCCTTCCCCGTTTTAACCAAGTCTCCTCAGGGTCTGGCCTGGGAGAACGGGGTTGGTGGGGTGGTTTATGCAGCTCCTTTACTCCGTGATGCAGCAGGGCTGGGGCTGCCCACGCTTGCCTCTGAGCAGCCAGTGCTTGCTCCAGGGTCTGTTCTGTACAGCACATGCCTTTGAGGCTCCGTTCTTGGTAGAACTCTCCCGTTGTAGGCATCTGGCCTACTCAAGCAGGAGGAGTTTTTAGACGGACGTAGGGCACCTACCGGCATGGAAGGGGAAGTGGACCGACGGGGCAGTAATGGGCGCCTCTGCGGGTCAAGGGCAAGGAGAGGGGCCACCTCGCTTTGCGCAGGGGCCTGACCTGGGCCCTGTCTCCTGCCTACTGTCTGCCTGTCAGTCCCAGGTGCTGGGGAGAGAGTGATAGATGAGGCCGTGCTTATGGGTTAGTGGGAAGATGAGACACAGTATTTACTGTCAGGTGGTGAAAAGCACATGCAGCAGGGATGGGCCAAAGGACACTCGAATTCGGGCTCGGTGGTCCTGGGCAGGATGGCACTCTATGGAGTCACTGCATCGTCAGCCGTGTGCTGACCCTGTTTGGCCAGAGTGCAGTGAAGTGTCTGCTTCTTTCTTTAAGGGAGCAAAGCTTGTATTGGCTTGCAATTCAGCAGCTGCCTACAGACCCTATAGAAGAACAGTTTCCTGTCCTGAATGTGACCCGGTACTATAATGCCAACGGGGATGTAGTGGAAGAGGAGGAGAATTCTTGCACCTACTATGAGTGCCACTACCCTCCCTGCACAGTGATTGAGAAGCAGGTTGGTGTGCTGCAGTGCGGCCGGGTCCCTGGCACCTCTACCCTGTAGCCCAGCCTTGGTTTGGGATCTTGCCCTCCCACCGTGGGTCCCATTCCCCGGAGACCACTTAGCACCTCTTGGGCTTTTCCACCAGGGTGGTCTCCCTTTGTCCTTGTACCAGGGCCCAGGCCCTCCAGCCTTGGTACGTTGGTGTTTTGCTGGGTCTGTCAGATTGTCCGTGAGATGCAGTCTTTGCCCCACACTGCGTCCCAGGCATGATGGTGAAGCCACAGGTGTTGTGTATTTCAGCTCCGGGAGTTCAACATCTGTGGACGCTGCCAGGTGGCCCGGTACTGCGGCTCCCAGTGCCAGCAGAAGGACTGGCCAGCCCACAAGAAGCACTGTCGGGAGAGGAAGCGTCCCTTCCAGCATGAGCTTGAGCCAGAGCGATGACGGGCAGGGGAGCCGCACACACTCACAGCCTCCGGGCTCTACCCTGGGCACAGCAGAGACAGACTGGTGGTTGAACCTGGAGGTGCCAAAAAAGCCAGCTGTGGGCCCAGGACAGCTGCCGTGAGACTCCCGATGTCACAGGCAGTCTGTGTGGTTACAGCGCCCCTCAGTGTTCATCTCCAGCAGAGACAACGGAGGAGGCTCCCACCAGGACGGTTCTCATTATTTATATGTTAATATGTTTGTAAACTCATGTACAGTTTTTTTTGGGGGGAGGCAATGGGAAGGGTAGAAATTACAAATAGAATCATTTGCTGTAATCCTCAAATGGCAAACGGTCAGGCCACGTGACTAAAAACTGTCCTGTAGCCGAAGCTTCTCCCCTGGGCCGCGGGAGCCCCATGGAGCACGGCCTGCACAGGCGTTGTGTCCACAAAGGCAAAGTAAAGGGGTGGAATCATCCAGCCTCTGGGACATTCTCTGCTCCGCCTCCCTCTTGTGCTGCTTAGGATGAGGTCATTTTGAGTGGAGCCGAGTCCTTGTGGGTGAGGGCAGGAGGACCTGCCTTGCTCCTGGTAGGCCCTTCTGAGGAGCGGGTGAGCTCAGACCTTCCTGAGTCCAGCAGGGAGTATGAGTGAGACTCTGTCCTTGTCTTGTGGCAGGACTGGTGGGGTTGCTAAGTCAGCTGCCCACTGTTTTATTGGGAGTGGGGTGCTCTCGCCCCTGACATTGGTTAGTTCTTGCCTGATTTATGCGTGAAGTGGCTGAGAGCTCAGCTGTGACAGCTTCTGCCCAGAAGAATCCACAGGGCATGTTCAGCAGGCCTGCTGCAGATGGTGGAGGGGGCTGGCCAGCCAGGGTGAGGTGAGGGTCTCACTTCGTCTGTCCGCAGGGCTGTGGCTTCCAGGATAGCCCTCCCTCTCCTTGGGGAGCCCCAGGTGTCTGGGGCTGGTCAGCATCTTGTACCCATAGAGCTGCCCCAGGGAAACATGCCAGGCTGCGTGTCTGGGATCCTGCCTGTCTCCAGGTGCGCCCAGCCAGAGGCCTTCTTGGGAGCTGGAAGCCTGGCCATCCGACTCTGACCTGTCTGGTCTGGTCCAGTCCGACCCTGTGTTGGTCCCGCAGGTTCCTGCCACACTTTCCCTTCTTGAAGCTCCACTGCCACATTCCAGGACGCCCTGTGTGTTCTCATTGCTGCCCCTGGCCGGGCTGGGTTTTGTCTGTAAGCAAAGCTTCCAGTAGCTTCTCTGGGAGTACCCTGGGGGCTCCTGAAGAACAGGACTGCTGAAAATGGTGATAGCAACAAACTCCACAGGATTTCCTGGAGCTTAGAGAACTGCATGTGCCCAATCAGGCCCTGAGAAGCCCCCTTTGCTGCTGCAAAGGTCGGGGACATTTTTTGCTGAGTAAGTGAAAGCTGCCAGGGAAGGGGACATATGTGTCCCTAGAGATGGTGGGTCAGCAGGTTGTGGTTTGGGGCAGTCTTCAGGCCTGGAGCCCCGAGTGCCCTCAGGCAGCCTGCTTTCAGATAGAGTCTGAGGATGAGCACGGAGTGCAGGGGTCCCCTTTGCCTGCATCCAGGGGCGTGGCGACGTCATCCCCTGACCAGCAGGGCTGCCTTGTTTGGCAATCAGTTATTCATCGGAAAAGTGCACCGAAAGAAGCGCCCAGGGCCTCCCACCTGTGAGACACCACGCTGGGGAAGGGGGCGGTGCAGGTTCTAGGTTTGCGTGTGGCAGCTCCTCCAGGCCTCACCGCAGCAGGTGGCACCGTGAGGGTGGGATGGGCCCCACCACTGCTTCCCTCTCACCTGATACCCAATCCTCTGGTCATCTTTCCCCTTCCGTGGCCCTGACTTCTTGGTCTTCGTAGCCAGGTATCTAAGACATTCTATGAAGACATCCAGATGGCTGCAATGTGGGGTTGCTTCTAAAGCTTGTTTGGAGTGTGGTGCGTTGGGATGCTTCACCTGGTCACTCTCCCTCCCCCGTAGAGGGGTGTGGTTGAGGCCCTTTTGGAATGCCCTGCTGCCTTCCTGGCCAGCCTTTTCTGCGCCTCTGCCTCTGTGGGGGTCTGAGCTGTTGGCTCTCCGCCATGTCTTTACCCACAGCCCTGCTTGAAGCCCTGATGCTGAATACCCAGGCACCCGTGTGTTTCAGTCAAGTCCGCCTTAGCTTCCTGGAGCTGCCGCAACGAAGCAGCGCGAGCCGTGCAGCCTGAAGCAGCAGGAATTCACGGTCTAGGCTCTGGAGGCCAGAGTATCAGATGAAGGCGCAGGCAAGGGCCCTCAGGTGCGGACGCCTCCTCCCTGCCAGGGGCCTCGCCTGCCTCCCTGTGGTCTGCACAGCAACCGCCTTGCAAGTCTTCTGCATCAGCTTTCCCTTCTGCAGACTCCTGCTCCTCTGGGTCAGGGCCCACGCCTGCTGCTTCTGAGAGCCCTGTTTGTTAAGGATGCACTCTGAGGTGCCGGGGTCTTTAGTCCATTGTTTTTTGGGGGGCACAGTTCAACCTGTAACAGCCCGAGGGGTTCTTCCTGCCCGCTGCACACATTCAGACCATGGATTGCAGTAAAGGAAAAAAGTTTAGGGCCGGATGCTGTGGCTCACGCTTGTAATCCCAGCACTTTGGGAGGCCGAGGCGGGTGGATCACGAGGTCAGAAGATCGAGACTATCCTGGCTAACATGGTGAAACCCCGTCTCTACTAAAAATACAAAAAATTAGCTGGGCGTGGTGGTGCGCGCCTGTAGACCAGGCTACTCAGGAGGCTGAGGCAGGAGAACGGCTTAAACCCGGGAGGCAGAGCTTGCAGTGAGCCGATATCGTGCCACTGCACTCCAGCCTGGGTGACAGAGCAACACTCCATCTCGGGAAAAAAAAAAAAAAAAAATTAGTAGACACGGGCCGGCCAGGCCACATGTGAGATGGAGTTCGTCCTCAGATCATCTTGGCCAAAGCTCCTAGGTTAGGGGTTTTTTCAAAGGCCGTTTTGGGGGAGGAGGGCGGCGGCCAGGCGACTGGTGCTGATAATCATAGGGATCGGAGCCGTCCACCTGCTGAGCCGCTTCTGGGGGGCCCTGATGCAGCCACGGGTGTCAGACAAAGACCCTAGAAGGCGGTCTCTGAGGTGCAGCTCCGCCATGGCGGGTTCACAGGAGGCAGGCAGGGCGCGCCTGCGGCCTCGGGGTGCTGGGCTTAGTGGGGCGCGGGCTCCTCATCAACTTTACGAAGGCGTTGATTCCGGGGCAAGGCCTGTCATGGAAACTGCAGCCTAAATGTTAAGTCAGCGCGGCCCGATGGCCCAGGAGTAACCGGGAGGGCGCAGCTCGCTGTTGGGGTTTTTATCACTGATAGAACTTTTGCAAAGGCGGTTTCAAACCCACGGCTCTGTCACTAACGTGCCGTCTCCAAACCTGCTCTGTGGAGGAGCGGACTTCCCGAAGCCTTCGGTCTCTACGGCCCCGCAGGGAGCGGTGCGTCTGGCGCCTGAAGCCCGCCGCGGTCAGCCGGCCGACAGGGGGCGTGGGAGCCTGGCCTCCCAGGGGCGTCCACGGAGGCCAAGGCCCGGCCGGATGTCCCGCCCCGGCGCCCCGGAAGGAGTAGCGAGAGGGGCGGCCCGCGCTGACAGTGTCCGTGGGTCTCCGCGCTCGTCCCGCCGGCCCTGGCCTCGCCGCCCCGCGCAGTGCCCAGCCCGGCCCCGCCGACCCGCCTCTACCGCCGGCTCCGCGCCCTTCCCCGAGGGCTGGATGATGGGCTCTTTCGCCCTGCAAACGGTGGACACCGAGCTGACCGCGGACTCGGTGGAGTGGTGCCCGCTGCAAGGCTGCAGGCACCTGCTGGCGTGCGGGACCTACCAGCTGCGGCGGCCGGAGGACCGGCCTGCCGGCCCCCAGAGCAAGGTGCGCCCGCCGCGGCTTCGGGAGGGGAGGGCGGGGCCGGCCACGAGGTTGAGGCCGAAAGGCGCACAGAATCGCCCAGCAGGTGAAGAGGGGATATTGGCCCTTTGGCCAGGACGTAGGTTAGAAACAGTTTAGAATCTTTTTAAAAAAATTGTTCTCTGCCGGGCGCAGTGGCTCACGCCTGTAATCCCAGCACTTTGGGAGGCCGAGGCGGGCGGATCACGAGGTCAGGAGATCGAGACTATCCTGGCTAACATGGTGAAACCCCGTCTCTACTAAAAAAATACAAAACAAATAGCCGGGCGTGGTGGCGGCTCCTGTAGTCCCAGCCACTCGGGAGACTGAGGCAGGAGAATGGCGTGAACCCGGGAGGCGGAGCTTGCAGTGAGCCGAGATCGCGCCACTGCATCCCAGCCTGGGCGATAGAGCAAGACTACATCTCAAAAACAAAAAAATTACTTTTTTCTGAGACAAGGTGTTGCTCTGTCACCCAGGCTGGAGTGCAGCCTCGGACTCCAGGGCTCAGGGCATCCTCCTGCCTCAACCCCCTGAGTAGCTGGCACCACAGGCACGCGCCACCGCCCCCGGCCAACTTTAGAATCTTGAGAGCAGAACGTCTTCTGTATACAGGTGTGGCCCAAGCTAATGGATGGAATCTACAGTAAGGAGAAAGTGGGAATTATACCTTAACTTCTGGGGGGTACATATTAGGATCCAAATTGGGCACTGGAACAACAGGCCTAAGTCAGGACTGTCCTAGGCAAACTGGGTTCTGTGGTTACCCTAGCCATAGCTGGTCCCTGTTGGCCAGTTTAGAAGGAGCGTTCTCTACTGCGTCCAGGAGTGTTCACCTACTCATTAATCATATGCAGGAAAATACACGTTTCTCCAGCTCAGAAAACCAGAGGTTCTCCTTCCAGGCAGAATTCCACTCCGTTAGTCATGGCAAACCTTTGAGTTCCTTGGATCCCTTTTCCCATCCCTTGGGTTCCTTGGTGTCTTGGGATAATCAGAGAATACTTCTGCATTTTTTGTAGGGTGGAATGGAAGTTGAGGAGCCTCAGGTCCGTTTAGGCCGTCTCTTCCTGTACAATTTCAATGACAACAACTCTGTTCACCCTCTGGTCGAGGTCCAAAGAAAAGATACTTCTGCAATCCTGGACATGAAATGGTACAACTGTGATAATCCCACTGGGTGTAGAATTTGTCATGAGTAGTGATCAGGGAAGCCTGATGCCTTCAACGAGACAGGCATTGCATCTCAACTTTGGGTTTATTTCTTTGCTGTCCCGCCTACCTTCCACCTGGGGAGTGCTTTACCCAGGGCTTATTTCCTTTGTCATGTTCCAGCTGGGGAAGTGATGGGAGTTTTCTGACTTCATAACCTGGGGCGTCTTTTGTTTGAGAACACAGTTGTAGGCTCTAGCCCACTTTTGGAGCTGAGATTTAAATGCAGTGGTGTGTGGCATAATTGTATTTTGGTCAACAATGGAGCACGTATACCATGGTGGTGCCTTAACTTAATGGAGCTGCTCTATACAGGTGTACCACTTCTTATCCTTTTTATTTTATTTTATTATTTTATTATTATTTTTTTTTGAGACAGGGTCTTGTTCTGTTGCCCAGGCTGGAATGCAGTGACGTGATCATAGCTCACTGCAGCCTTGAACTCCTGGGCTCAAGCAATTCTCCGTCTCAGCCTCTTGAGTAGCTGAGACTTCAGGTACACGCCACCACGCCTCTTTTTTTTTTTTTTTTGAGATGGAGTCTCGCTCTGTTGCCCAGGCCGGAGTGCTGTGGCGCGGTCTCGGCTCACTGCAACCTCCGCCTCCTGGGTTCACGCCATTCTCCTGCGTCAGCCTCCCTAAGAGCTGGGTCTACAGGCGCCTGCCACCACACCCGGCTAATTGTTTTTTGTATTTTTAGTAGAGACGGGGTTTCACTGTGTTAGCCAGGATGGTCTTGATCTCCTGACCTCGTGATCCACCCGCCTCAGCCTCCCAAAGTGCTGGGATTACAGGCGTGAGCCACGACGCCTGGCTTTACCACACCTCATTTTTGTTTGTTAGTTTGTAGAAACAAGGTCTTGCTATGTTGCTCAGGCTGGTTTCGGACTCCTTGCCTCAAGTGATCCTCCTGCCTCAGCCTCCCAAAGTGTTGGGGTTACAAGTGTGAGCCACCATGCCCGGCCACTTGTTTTGTTATCCTTTATATTGTATTCTTACTGTATCTTTTCTATGTTTAGATACACAACCACTTAACTTGCCTGCAGTAATATGCTGTAAGGTTTGTGGCATAGGAGCAGTGGGCCATACCATATAGTCAAGGTGTGTAGTAGGATGTCCCGGCTGGGTTTGCGTGGACTGCAGCCCCGTTGTTAAGGGAAGCGTGACTGTGGTTACTGGGACGCATGGTGCACGCCTGTGCTCTGGGCACATTGGTGTGCTTACGGTGGGCTCTATCCTCAGGTGCCACATCCCGGTGGCTGGACATGCCCTCTTGGGCTTGGCAGATGCCAGTGGATCCATACAACTGCTCTGCCTGGTGGAATCTGAGGTCAGTGACTTACACTTGTTCTGTGGGGCAGAAGGGACCTGAATAGAGAGGGTTGGGGAGGAGGCAGTGCTGATACAGACATTTTTCTAGAACGATCTCTCTTCAATGGTGAGCTATATATAAACATTCTAAGAGAACGTGGAGTCTATTTTTAAGTTGTATTGCATTCTACATCCAACTCCAAGAGGAAGTCACCTCATGTGTCACCAGCAGAAGGGCGGAAGTGACAGGATGTTCACTGACCTGTCAGTGGATCTGAAAGTTCTCTAAGGAGAGCCTGAGCAAGCATTATTAGGTTGATGCTGGGGCCCAGAGTAGCAGTGAGCGTACTGTGTGCAGATGGCATTTCTCACTGATTATTGGAAAAGCATGTGAGTCCTGTGTGAGTTTTTCCGGGTTTCCCACAGTGCTCCGGAGCCATGCATTAGCAAAGTGACTTCATCTGATAGCTGTGGGGGAGGGGAACGGGGATGTCCCTTAGTGGGGTGATGTAAACAGCCTGAGACCACGCCCTCACTTCGATGCAGATGCTGCAGGTGGGGCTGGGCCAACTGAGGGCCTGTGTAGGAAAGGGCCTTGCTTAAGGCAGCTCAGAGCAGTTGCCCTGTCTTAGAAGGGAGGGAAAGAGCAGCCACAGGAAAGCTGTGGGCCCAAGGGAGGAGCGCATGAACCCAGGAAAGGGCTTTGGTACAGCAGCCTGCTGGGAGCCAGGGATGGAGTTAAGTACTGGCCAGGCTGTTTAGGAAATGAAATTTATATAGATCTGCATAAAGAGCAACCACGTTCTCATGGCTGCTCGCAGCTTCTGGAGTGGAAACCAGAGGAGTTTCCCCATTGTCTCTGTCTCGGGAGGCGAGTGTTCCAGCGGCCCTGGAGGCCTGGGGTGGGAAACCGCGTGTGCCACTGTGGTCTGGAGCCTGCACAGGTGTCTCGACAGCATCTAGGAGCGCAAGGACGGCAAGGGGGTGTGAAAGGGAGGGAGACCGTGCCCCAAGATCAAGCCTGTGGGAAAGTCGTCCTGCAGGTGTGAGGAGTGTGAACTCCAGTGTCCCCAGGTCTTCTTGGGGCCCCGGCAGGGGTTTCGGTGTTAGGTGCAGGTGTGACTCAGTGACTGATGTACTTCATTCGCATAGGGTGTAAGTGAGGGAACAATGACTTCCTTGCAGGAGAGGAACAGTCTTTTGGGGGTTCTGGGGCGGCTACTTCCCTTTGATGGAGTTTCTTCTTCTCCAGTAGAAGAGCCACGTGCTGGAGCCACTGTCCAGCCTCGCCCTGGAGGAGCAGTGTCTGGCTTTGTCCCTAGATTGGTCCACTGGGAAAACTGGAAGGTAAGGGCCAGGCTTGGTCAGGGGCCCTGAGTCTTTCTCTGAGGACCACTTCTGCTTTTCAGGCTAGAGAGCTCCAGCCACCTTCAGCGAGCCGCGACAGTGCTCCTCGCCCTGACATCATCACTGCCAGTCCTATTATAAAAAAAAGATCCCCCATTTTAGATACATAGCAATAGTGTTTTTACCTAGAGGAGTCGACACTGGTGTCTTTGACAAGCTTAGCAGTGGTTGTGATCTTAGCCAGCCAGTCTCTTAAGGGGCGTGTCCACCTCCCGGGGCTGTGGAATCCCTATCTCAGGACTTGTTTGGGAACCAGAAGAGGCTGATGAATAACGTTCGGCCGGGCTTCTTCATGGGTTCCCTGTGTCTAGGGCCAGGGACCAGCCCTTGAAGATCATCAGCAGTGACTCCACAGGGCAGCTCCACCTCCTGATGGTGAATGAGACGGGGCCCAGGCTGCAGAAAGTGGCCTCATGGCAGGCACATCAATTCGAGGCCTGGATTGCTGCTTTCAATTACTGGCATACAGAAATTGTGTATTCAGGTCAGTATTCCTCCACCGGTCACCTCTGATGGAAGGCTTGCTGAGGAAGGGGCGGAGGGAGAGGGGGAGGCCTGTGCTGCAGCTGTGATTCCAGTTGTGTTGGGATCTTGAAGACCTTTTATGGAAAGTGTACTTTTTTTTTTTTTTTTTGAGACTGAGTCTTGCTCTTTTGCCAGGCTAGAGTGCAGTGGCACGATGTTGGCTCACTGCAACCTCCACCTCCCAGGTTCAAGCGATTCTCCTGCCTCAGCCTCCCAAGTAGCTGGGATTACAGGCGCCCGCCACCACACCCAGCTAATTTTTGTGTTTTTAGTAGAGACAGGGTTTCACCATGTTGGTCAGGCTGGTCTCTATCTCCTGACCTCGTGATGCACCCACCTCGGCCTCCCAAAGTGTTGGGATTACAGGCGTAAGCCACTGCGCCCGGCCACTATTTTTTTTCTTTTCTGGAGAATGTACTTTCTGGGACAAAGGCTACAGTTGGCGCTCATCACTTAGTTATTCTTTTTTTGAGACAGTCTCACTCGTCGCCCAGGCTAGAGTGCAGTGGTGCAGTCTCACTCACTGCAAGCTCTGCCTCCCGGGTTCACGCCATTCTCCTGCCTCAGCCTCCTGAGTAGCTGGGACTACAGGCGCCCGCCACCATGCCCAGCTAATTTTTTGTATTTTTTTTTTTAGAGAGACGGGGTTTCACCCTGTTAGCCAAGATGGTCTCGATCTCCTGACCTCGTGATCCTCCCACCTCGGCCTCCCAAAGTGCTGGGATTACAGGTGTGAACCACTGCACCCGGCCCACTTAGCTATTCTTTTTTTTTTTTTGAGACGGAGTCTTGCTCTGCCGCCTAGGCTGGAGTGCAATGGTGTGATCTCGGCTCACTGCAAGCTCCGCCTCCCAGGTTCACACCATTCTCCTGCCTCAGCCTCCCGAGTAGCTGGGACTACAGGTGCCCGCCACCATGCCTGGCTAATTTTTTGTATTTTTGCTAGAGACGGGGTTTCACCATGTTAGCCAGGATGGTCTCGATCTCCTGACCTTGTGATCCGCCCGCCTCGGCCTCCCAAAGTGCTGGGATTACAGGCGTGAGCCACCTTGCCCCACCCACTTATTCTTTAGAGAGCAAAGTGTAGCTTGCCTCAGGCAGTGCAGGATCTTGGGTGGTGTTGGCCAGGGTGTTGGAGGAGCAGGCACCTGTGGGCAGAGCCATCCTGCCTCCCTGATATGCTCGGTGTCAGATCCTTTATGCTTTTACTGGAAGTCCAGTTTCTGTGCTTTTTGCCTGATACCTGTGGATACAATAGTGACTTCGCCATGTTGGATTTCAAGTTTGTCTGCGCCCTTTTTGGATATAGTTTATCTTTCAGAAATAAACGAAGCATGAGAGAAATAAGATTCCTTTCCAGGTCTTGTGAATGGTTTGCATTTGGGGCATGCCGATGTGGGAGTGAGAAATTAACGACTGGTGTTTCCAGGAAGGAGGTAGCTTTGGCTAGCTTCTCTTTCCCAGGTAGAGATAACTCATGGCAGGTGAGAGGGGCTGGTGTCTGAGAAAAGACAGAAGAGGAGCTGCTGAATTTGCAAATAGCCGAAGAAAAGATCTGACCCTTCCCTGCTACTACCTATCCGGGCCACTGTCTCATCTAGTTTGTTACAGCAGAACAGCAAGTGATGGCCCTGCCTTCATTCCTGACTGTTCCAGTCTCCACACAGTAGCCAGAGCAAGTGTTTTAAAAACACACACACTTTATCGCATCTCACTCATTGTTAGAACCCCTCACAGTTCCTGTTTCATTGAGGATAAAATCCAAAATAGTGACGCAATCACCCAAGGCCTGTGGAATCTGGTCCACGCCTGCTTCTCTGGCCTTGTTTTGGCTCCTCTGCTCTCGGTCACCTTTTCCTGAAATAGTCCACATTCCCTCAGTCTCAGGGTTTCGTCACAGGATGTTTCCTTCATGGGTGAATTCTGCTTTTCTGACATGCTCAGCTTAAAATCTTGTCCTTAGAAGACTGGCGCAAAGCAGCTGTCCTTCCACCCCAGGCAGGCCTGACCTCCGCCGTGGCTCTCATGCCACCTCTGCTTGTCCGAGTGACGAGCATGTGTGTAAGGTGGTGTTCTTATTTGTGTTGCTCGCTGTCACAGCCTTGAGCTGTCTGAGAGCCATAAAGATCTCATTTCTTGAGGTCTCTCGTTGGATTGGTTCTTCTACCTTGAGCTAATTCAGAGCAAAGGTACCGTAGGGCAATTATTGAATAATTCTGGACTGATTCATTCTTTCAACAAATACTACGTGCCGAGCCCTATTCTAGGTAATTAGAATACTTTAGCAAACTAAACAGACAAAAGTCCTGCTTTCTTTTTAAAGTTTTATTATTTTTATTTATTTATTTATTTTTAGATGGAGTTTCGCTCTTATTGCCCAGGCTGGAGTGCAGTGGTGCAATCTTGGCTCACTGCAACCTCCGCCTCCTGGGTTCAAGTGATTCTCCTGCCTCAGCCTCCTGAGTAGTTGGGATTACAGGCACCTGCCACCATGCCTGGCTAATTTTTGTATTTTTAGTAGAGACAGGGTTTTACCATGTTGCCCAGGCTGGTCTCGAATGCCTAGGCTCAAGCGATCTACCTGCCTCAGCCTCCCAGTGTTGGGATTATAGGCGTGAGCCACTGCACTCAGCCTTCTTAAAAAAATTATTTATTTAGGCCAGGCGCGGTGGCTCACACCTATAATCCCAGCACTTTGGGAGGCCAAGGTGGGCGGATCATGAGGTCAGCAGATCAAGACCATGCTGGCCAACATGGTGAAACCCCATCTCTACTAAAATACAAAAAATTAGCCGGGCATGGTGGCGGGCGCCTGTAGTCCCAGCTACTCAGGAGGCTGAGACAGTGGAATTGCTTGAACCCGGGAGGCAGAGGTTGCAGTGAGCCAAGATCACGCCACTGCACTCCAGCCTGGCGACAGAGCAAGAGTCCGTCTCAAAAAAAAAAAAAATTATTTATATAAATATAGTTTGGGGATGGGGTGGGTGGTTCACGTCTTGCTGTGTCACCCGGGTTGGAGTGCAATGGCGTGATCACAGGTCACTGCAGCCTTAACCTCCCAGGGTCAAGCGATCCTCCTGCCTCAGCGTTCTGAGTAGCTGGGACTACAGGTGTGAGTTACCACACCTGGCTGATTTTCACATAAAAGTCCCTGCTTTCACCCAGCTTACATTCTGTGGCAGGGAGACAGACAGTAAACACAAAGCATAGTATGTAATAGGGAAGGAGACTGCATGGTGTGTCAGGGGAGATGAGTGCTTTGGAAAGAAGGTAGAAGGAGATGAGGGGACCAAGGGTGCTGGGAGCAGGTGCAGATTATGCTGTTGGAGAGCATGGTCAGGGTGGGCAGTGGTCCTAAGGCAGGAGTGGCCCTGCTATGGCAGAAGAGTAGCCAGCATGGTTAGGATGACCTGAGGGAGTAGCGGAATAGGAGAGGGTGAAATCAGAGGTAATGGGCCAGGGTACAGGGCCGTGCAGGCTCCAGGAAGGACTTTGTTTCCTACTCAGAATGAAATGGGAGCTGTTGCAGGATGTTGAGCAGAGGAATGACAGATTCTGACTTGCATTTTAAAATTTGCGACGACCTCTTTGGTGAATGTGAGTCTAGACCGAAGAGGGAGGGGCACAGCCTGGAGACTTCACATTGGGCAGGTGATGAGACAGCCCAGAGCAGGTTTGGAGTAGTGGAGGTGAGGACCAGTGGTTGGGTTCTGGATAGAAGTGAAGGTAGATCCAGTCAGATTTCCTGATGGAGTAGATGTGTGGGGCATGAGAGAGTGGAGAGACCCATGCATAAAGAAGCCTTTGCCTGCTGTATACAAATTTGCCACAGAATGGCAGCTCATACTTGAGGCTCATCTGCAGGCTTCATGCCTAGGTCAGCTGATTCCGCTGGTTCATTTAACTGTAGGTCATGTTCACCGTGTATCCATAGTGTCTATTATGAGGGTCCATAGTGTGTGTTCAGCAAGTACCTATTTGATGGGTGGTGGGTGGGTGGTGGATGGATGGATGGTGGGTGGGAGGGCGTGTGGGTGGATGGATGGATGGATGGTGGGTGGATGAGTGAGTGGGTGGGTGTGTGGTGGATGAATGGTGGATTTTTGGATGGTGGGTGGTGGTGGGGTGGATAGATGGTAGGTGACTGGATGGATGGATGGTGGGTGACAGGATGGATGGTGGGGTGGATGGATGGTGAGTGGCTGGATGGAAGGTGGGATGGATGG
>NW_026652285.1:109606411-109635763 GCF_009828535.3 Hylobates moloch | reverse complement strand
CAGCGTCACCTCGCCACCAGCCGTGCTTCTCCAGAAGGCAGCGCTGCCCCACCCCCGCCGCGCTGGGTCTGGCTCCTCTTGACCTGCTTGGATCCGCCCCATCTGGCTGCTGTTCTGAGTTCTGGGACAGCCACGTTGAGGGCTGTTTACAGAGGGAAGGAAGTGGCTCCTAGCAGATGACAGACGCTTCTCAAAAGTCAGCTTCTCTTCCTGGAGAACAGACTTTTTCAGCAGGATTTTCCTTTCAGTGAAACATAATTTGACTTGAAAAGGAACCCAGGGAAAAGTGTCCTGGTGTGAGTGTGAGCAGGTAGAGGGGTGCCCTTGTTTGCGTCAGGCTGTCTGCTTTTCACCCTGACTGTTTTTTCTGTTTCTAGCCATGGAGGAAGAGAAAGATGACAGCCCAGAGGTATGTAACTCAGGGGATCAGATCCCTGGATTTCTCAGTTGGGGGGTATTTCTGGACCCAGAGAAGGGTCCTCTTGGCGTCTGCTCTGCCACACTCTTTGGCCCCATGGCTTCTTGGCGCCTGAGGACTGTGGGAGTGGTGGTTCTGGCCCCTCTCTGCTGCCTGTCACAGCTGCCAGTGCTTGTTAGACACGCCTGTCACAGCGGACAGCCAGTGGTGGCCCATGGGCATTGTTCACATCGAGGGCAGCCAGCGGTGGCCCATGGGCATTGTTCACAGAGGGGACAGCCAGCGGTGGCCCATGGGCATTGTTCACAGGGGGGACAGCCAGCGGTGGCCCATGGGCATTGTTCACAGGGGGGACAGCCAGCGGTAGCCCCTGGGCATTGCCTGAGGCCTTGTCTTTTCTTCCCCTAAGGTCACAATTGCTACTTCCAGTTCCTTTAGGACTTTGCCTGATGGTTTTGCTTAGAACCTTTTTCTTTCTTTCTTTCTTTCTTTTCCCAAGATGGAGGCTCGCTCTGTCGCCCAGGCTGGTGTGCAGTGGTGTGATCTTGGCTGACAGCAACCTCCACCTCCTGGGTTCAAGCGATTCTCCTGCCTCAGCCTCCGGGGTAGCTGGGACTACAGGCACCACGCCCGGCTAATTTTTGTATTGTTAGTAGAGACGGGGTTTCACCACGTTGGCCAGGCTGTTCTTAAACTCTTGACCTCATGATTTGCCCACCTCAGCCTCCCAAAGTGCTGGGATTACAGGCATGAGCCACTGTGCCCAGCCCTAGAATCTTTTTTTTTTTTTTTTTTTTTTTGAGACGGAGTTTCGCTCTGTCGCCCAGGCTGGAGTGCAGTGGCGCAGTCTCGGCTCACTGCAAGCTCCGCCTCCCGGGTTCACGCCATTCTCCTGCCTCAGCCTCTCCGAGTAGCTGGGACTACAGGCGCCCGCCACCACGCCCGGCTAATTTCTTTTTTGTATTTTTAGTAGAGACGGGGTTTCACTGTGGTCTCGATCTCCTGACCTCATGATCCGCCCGCCTCGGCCTCCCAAAGTGCTGGGATTACAAGCGTGAGCCACCGCGCCCGGCCGAATCTTTTTCTTAGTCAAACATCTATAGCCACATGGCAAAGGCCTTATTTCCTAAACCAGAAAACTGGACCCATTAAAGCAACAGTGAAAAGCTAGAAAAGGCTGAGCCACTCCACCGCAGGAGAGCGTGTGACCAGGTCAGGGGCCATCACGTGATAGACCTTCCTTGGATAATCGGTCCCAGAAGCTGTTGCTGGGCTCAGAGGGACTCACTTCGCTTCCTTAAGTGAAGGACATGGTCGTAGGTGCTTCTGTGCTCCCTACCTGGTTGAGAGTGAGTGTAGGGGGTTCCCCTGTCCTGAAGCAGAAGCTCCCAGGGCTTGTATTTGCTTCTGAACCAAGTGTGAAGGGCTCAGCTTTCTGGGCACATCCTCATTCTGTCTTGGTGCAGAATTGTGTCTTTAAATGCGTTTCTGAGTGCTCTTCCAACTTCCCTGGATTTTCTTTTTTTTGAGACGGAGTCTTGCTCTGTCGCCGAGGCTGGAGTGCAGTGGTGTGATCTCAGCTCACTGCAACCTCCACCTCCCGGGTTCAAGCCATTCTCCTGCCTCAGCCTCCCGAGTAGCTGGGACTACAGGCACCCACCACCACGCCCGGCTAATTTTTGAATTTTTAGTAGAGACAGGGTTTCACTATGTTAGCCAGGATGGTCTCAATCTCCTGACCTTGTGATCCGCCCGCCTCGGCCTCCCAAAGTGCTGGGATTGCAGGCGTGAACCACTGCGCCCGGCCCTTCCCTGGATTGTCTGGCACGGATGGGAGTCCTGCTCTCTGCAGTGGGAGGCGGGCGTGGGTGCTATTTTAGGCCTTGGCTCTTGCATAGAAACTTGCAGGCTGAACCAGTGGCTTCCCCTGCCCTGTCCGGTTCCTGGCTGCCTGGGAGGAAGGTGTGATGCCAGCTGGAATGGAGAGGGCTGCCTGTCTGGCCGGTGTCATCTTCTCGTTTTCTCTTTCACTTCCTGGAACCACCAGCGTCCTCTGCTGTCGCTCACTCACCATCCTGCCCTCACCCTCTCTTCCCTCCCTCCCGCGGACCTGGACTTCTGAAGTCCTCCCGCTCCAGGAGACAGCAGGACACAGAGCCTTCTCGGCCGCTGCCTCCTTGTTTGGCGTGTGAACTGGTGTTGAATGTTCTCAGCATCCAGATGGCTCATAGGGGTTTCGAGCACTGCTCCTGCTGGGGCTGAGGGGACACTGAGGGGGGGCCTTGGCCTCCCCTGTCGCCGGGCCTGCTTCCTAAGACCTGCATCCCAAGGATCGCATCACCGGCATGCGGGTGTGTTAGTGATGCCTGGGGCAGCCGCTGGCCCTGCCCCGCTGTGTCCCAGTGACCAAGGGAGCCATGTTGCTGAGTGCTTCCTATCAGGGGGCTCAGAAGACCCCGGCACCCCGGGCAAGATCACTTCTTCCTGAAAGTCTCCAGGGCTGCTGACTTCTCCTCTAACTCCCAGCTCTCCTCCTGCTGCTCTGAGCAAGTTTGGGCTGGGAAGCCCATCCATGCCCACCTGACCCCATGCTCTCTGCTGCAGGCTGACTTCTGCCTGGGCACCACCCTGCACTTTTGGGGGCTGTGGTTTACGGAGGAAGGTTCACCGTCCACCATGGTAATCACCTCACGCTTCCCTGGGGCCAGAGCTGGATGGGCCGTGGCCTTTTTCACCTCTCCCTGTCCCCATCCCCTGGCTCATTCCTGCCCAGCCTGTGGTTGGGGTGGGGGCAGGCTTAGGGCTAGGGTTCGGTTTGTGGCCTTGCTGATGGGCGCCGTGTCTCCACTCTCGGCCAGCTGACGGGGATGGCGGTTGGAGCCCTCCTGGCCCTGGCCTTGGTTGGTGTCCTCATCCTTTTCATGTTCAGAAGGCTTAGCCGATTTCGTGAGTATCTTGGTTCCGACTCTGGCCCAGGGGGTTGGGGGAAAGTGTGGGTGTCTTGGGATGTGTTTTGAGCCCCTGGAAGGGACCCTCAAGCCCATGGTGGCTTTGGCTAGAATCCGATGGCCCGTCTGGGCTCAGGCTGAGCACGTCAGTTCCAGGAAGCCAAGTCTGTTCAGAGCCCTTTCGTTCTCCTCTCCTGAGCAAGGCTTCAGTGGGAAGAGGGGAGAGCCCCCATTGTTGGAGATGAGCCTGTCACTCAGGCCCTCTTCCCTCATGCTGTCTGAGTATGGCCAGTTACTGGCAGGGACGAGAGTATGACTGACTGTGCCGCACCTGCATGTCCAGGACCAAGCCTGTGCCTCGGCTCTACCTTAGGCCATCCCTTCACTCTCCTGCAGGACAAGCACAGCCCACTCCACAGTACCGGTTCCGGAAAAGAGACAAAGTGATGTTTTATGGCCGGAAGATCATGAGGAAGGTAGCTGGTGCTCGGGGCCCCAGGCTGCACATGGCTTCCTGGAGCAGGCCCCTGTGGGAGGGACCCCTCCTGCTGCAGGCTCCCCCAGGCTGGGCAGTGCTTGGCGTGCGCCGTCCTCTCCCCAGCTTCCCAGCTCTGCCACCAGGCTCAGGGTTTGGGGAACATTATAAATTGTGCCGAATGGTGTCTGCTTCCTCCAGCTGAATCCAATGCGTTTTACCCAAGAATAGCCCCTCACCCTCTCAGGCCTCTACTCCCCCTGGCCTGGAGGGGCAGCTCCAGGAATGTCTGTGGTGGACAGTGGCCGGAGGGGAGGGAAGGCCTGTAGGGCCCAGCCCCACAGGGTCGGTGGGTTTCTCCTCGTGTGCAGAGACGAGAGAGTGTAGAAATAAAGACACAAGACAAAAAGATAACAGAAAAGACAGCTGGGCCCAGGGGACCATTACCACCAAGACACAGAGACCGGTAGTGGCCCGAATGCCAGGCTGCACTGATATTTCTTGGATACAAGACAAAGGGGCAGGATAAGGAGAGTGAGCCATCTCCAATAATAGGTAAGGTCACGTGGGTCACATGTCCACTGGACAGGGGGCCCTTCCCTGCCTGGCAGCCAAGGCAGAGAGAGATTTGTATGCCATCTAGAAGGAAAGCCAGGTGTGCAGAGTGAACATGAAGGGGATAGGGGTGACCATGAAGACAGATCACAGGAGAGCAGGAAAGCCTGACTGGTGTCAGGCCCTCCACAAGAGGTGGAGGAGCAGAGTCTTCTCTAAACTCCCCCGGGGAAAGGGAGACGCCCTTTCCCGGTCTGCTAAGTAGCAGGTGTTTTTCCTTGGCACTGATGCTACCGCTAGACCAAGGAGCCCTCCGGTGGCCCTGTCCGGGCATAACAGAAGGCTCACACTCTTGTCTTCTGGTCACTCCTCACTATGTCCCCTCAGCTCCTCTCTCTGTATGGCCTGGTTTTTCCTAGGTTATGATTATAGAGCGGGGATTATTATAATATTGGAATAAAGAGTAGTTGCTACGAGCTAATGATTAATGATATTCATATATAATCATATCTAAGACCTATATGTAGTATAACTATTCTTATTTTATGTATTTTATTATACTGGAACAGCTCGTGCCCTCGGTTGCTTGCCGCTCACAAAGGCCCTGTCGGCCCCAGAGTGGATGTTTATTTTAACCATAAATGAGAACGGAAAGCTGCTTTCTAGGAACAGCGCTGGGGCCCGGGGGGTGCAGAGGGCCTCACGCTCTGCCAGAGGTTCCTGACTCTGGTGCCAAGCTTGGAGGTCTCTGCCAGGCTTTGGGGTGCTGGGCTGAGGACAGAGTCCATCCCCTGGGATTTGAGGGGCTGAGTTCCCTGGTTACCAGCATGTGTGCTCTAAGCTGAAAGCTTCGTGGCTCACTTTGAATGTCCGGGTGGTTCCAGAACCTAGACACAGATCCCTGGGCCGGGGCTCAGGGATCTGAGTTTAACAAGCCCCGATCCGGGGAATAAGCAGCCTTGGTTTAACCCTTCCTGGTCTTTGGCCAATTGGGCTGTCGGAGGCCTCCCCTGGCCGCCTCCGTGCACTCCTGAAGGGCCCAGGAAGTGCTCAACAGACCACCCAGAAGCTTCACAGAAACCACACAGACTGATCCCTTTAAAGCAATCTTTGTTACCTTTTTGTGGTTGTACAACGAATTCGTGTTCTTCATAGAAAATTGAAAAACTCGGCCGGGTGTGGTGGCTCACGCCTGTAATCTCAGCACTTTGGGAGGCTGAGGTGGACGGATCATGAGATCAGGAGTTCGAGACCAGCCTGGCCAACATGGCGAAACCCCGTCTCTACTAAAAATACAAAAATTAGCTGGGCGTTGTGGCGGGCGCCTGTAATCCCAGCTACTCGGGAGGCTGAGGCAGGAGAATTGTTTGAGCCAGGACCCAGGAGGCAGAGGTTGTAGTGAGTTGAGATTGTGCCATTGCACTGCAGCCTGGGCAGTAAGAGCGAAACTCCGTCTCAAAAACAAATGAACAAACAAAAAACAAAAAGAAAATTGAGAAACTCAAGAGGGGAGGGATGTGGGTGTCTGTCCGTGACTTGTCTGTTCTCATCAGCATTAAGTGCTGTGAAAGGGCAGATGAGTTAGGGCTGCTGTAGGCTGGGTCTGGGACAGGCTTAGGCGGCCAGGACAGGGCGCGGGGCGGTCTGGAGCAGAGTGGAGACGGTCTGTTCAGTGTCGGCCATCGTCCGGTGGCCTCACAGAGGACAGGGAAGCGGAGGGCCTGGGAGGAAAGCCACAAGGCCGACAGCTCTGGACCGAGGGGCAGCCCGAGTGAGGTGACCCTGCCAGCGTGCAGGGTGTGACCCAGGCCTCTGCTGTTCTGGACAGTCAAGCAGGCACTGCCTGAGAAAAGGGAAGAAGACTGTTGCAGATATGGGACAGTGGACAGTGGCCCCAGGTCAGAGGGGAAGCGAGGGGGGAAGGTCGGTGGGGACAGCGGCGGATTTTTAAAGGGTTGTGTTGACCAGTATGAGAGCCAAAGATGGAGCGGGTGTCAGCCTTCGGGGCAGCAGGGCCAGCAGGCATGAAGCCCTGGGGCTCTGGAGGGTTGGCTGTTTGGGGACAGTGAGGACGATCCCAAGGATGTGTGGGGCTGTATCACTGCCAACATTCCCTCACAGGCCAGGCAGGGTGGGAAAATGGCACAGCCAGACCCCAGGAGCTGAAGCTGGGACTGCGGGAGGCCCACAGGCAGGTCCTGAGGACTGATCCCTGTGGCGAAGAGCTTGGACCTTGTGGCTTGCAGGGTCAGTGCCTGGTGTCTCCCTTGGCTCTGCAGGTGACCACGCTCCCCAACACCCTTGTGGAGAACACTGCCCTGCCCCGGCAGCGGGCCAGGAAGAGGACCAAGGTGCTGTCTTTGGCCAAGAGGTACTGAGTGTCCTTCAGACCACATCCTGCCCAGGGTGCCACCCACGGTGCTGGCCTCCCGGACCCTGAGCTGCCCGGCGTGTCGGCCACTGACGCTGTGGGTTTTGAACCCGCCTGGTCTGCTCAAGGCTAGTGTATCTCTGCCTCATAGGATTCTGCGTTTCAAGAAGGAATACCCGGCCCTGCAGCCCAAGGAGCCCCCACCCTCCCTGCTGGAGGCCGACCTCACGGAGTTTGACGTGAAGAATTCTCACCTGCCATCGGAAGTTCTGTACATGCTGAAAAACGTTCGGTAAGAGCGGGGATGAGCCCTGGGGGCTGCGGCAGCTCCCGTCCCCCCGGGCTTCTCGCTGGGGCCTGGCTCCAGCTTGGCCATCTTGTGTTGGGGGATGGTTGGCAAAGCGCGTCGTGGGGCTGCTGGTGTCTGTGCCCTGTGGCGGGGCCTCGCGGTCGGCTGGCTCCTTCACCAGGTCTTTCTCGTTCTGTTGAACGATTTCCCGGTGTTTCATCTTCAGCGGTGAACCCAGAGCAAGAGCAAGAAGGGTGTGGTGGTGGATCCAAAGCCTGGAGCCTGGGTTCTGCTCTGTGCTGCCGTCTTGCTGACTGGCCCCTGGACTGCACCCCTTCCACTCCCTGGCCCAGCTCACCATCCTGGAGGCCACCTTTGCCTTCCTTTCCCGTGTGCGTGTGGCTCAGGTTCACGGGTCAAGAAGTTCTCTAAGCTGATGGAAAACAGGCTCACGGGAATTTCAGAAGTTGATGGTTGTGTTTGGCAGTGATGCCATGTGGTTTGTTGGTCAGCCGTGTGGACCCACAGCACAAAGCCTGGTGCCAGTGGGGTCGGTGGCCGTGTGCTCTCGAGACTTGGAGAGGCCGTCCTCCTCCCCTGGAAGGGCGTCCCACAGTGCCCTCTGGCTCTTGCAGGGTCCTGGGCCACTTTGAGAAGCTGCTGTTCCTGGAGCTTTGCAAACACATCGTCTTTGTGCAGCTGCAGGAAGGGGAGCACGTCTTTCCGCCCAGGGAGCCTGACCCCAGCATCTGTGTGGTGCAGGACGGGCGGCTGGAGGTCTGCATCCAGGACGCTGTGAGTTGCAGGGCGGCGGGGCGGGGTCAGGCGGCTGCGCATTTACCTCCATGTCTGTCTTCTCGGGCTCTAAAACGTTTCTCATTGAAAAGCTAGGCAAAATTTTGATTTTAATTTCTTTGGGGGAAAACTCACCATTTTTATTTTTTATTACATTCTATTTAGTTTTTTGAGACAGGGTCTCACTCTGTCGCCCAGGCTGGAGTGCAGTGGTGTGATCTCAGCTCACTGAGGCCTGGGCTTCCTGGACTCAAGCAATCCTCCCGCCTCAGCCTCTCGAGTAGCTGGGATTACAGGTGTATGTCACCATGCCCGGCCCACTTTTAAAATTTTTTTGTAGAGATGGAGTCTCACTTTGTTGTCCGGGCTCGTCTGCAGTTCCTGTGCTCAGACGATTCTCCCATCTTGGCCTCTCAGCACTGGAATTACAGGCATGAGGCACTGGGCCTGGCAACTGTTTTAAATGTTCCTTCCAAGTCCTCAGAATACTCCCTTTGATGGTTTAGTGGTAAGTCACTGTGTTGATTTGCCATGGTCAGTTGAGCCCTTGCTCTATTTTCAGGTTTCCAACAAAATTAAATTAATTGTAAGAAAGTAATTAAGGCCAAGGTGGGAAAATCGCCTGAGCCCACGGGTTGGAGACCAGCTTGGACGACATAGACCCCGTCTCTGCAAAAAATAAAAAATAATTATCCAGGCATGGTGGTAGCACCTGTGGTCCCAGGCACTTGGGGGCTGAGGTGGGAGGATCGCTGGAGTCTGGGAGGTCGCGGCTGCAGTGAGCTGTGTTCACGCCACTGCACTCCAGCCGAGGCAACGGGGCGAGACCCTGTCTCAAAAAAAAAAATTCCGGTATGAATCCCGCGTAGGAGCTCAATACTTGTTTCCTGCCTCTGTTTAATTCCACCCTTTGAATCGCTGCTTGGGGGCGGGTGCTAGACCCTGCCGTGGCCTCTTTGGCGCCGTGTTGCTCTCCTGGAGGGTGGTGTGGCTTGGTCTGTCCGGGCAGTTTGCGACCCAGACTTCCCATTGCTTGTTCTCATTTAAAGCACACACTTAGCAAACCCTGGGCTTTGTGTGATCATCGCCCTGACCTGCAGGGCTCCTGCCAGCTGTGGTCCCGGGAGTGGGCCACGACCCCACCCAGCTCCGGCACTGCCTGTCAGGGTTTCCAGACCAAAAGTGCTGCTGGGCAAATTGTTTGGTTCTCAGGTTTGTCGCTTTGTCTGTGGCTGGACTTGATGGGTTATTAGAAGAGAATGGGGCTTGGTTCCGCCATCCGGGGAAGCTGGAGCCAGTAGCTCCTGGGGATGAGGCCGCCCCACTGGTGAAGCAGAGGCTTTTGTTGCCGCTCGTGCGGGGCCTCCTGAAGGACCAGAACCCGTGTCCCTCTGGCCTTTGGACTAGACGGGAGGGGCTCATGGAGGGGACTGGGGCCAGATTTGGGCAACTTCATAAAGAATTTTCCTGGGTCAAGCTGAGATGAAGCACTTATGTTGTTAAATCACCAAAATAGCGTGGTTTCTTTTCTTTTTTTACCTAATGGAAAATTATATCAAAGTTCTGGAATTTAGGCTGGTAATAACAGAATCGGTCCTCGGAGTCTGTATAGTTAGCTCAGCAAACAGGCTCTGTGAGCTTTTGCCTCAGTCCCCACACTGAAGACGACTCGTGGGCTGGAGAGATGGGGTCTCCTCAGTCTCTGTTTTCCCTGCTGGTGCTCCCTGTGTGTTGTACCCCTGATGCCAGCAGGTCGTCTCGTCCCCTGCCCTCCATCCAAGGTGCCTGCTGCTGTCATGGCGCCTCAGAGGTGCAGGCCCGTGGCTCCACTGCCCTGGGCTGGGCTGAGCCTCCGCCAGGCCCCGCGGTCACAGCCCCGGACCTGACGGCACCCACTCTGCTCTCTAAGCACAGGACGGCACCGAGGTGGTGGTGAAAGAGGTTCTGGCGGGAGACAGCGTCCACAGCCTGCTCAGCATCCTGGACGTCATCACCGTGAGTCCCCCGCTGCCTGGCCCTCCGGGCGCCCCTGGGTTGGCCCTGGAGGCCTGGTTTTTCTGTCTTGTCTGGACAGCTGGCAGTAGTTAAAGGCCAGTTCTCCACAGTGACGTGAGGGGAGCAGGGTTTGGTCCAGGAGGGAGGGAGGAAGGAGGAGGGAGCTTCATTCTGGCCACAGTGCATTGAAGAATAGCCGGGCATGTGGCTAAGGATTTTGGTTGTCTCTTAAATGACTGTTGTTGAACTGGGTGATAAATGCATATGGTTCAGCATTCAAAAGGCACAAATCATTGTAGAGGGCAGGTGTTCTCTCCTCGGGCCCACGGCCCTCCCGAGGGACCTGCCACCCCCGTTTCCTGCAGGTCCTACTGGGCTCTTCCCTGCTGGCGCCGTCTTTCTATGGCTCCCAGTCTTTTGCTTTTCGTTGTTGCAGTGAATGGTCTCTTGTGTCCATCGATTCCAATACCGGAGCCTGATCTGCAGGATAAATCCTTAGGGTGGACTTGCTGGGTCCCAGGGGATGCAGACTTGTAATTTTGAAAGGTGCTGCCTGGCCGGGCGAGGTGGCTCACACCTGTAATCCCAGCACTTTGGGAGGCCGAGGTGGGTGGATCACAAGGTCAAGAGCTCAAGACCAGCCTGGCCAACGTGGTGAAACCCCGTCTCTACTAAAAATACAAAAATTAACTGGGTGTAGGGGCGGGCGCCAGTAATCCCAGCTACTCGGGAGGCTGAGGCAGGAGAATCGCATGAACCCGGGAGGTAGAGGTTGCAGTGAACCAAGATCCCGCCATTGCACTCCAGCCTGGGCAACGAGAGCGAAACTCCGTCTCAAAAAACAAAACAAAACATCATGTATCATGTTCTCTCATGATTTTTAACTTTTTATTATGAGACAGTTCAAAAATGTGCAAAAATAGTAAAATCACCCCATGTGCCCAACATTAACTAGAATTATTTTTTTTTAGGCAGGGTCTCACTCTGTCGCCCAGGCAGTGGCATAATCTTTGCTCATTGCAACCTCCGCCTCCTGGGCTCAAGCAATTCTCTCACCTCAGCTTCCCAAGTAGCTGAGACTGCAGGCATGCACCACTACACCTGGCTAATTTTGTATTTTTTTGTAGAGATAGAGATGAGGTTTTGCCATGTTGGCCAGGCTGATCTTGAACGCCTGGGATCAAGTGATCTGCCTACCTCAGCCTCCCAAAATGCTGGGATTATAGGAATGAGCCCTCATGCCAAGCCATTAACTAGAAGTTTTTTGTTTGTTTGTTTGTTGGTTTTGGGATGGAGTCTCGCTCTGTTGTCCAGGCTGGAGTACAATGGCACGATCTTGGCTCACTGCAACCTCCACCTCTCAGGTTCAAGCAGTTCTCTTGCCTCAGCCTCCCGAGTGGCTGGGATTACAGGCGTGCGCCACCATGCCCAGCTAATTTTTGTATTTTTAGTAGAGACCAGCCTTGGTAAGGCTGATCTCCAACTCCTGACTTCACAATCTGCCTGCCTTGGCCTCCCAAAGTGCTGGAATTACAGGCATGAGCTAATGCACCCAGCCTGAATTTTGTTGTTTTTTTTGAGACAGGGTCTTGCTCTGTCGCCCAGGCTGGAGTACAGTGGCATGATCTTGGCCCACTGCAGCCACCATCTCCCAGGTTCAAGCGATTCTCCTGCCTCAGCCTCCTGAGTACCTGGGATTACAGGAATGTGCCATCACACCCGGCTAATTTTTGTATTTTTAGTAGAGAGGGGGTTTCACCATGTCGGCCAGGCTGGTCTCTAACCCTTGACCTCAAGTGATCCACCCACCTCAGCCTCCCAAAATGCTGGGATTACAGGCCTGAGCCACCACGCTTGGCCTATTAACTGGAATTTAATGTTTGTTTAATCTTTTTTTCTTTGAGTAAAACCTACGTGCAGTGAAACAAATCTTTAGTGTCCATTAGCTGAATTTTGCTAAATGCCTATCAACTCAAAAGAGGCGTCTGACTTTAATCTTACTGTTTTGCGTTATACCTTTTGCATTCATTGTTAGCTATGTATCGAGGTAACTTCTACCTCAGTTTCTCTAGCCTTTGTTAGGAGAGTTTTCCAGAGCTCACCAGAACCCCGGCTCGGATGCATTCAGGCAGAACCAAGCGCTAGGTCCTTGCGTGAAACCTCGCACTGGAGCCTGGGTGGTGTCCTCTGATCCCATCCTACGTTCCTCTGCTCGGAAAGGATGTAACAAGCTCCAGCCAGACGTTGGGGTGTCCGGGGTGCTCCCTCTGCTCCCTGGCAGATGAGCACAGGTGGGCTTTGAGCTGTTTGGGGCCTGGGGTGGAGGCATGGATGGGACCTCGGCATCTCGTTGTGCTCCCTGGGACTTGTGTATCTTCACGAGACACGTGGCCTATGCTGGGGAGGCCGCCGGCCTGGGGAGGGAGAAGACACCCACCTCGTTTGAGCAAGGCTGACCTGCCGTTAGAAAGCCAGTGCTCATCTTCGAGGGAGCCCCCAACATGGCTTGGGGCAGAGTGGGGTCTCGGCCACCAGACCCAGCTCTGTGCGCCTCTTTGGAACCTCTGGTTAGTATGTCTCTGGAGCTGTGGTGGGCTTCTCAGGGACTCCTGGATGTGTAAGGGGCACCTGTGGGCCTGAGAAGAGCTGGGAAAGGACGAGAGGAGCTTTGGTCTACGTGGATGTAAACCTGTTCAGCATGGGGCGTCTGTATGCGACCTACCCTGGATGATTCGTTTCTCTTTAAGCAAACAATAGCTTCACTGGGGCTTGCTCCGTTATTTCTTGTTCTTTCTGATCTTGATCTTGTTGTGATATTCAGGTTGGGCCTCACTTATCACAGCGCAGCGATACCTGTGCCAGGAGAGGGGAGCTGTGCGCTGAGATGGGCTGGGCTCCTCTCAGCTGCCGCAATCCATCTCGTCTGCGTTGGTGTCACAGCCCCGCTCCCTCAGGGGTGGGAATGGGTCTTCCCGGAGTGTAGTGGGAGTAAAAAATGGGGGTGATCGGCCGAGCACGGTGGCTCACGCCTGTAATCCCAGCACTTTGGGAGGCCAAGGCGGGCAGATCACGAGGTCAGGAGATCGAGACCATCCTGGCCAACATGGTGAAACCCGTCCCTACCAAAAATACAAAAATTAGCTGGGTGTGGTGGCAGGTGCCTGTTATCCCAGCTACTCGGGAGGCTGAGGCAGGAGAATCCCTTGAACCAGGGAGTTGGAGGTTGCAGTGAACTGAGATTGCGCCACTGCACTCCAGCCTGGCGACAGAGTGACATTCCGACTGTGTCTCAAAAAAAAAAAAAATGGGGGTGATATCTGCGAGAGGTAATTCTGTATTGTGATCAGTTGATCATCTGGCGTGACATCGTTTTTGCCTCATCAAACTTTTGTGTTTGTCATTTTAACGAAATTTAAATTCTTGCAAAATAACATGGACAGTTTCTAAAAACATACTTAAAGTTTTATCAACAGTGGCCGTCTGTCCCCTCACACTGAAAACGCGTCGTTTCCTTCTGAGCAGCTTTTCTTGCTGTTTCCTAACCCATCCGTTCTAGACACACTGACTTCTTGTCATGGGAGATGAAGCGTGGCTCAGAGGATGGCCCCCATGCTTCCTGTCGTGGGAGATGAAGTGTGGCTCCGTGGATGGCCCCCATGCCTCATGCTACACTCCCACCCGCGCCGCTCCTAGACGGTTCTTTCGACTTCATGGATACTATTCACAGCTGAACTGTGTAGTGTACTATAGTTAAATTTCCTTTCTTGCAACTTTCTCTTTTTCTTGGAATTAACTTGTGTTATTTTTGGCTACTTGGTGATTTTTCTGTGCACTTGTTACAGATTCACGCCCTAAACCAACAGCTTATTTTTGGCTGCTTGATGATTTTTCTATGCACCCATTACAGATTCACGCCCTGAACCAGCAGCTCCATGAATGCTTCTTTGCTCTGGGAAAAGCCCCTCCTGGGAGCCCCCATCCTCTTGCCCAGTCAGACCCTCCCCAGGCCTGCTGTCCAGCCGCCATCCCAGGGCCACCCACCCTTCCTTCCCCCTCACAGGGCTCTTGCTGCTGCTTTCTCGGCTGGTGTGTTTTGGTGGAGCAAATCCTCCATTCACTTCCTGAGACAGGGTGCCAGGGAGGTGTATGTTTGGAAACCTTAGAAATCTAGAATTGTCTTTATTCTATACCGCCTTTGTCTTTTTGTTGTACTTTTTCTTTTCTTTTCTTTTCTTTTTTTTTGAGACGGAGTCTTGCTCTGTCGCCCAGGCTGGAGTGCAGTGGTGGGATCTCAGCTTACTGCAAGCTCTGCCTCCCAGGTTCACGCCATTCTCCTGCCTCAGCCTCCTGAGTAGCTGGGACTATAGGCGCCCGCCGCCATGCCTGGCTAATTTTTTGTATTTTTAGTAGAGATGGGGTTTCACCATGTTAGCCAGGATGGTCTCGATCTCCTGACCTCGTGATCCACCCGCCTCGGCCTCCCAAAGTGGTGGGATTACAGGCGTGAGCCACCGTGCCCAGCCTTTTTGTTATACTTTCTAGAAGATTGTTTCAACTTTATTTTCCAAATCTTCCACTGAATTTTTAATTTCTGTCATATTTTTCATTTCAAGAGTTTTTTTTCTGTGAATTTTTTTGTTTTTTTTCTTGAGATGGCATCTTGCCCTGTCACCCAGGCTGGAGTGCAATGGCGTGATCTCAGCTCACTGCAACTCCTGCCTCCCGTGTTCAAACGATTCTCCTGCCTCAGCCTCCCGAGTAGTTGTGATTACAGGCGCCCGCCACCATGCCCAGCTAATTTTTGTATTTTTAGTAGGGACGGGGTTTTACCATGTTGGTCAGGTTGGTCTCAAACTCCTGACCTTGTGATCTGCCCGCCTTGGCCTCCCAAAGTGCTGGGATTACAGGTGTGAGCCACCGCACCCGGCCCTGAATGTTCTTTTTAAAAAAGTGTCTTGTTCTTATTTTTTAGTTTTTTGAAATTATCTTGTTCTTCCTTCATGGATAAAGTAAGATGGGTTTTCTTTTGCTCCCTGAGTTGTTTCTGACCTGAGTTTCTCTTCTCTGTTTATTTTGGCTTCTGTCTTTCCGATCGGGGCTTTTCTGCCTCCAGCAGTCACTTTATGTGTGAATGAAGTTCTTATTGAACACAGGTATGCAAACCAGCATCTCACAGAAATAATGTGGAGCCCAAGAGGCCAGCAACAAAAAGCACACACTGTGTAATTTCACTCACCTGCGGCTCAGCTACAGCTGCACTGACACCTGAGGACAGAGGCTGGCCAGCCAGCTTTCTCTGTGAAAGGCCACGGCGTAAATATTTCTGCTTTATGGGCCACGTGGTCTCTCTTGCAGCTACTCAATGTGGCCATCTAGTGTTCCAAAAAAAACTTCCTTTACAAAAAACGTGCGGTTGGAGGGACTTGGTCCTGGTGTTTGGCCCTGCTGGGGTAAGGTCTCATTAGTGGTTGCCTGTTAGGGGTTTAGGTTGGGTATCAACTCGGGGAGGCGTAAGGTAATCTAGATTACTGGAAATATTCTACGTCTTGATTTCAGTGGGAGTTACATGGGTTAACTACAAAACGAAAAGAGCATGATCCACCTGAAAGCTGCGTATAGGCCGCGTGTGCATGGGGTCAGGGCTCGCTAACGGGGGACACTCCCTGCAGGAGGACTGAGCAGGACGCTGGCTCTTTCCTTCATGGTTTGGGAGTCCACAGGTCAGGGTCTGTAGGTCTTTTTTAGGGCAACTTCTCAGAAAGGAATCTGCCTGTGTTCTGCTGTGGTGGCACTGGGTTGGAGGAGGGGGAGGGGTCTGGGGGTGCTCCCGTCTGGAGTGGACACTGTTGGGGAGGAGTCTGGGAGTGCTCCTGTCTGAGTCTGGGAGTGCTCCCATCTGGAGTGGACATTGTTGGGGAGGAGCCTGAAAGTGCTCCCGTCTGGAGTGGACACTCACTGAGGAGTCTGGGGGTGCTCCCGCCTGGAGTGGACACTCACCGAGGAGCCTGGGAGTGCTCCCATCTGGAGTGGACACTGAGGAGCCTGGGAGTGCTCCCGCCTGGAGTGGACACTGTTGGGGAGGAGTCTGGGGGTGCTCCCGCCTGGAGTAGACACTGTTGGGGAGGAGCCTGGGAGTGCCCCCGTCTGTAGTGGACACTGTTGCGGAGGAGTCAGGGGGTACTCCCATCTGGAGTGGACACTCACTGAGGAGACTGGCAGTGCTCCCGTCTGGAGTGGACACTGTTGCGAGTCTGGGGATGCACCCGTCTGGAGTGGACACTCACTGAGGAGCCTGGCAGTGCTCCCGTCTGGAGTGGACACTGTTGCGAGTCTGGGGATGCTCCCGTCTGGAGTGGACACTGTTGGGGAGGAGTCTGGGGGTGCTCCCGTCTGGAGTGGACAGTTGGGGAGGAGTCTGGGGGTGCTCCCATCTGGTGTGGACAGTTGGGGAGGAGTCTGGGGGTGCTCCCGTCTGGAGTGAACACTGTTGGGGAGGATTCTGGGAGTCCTCCCGCCTGGAGTGGACACTGTTGGGGAGGAGTCTGGGGGTGCTCCCGCCTGGAGTGGACACTGTTGGGGAGGAGTCTGGGGGTGCTCCCACCTGGAGTGGACACTGTTGGGGAGGAGTCTGGGGGTGCTCCCGCCTGGAGTGGACACTGTTGGGGAGGAGTCTGGGGGTGCTCCCGCCTGGAGTAGATACTGTTAGGGAGGAGTCTGGGGGTGCTCCCGCCTGGAGTGGACACTGTTGGGGAGGAGTCTGGGGGTGCTCCCACCTGGAGTAGACACTGTTGGAGAGGAGTCTGGGGGTGCCCTCGTCTGGAGTGGACACTGTTGGGGAGGAGTCTGGGGGTGCCCTCGTCTGGAGTGGACACTGTTGCAGAGGAGCCTGGGAGTGCTCCCGTCTGGAGTGGACACTCTTCTTGGGTTCGTAGCCACACCTGATGTCCTTGGGTTCTTACCTGCTTGCTTCACCTTCTCCAGAGAGTTCCTGGTAGTCCACTGGCCACGGGGAAAGGCCATTTCCAGCCTGTTGGGGTCAGGAAAGTGACTTGGGGTTGGCCTGCCCCTCTTCCCGTCTCACCTGCATGTTAGCCTCGTTCTGGCTCTGCAGTGAGGACCAGTCCTCTCTGTCCGGGTTCTGCACCTCTAAAACCAAGTCTCAGCTTTCCTTAGAGGGCTCCACCAGCCATGACTCTGTCACTTGCTTTCATCAGCAGCTAAAATTTCAGTGACATTTTTTATCTACTCTTAGCTTTTGTCTTTATCCTTGGCGGTTTGTATCTTTTTAAGAGAGCAGAGATAAGCATGTATATTCCACAAGGGGACAAAGATAACCATTTACCTTCAACTTACCTTTCTTTTTTGGAGACAGAGTCTCACTCTGTCACCCAGGCTGGAGTGCAGTGGCGTGATCTGGGCTCACTGCAACCTCTATTTCCTGGGTTCAAGTGAGTCTTGTGCTTCAGCCTCCCGAGTAGCTGGGACTAAAGGTGTGCACCAGCACGCCCGTGTAATATTTGTATTTTTAGTAGAAACAGGGTTTCACCATGTTGGCCAGGCTGGCCTTGAACTCCTGACCTCAAGCGGTCTGCCCTCCTGGGCCTCCCAAAGTGCTAGGATGACAGGTGTGAGCCACCGTGCCTGGCCCAACCCACCATTTTTAATGGGAGGTAGGCTTTATTATTTTAATTTTTATAAAGTTGTTACAAAATACTGCAGATATGCAAAAAAGTGTGATGTTGCCAGGAATGGTGGTTGGCACCTATAGTCCTGGCCGTTCGGGAGAGGAGAGGAGATGGCTGAGCCTCGTAGTTCTAGGCCAGCCCAGACAACATAGCAGGACCCTGTCTCTAAAACAAGTAGGCATGACACAGCAAACAGGCATCTTAACTCGAACCCAGGTTATATAGTTTTAACCCTGGTTAGCCAGAACACAGGTTAGCTGCACACTACCGGCTCTGTTCACATTACCCACGTGTGCTCTCATTTCACCCTCTCTTTTCTTCAGAGATAGCTACTTTTCTGAATTTTCTTTGGTACTTATACAATATGTAGTATAATTTTGCTTGACTAAATCTCATAAATGGCATCACACCAGGATTCCCCACCTTTCTTAATTTGAACAACATTATGAACGTGAGATTCATCGGCGTGAGTGGGTGTCGTTCTAGTTCAGTCATTGACACCACCGTTGATTTCCCCGTGGCTGAGTGACAGCTGGGTCGGGTGTGATTGCTGGCTGCTACATACAGCACTGCCGAGATCTGAAGACGTGCAAGTGTGGGGAGCCCTCGGGGACCCCTGCCTGCCAGGGGAGCTGCGTGTCCACCTGGGCTTCCCAGCATCCAGCCTCTCTCTGTGGTTTTCACAGCTTCCTGATTTTGGGTGAGGTTGTGAGGGCATGGTTTTTTGAAGTAAACAAGTGGATTTGAAATAAAACACACAAAAGCCATTTTTAGCAACAGCTGCTAAGTTGTTATTCCTTTTCCCCACCCACCCCCAAACACACGCACGTGCTTTTCTCCCTGATTCCAGAGTGGAGATGAGACTTGCCCAGCTGATGTGGTTGGTGGGGGTGTCTCTCCCGTGAGTCTGGAGCAGGCGGTGATTTCAGTCGCTGGACCCCGACTGTTGCGGTTGGCAGATGACTCCTCCCAACCATTCTGTGCTTGCGTTTCTTGTGGTGTGGTGTAGCTCTCTTAGGGAGGAACTTTCTCTACATAAAGGTTTTGAAAGGAACAGAACAAAATTCCAAGTGGAAGAAAAACTGCTGAGTCTCAGAGATCGATGAACACGTGCCAAGAGCTGAGTATCTGCTGTGCTGGCTGTGCGGGGCGCGCAGCAGGCCTGCGTGTTGGCCGGTTGTGCCTTGGAGCCCAGCACCAGGAGACTGGGCACCCTCTCAGTTCCTTGTTTGGGTTCTCGTGTATGTGGCCTCGTGCAGGAAGGTACATTGGAATTCTCCTGAACAGCAGCAGCCGTGAGCCTGGTCTACACAGGTGAGCAGCCGCTGTTTGATTTAGCATCTGTGGTGATGTGTTAGGCATCTTCATTCTGGCTCTCAAAGAAGAAGGAAATTAAGATTTTATTTTTAACTAAAATAAGTGGGAGAGTTACAGTTCTGCTGTGGCCAGGTAGTGCCACAACAGCCTGTCCTGCTGATTACAGTGAAAAACTCTGGACAAAATGCAGAAAACAATTCTTGGAGGACTCTGAAAATAAAGCCAGTAGATTGTGGATGGGAGTCTAAACGTGGAGCCGCCACCCACGAGGGTTCTGCTTCCTGCTTTTCCATTTTCTTCTGTTACTCACGGCCTTGCCTTGATGGTAGCCCAGTTATGGAGCAAAAACCCTGATGGGAATCCTCCAAAACCACCAGAAGAAGGGCCCCCAAGGGCCAGAGAGAGTGTGTGGATCTCAGGGAGGAGAGAGCCAGGGAAGTAGATGCACGGATTTTGTCTGTGAACCTGTACAAGGCTCAGGACAGACCCAGAGCCGCATAACAAAGACTTTGAAACTGCATTAAGATTCATACTTCAAGGCCAGGCGCGGTGGCTCACACCTGTAATCCCAACACTATGGGAGGCTGAGGCAGGCAGATCACAAGGTCAAGAGATCAAGACCGTCCTGGCCAACATGGTTAAACCCTGTCTTTACTAAAAATACAAAAAAAATTAGCTGGGTGTGGTGGCACGCACCTCTAGTCTCATCTACTCGGGAGGCTGAGGCAAGAGAATCGCTTGAACCCGGGAGGCAGAAGTTGCAGTGAGCCGAGATCATGCCACTGCACCATAGCCTAGGCAACAGAGCAAGACTCTATCTCAGGAAAAAAAAAAAATTCAAACTTCAGGCTGGGTGCAGTGGCTCACACCTATAATCCCAGCACCTTGGGAAGCCGAGGCGGGCGGATCACATGAGGTCAGGAGTTCCACACCAGCCTGGTCAACATGGTGAAACCCCGTCTCTACTAAAAATACAAAAATTTAGCCAAGTGTGGTGGTGTGTGCCTATAATCCCAGCTACTCGGGGGGCTGAGGCAGGAGAATTGCTTCAACCCGGGAGGCAGAGGTTGCAGTGAGCCGAGATCACGCCATTGCACTCCAGCCTGGGTGGCAGAGTGAAACTCCATCTCAAAAAAACAAAACAAAGATTCAAACTTCAGCTGAAATCTCAGACTGACTCCTGAGTGGTGCATGTTCAGGGCAGAGCAGAGCATCAGAACCAAGGCTTTGAAAACAGAGAAACTGGAATCCACCATCCACAGACACAGACTTGTGGTCTCAACCCAACCAGCTCAATCACCTGCTAAAACGAGGCAACATTCTCCGGAAAATTATACCCTAAACCCAGCCATTAGAAATGATCACAGTGGATACAAATGGTCTAAATACAACAAGACAGACTGTCCGATTGGATGGAAAGTCCAAGACCCAACTCTGTGGTGTCTGCAGGAAAAAGCCACTTTAAATATCAATCCTTAGATGGAAAACAGAAGGTTGGCCTGGGCGAAGTGACTCACACCTGTAATCCCAGCACTGTGGGAGGCTCAGGTGGGAGGACTGCTTGAGCACAGGAGTTGGAGACGAGTCTGGGCAACATAGTGACCCCGTCTCTACAAAAAATTTAAATTAGGTTAGTGTGGTGGTGCACACCTGTGCTCCCAGCTACTCAGGAGGCTAAAGTGGGAGGATTGCTTGAGCCTGGGAAGCTGAGGCTGAAGGAAGCTCTGAGTGTGCTGCTGTAGCATAGCTCAGGTAATAAAGTAGCAAGAGTTTCTCAAAAAATAAAAAAGGCCGGGCGCGGTGGCTCACGCCTGTAATCCCAGCACTTTGGGAGGCTGAGGCGGGTGCATCACTTGAGGTCAGGAGTTCGAGACCAGCCTGGCCAACATGGTGAAACCCCATCTCTACTAAAAATACAAAAATTATCTGGAAATCACTTGAACCCAGGAGGCAGAGGTTGCAGTGAGCCAAGACTGTGCCATGGCACTCCAGCCTGGGCAATGCTCATATTAGAAAATAAAACAAGTCTCAGATCAGTGACCCAAGCTTCTATCTTAAGAAGCTAAGAAAAGAAAAATAAAACCCAAAGCAAGCAGATGGAAGAAACAAAGAGCAAGAATCAGTGAGATTGGAAATGGAAAGCAAGAGAGAAAATCACCGAAACCAAAAGCTGGCTCTTGGAAGACGTCAGTAGAATGAAAAATCCTCCAGCCAGACTAGTGTAGAAAAGAAGAGAAGACACAAACTACAAATACTAGACATGAAAGAGTGCACAGGTCTACAGACCCTACAGACATAGAAGGACTAACAAGGAAATATTTTGAACAGCTTTATGCCCATAAAATCAGCCACGCAGATTAAATCGACAAATTCCTTGAAAGGCACAACCTACCACAGTTCCCTAAGATATAGATTATCTGAATAGCCGTATATCTACTAAAGAAATTGAATCTGTAGCTAAAATCCTTCCCATCTGGAGAACTCCAGATCTAGATGACTTCACTGGGGAATACTTCCCAACATTTAGGACAATAAGGACAAAATATGCTAATTTTACACAAACTTCTCCGGAAAAGTAGAAGAGGGACTATTTCCCAGTTTAGTTTTTGACGCTAGCAATACCCTAATACCTAATCAGACAAAGACATTACAAGAAAGGAAAATTTCAAACCAGTCAGTCATCATTAGAAACATACATATCCTCAATGAAATAGAGATTTGAGTCCAGCAATATATGGAAAAGGATAATACATCGTGGTCAGTGGGATTTATTCCAGGAGCAAAGCTGTTTCAACAGTTGAAAATGAGTTGATGTAATGTTCCATATTGACAGACTAAAGAAGAAAAGCCATCTGATTATCTTAATAAATGCAGAAAAAGCATTTGACAAAATTCAGCATCTGTTCATGATAAAAACTCTCAGCAACCAGGAGAAGAGAACTTTCTAAATCGAATAAAGGACATCTGTACTAAAAAAATTAAACATCATGCCTGATGGTGAAAGACTGAATATTTTCCCTTGAAGATTGTGAACAAGCCAGAGTGTGTGTGTGGGGGGGGTTGTTTGTTTGTTTGTTTGTTTTGTTTTGTTTGAGTCGGAGTCTTGCTCTGTCGCCCAGGCCGGAGTGCAGTGGCGCGATCTTGGCTCACTGCAACCTCCTCCCCCCTGGGTTCAAGCAATTCTCCTGCCTCAGCCTCCCGAGTAGCTGGGATTACAGGCGCCCACCACCACACCCGGCTAATTTTTGTATTTTTAGTAGAGACGGGGTTTCACCATCTTGGCCAGGCTGATCTTGAACTCGTGACCTCGTGATCTACCTGCCTCGGCCTCCCAAAGTGCTGGGATTATAGGCGTGAGCCACCGCGCCTGGCCAAGTGTGTGTTCTTACCACTCCTTTTCAGCATCATATTGGAGGTCCTCATCAGAGCAGTAGGGGAAGAGAAAGAAAGAAAAGGCATGCAGATGGGAAAAGAAAAAATAAAACAGTCTCAATTCACAAACATGATTATCTAGATGGAAAATCCTATGGACTGTATAAGACAACTACTAGAACTTATGAATGAGTTTATCAACATGCAAAAATAAACTGTATTTGTCTATATTAGCAAAGAAGAATTGGGAATTGAAATTTAAAAGTAACAGCAATTATAATAGCATCCAAAACTGCGAACTTGGCAGTTCCCAGGCCACTCACACTTCTGACCAACTGGCTACAAGTTCAGGGGTTCCTGTGACCCCCTCAGATTCAATATTCTAGAATAACTCACATTTGTACTACAAAGGATGAAAATCAGCCGGGCACGGTGGCTCACGCCTGTAATCCCAGCACTTTGGGAGGCCGAGGCAGGTGGATCACGAGGTCAGGAGATTGAGACCATCCTGGCTAACACGGTGAAACCCCGTCTCTACTAAAAATACAAGAAATTAACCTGGCATGGTGGCGGGTGCCTGTAGTCCCAGCTACTTGGGAGGCTGAAGCGGGAGAATGGCGTGAACCCGGGAGGCGGAGCTTGCAGTGAGCTGAGATCGCGCCATTGCACTCCAAAGCGAGACTCCGTCTTAAAAAAAAAAAAAAAAGGATGAAAATCAGGATCAGTCAAAACAGTCAAAAGAAGAGACCCACAGAGTAAGGTCTGGCATGGTCCAACCATGAGGCTCCTGTGTCCTTGAGCTATGCCATCCTCCTTGTGGGTGGCAAGCCACCCAGGTGCTGAGGCAAGAGACCGAGGACACAAGGTGTTCCAGTGTAATAAAGAAAATATATAGAATAAGAATAGTTATACTGGAAATAGAATATAGATATGATATATGAATATTATTAATCATTAGTTTGTAGCATTACTCTTTATTCCAATATTATAATAATCTCTGTTCTACAATTATAACCTGGGAAAAACCAGGCCATACAGAGATAGGAGCTGAAGGGACACGGTGAGAAGTGACCAGAAGGCAAGTGTGAGCCTTCCGTCATGCCCAGACAGGGCCGCTAGAGGGCTCCTTGGCCTAGCGGTAACGCCAGTGCCTGGGAAGACGCCCGTTACTTAGGGAAAGGGAGTCTGCCTTTCCCCCGGGGAGTTAGAGAAGACTCGCTCCACCACCTCTTGTGGAAGCCCTGACATCAGTCAAGCCCGCCCGCAGCCATCCGGAGGACTAAACGTCTCCCTGTGATGCTGTGCTTCAGCGGTCACACTCCTGGTCCACTTTCATGTTCCGCCCTGTACATCGGGCTCTGCCTTCTAGATAGCAGTAGCAGAATTAGTGAAAGTATTAAAGTCTTTGATCTCTCCAAGAAATGCATATAAGAAATAATGATATAAGCTGTCCTCTCTCTCTCTCTCCGCCTCGGCTACCAAATATGGAAGGGCCCCCTGTCCGGTGGACATGTGACTCGCGTGACCTTACCTATCACTGGAGATGACTCACACTCCTTCCCCTGCCCCCTTGCCTTGTATCCAATAAATAACAGCGCAGCCAGGCATTCGGGGCCACTACCAGTCTCCATGACTTGGTGGTAGTGGTCCCCTGGGCCCAGCTGTCTTTTCTTCCATCTCTTTGTCTTGTGTCTTTATTTCTACGATCTCTCATCTCCGCACATGAAGAGAAAAACCCACAGGCCCAGTAGGGCTGGACCCTATACCTCCTGGCACACTGGTGTGTGTTGCCCCCCAGGGACGTTTGCCCGAACTTTGGCCGTGTGATCCAACTCGATCTCTAGCTTCCTCCCCTCCCCGCAGGTGGGAGGTCGGGCTGACACCCCTGGCTCTAGTCACATGCTTGGTCTTCCCCGGATGGCCAGCTTCCTCCTGAAACTTCTGGGTTGGGCCTTGCCACCAGGAGTCACCTGCTAGCATAAACCCAAGTGAATCGCACCATAAATAAAAAGATACTTCCAGGAGCTTCTAAGAGCTTGAGGGCTTTCTCCTGGGAACTGAAGACAAGACCAGCTAAATTCTTTACTACGCGACACGGCGGCAGCAAGTGCTAGTGAAGACAGGCATCCAAGGAAACTCATTCTACGGGGCATCCACGGAAACTCATTCCACGGGGCATCCATGGAAACTCCTTCCATGGGGCATCCACGGACACTCACCACTGATGAGAATGCAAAACACGGGGCATCCACGGAAACTCGTTCGCCGCTGGTGAGAATTCAAAACACGGGGCATCCACGGAAACTCGTTCGCCGCTGGTGAGAATGCAAAACACGGGGCATCCACGGAAACTCGTTCGCCACTGGTGAGAATGCAAAACACGGGGCATCCACGGAAACTCATTCGCCATTATTGAGAATGCAAAGCACAGCAGCCGCTATAGGAGACAGTTTGGTAGTTTCATATAAATGTGAGGATACATATTCCGTAAAACCTACAAATCCCATCCCTAGGTATTTAGCAAGAGGGATGAGAACTGTGTCCACGCGAACACTGGGAGATGCGTATTTATCAAGTAGCTTTATTTAGAATTGTCCCCAGTGGAAACAACACAAATACCCTTCGACTGCTGAATGGATGGAGACACTGGGAGGCCTCCACGAGGAGACACTGCGAGGCCTCCACAAGGCAGCCAGCACTCGGGAGTCGAGGCAGAGACCTCCGTCACGCCACCGTGGGGGAATCTCGAGTGTGTCACCCCATTGAGGGAAGCCCCCACACTCTGTGCCTCCATTTATGTGACATTTTGACAAAGGTGCAACCATTGGGACAGAAGACGGGAGCGTTGCCAGGACCCAGTGGTGGGAAGAAAGGAGGATCGAAAAGGCTGCCAGGGGCATTGGAGGTTGGGATTGTTCTGTTTCTGTGGTGGGGGTGAAAATGCTAGAGGTGTGCACCAAAAAGGGTGAATCTGCCTCTGCATGCAGGTGACAGCGTGATGTAAACAGAAGGCTTTTCTCTCTAGAGCCAACCAATTTCCAGAAGAATCTGCCTGCATGCAGATGACAGCGTGATTTAAAAACAGCCTTTTCTCTCTAGAGCCCACCGGTTTCTGGAAGATGGAAACCACAGCACTCACTGGGGCTCTTCCTGGGCTCTTTCCATGGCCGTGTGGGGCTCTGCTGACCACATCCACGCGGTGAGCCGCTCTGGCTCCTCACCTGGGCCTCGTGCGACCCGGCAGTGCGCGCTCCCTGTCCTAGGCGGTGACTCAGCTGTGGAGGTGGGCGTTTGACGGTGGTGGCTCCTGACCCTCTCGGTGGCCTTTTTAGGAAGCCCGCTCAGGTTGGTGTCTGGCACGCCCTTTGGCGAGGGGTACCGACGCTGACGTTGGAGATAGAGTAGGACGCTGGTGAGCTGGTCCGTGAGCCTCAGTGGCAGGTGGGAGCGGTTGGAGCTCCCCGTGGTGAGTGCCCAGGTCTGGTGGGGTGGCTGCCTGCGGGCCTCCCCCTCACCCACGTTTCGTCATCAGCCAGCCCTTCGCCGCACATCTCTTGGACGGTCAAAAAACGTGTGCAGCTGGTGCCAAAAGCAGCACTTTGCACAGCCCAGCCTGGGAAGGAGAATGGAACCGTGTGACCGGGCAGCAGGCGGGGCCTCCTCCTTGGCATTCCCTGGGGGGCTTGGCCAGGCCCACAGAGCGGGGACTGATGGAGCTGTTGTTTCAGGGCCACGCTGCACCTTACAAAACGGTCTCCGTCCGCGCGGCCATCCCGTCCACCATCCTCCGGCTTCCAGCTGCGGCTTTTCACGGAGTTTTTGAGAAATATCCGGAAACTCTGGTGAGGGTGGTGCAGGTGGGTCACTTTTCCAGACAACTCTTCTAGCTGCTGTGGGTCACCCTGGGGGGGCCTGGGCACTGGTTTGGGATTTGAGTGGGTTTATTGCCCGCTTACTTTCTCAGTTCTCAGCTTTACAGCCATGAAGGTGATTTCAGAGGAATAGAGAAATCGACTTCATTGGCGGGACTTACCACTGGTGATGTGGGATTCTGAGTGGGTTCGGGAAGAACTAAGGTTATATTTTTAAAATTTGTAGGCCGGGCACGGTGGCTCACGTCTGTAATCCCAGCACTTTGGGAGGCCAAGGCGGGCAGATCACAAGGTCAGGAGATCGAGACCATCCTGGCCAACATGGTGAAACCCCGTCTATACTAAAAATACAAAAAATTAGCCGGGCGTGGTGGCGGGCGCCTGTAGTCCCAGCTACTCGGGAGGCTGAGGCAGGAGAATGGCGTGAACCCGGGAGGCAGAGTTTGCAGTGAGCCGAGATCACGCCACTGCACTCCAGCCTGGGCGATAGAGCGAGACTCTGTCTCAAAAAAAAAAAAAAAATTGTAATATATATCTTAAAATAAAAATGAATGTTCACAACCTCAAAGAGGTCTTAAGATCCTTCACTACCCCCCAAAGAGATTTTTACATTTTTATTAAACTTCTCACTTTGGAGTAACTTTAGATTATAGAAAACGCAAAAACAATGCAGTCTTCATGTGGCCCTCGCCCCGTTCCCCATGATGTGAACATCTTACATGACCGTGGTGAGGTGTCAAGTCTGCGGAGTTCTTCACCCTGAGAGAGTTCGATCTGTGGTGTCTGCGGGGCTTGGGGCACGGTTCTCAGTGCTCTGTGTGGTGCTGCCGGGGGCCCGCCCTGTACCCCGGGCCGGTGGTCACTGCGCAGCTGGCGTGTTGTTGCAGATCATCATGGTGCGGCTGCAGAGGGTGACCTTTCTGGCTCTGCACAACTACCTGGGCCTGACCACAGAGCTCTTCAACCCTGTAAGTGGAAACCAGCTCACAAAGCCCCATGTTGCTCCATGCAGCTGGCATCAGGACAGCTGTTGGTTGGCACAGCAGGCACCCAGTGCCTGGTGGGGCAGTGCCAGCAACAGCTGTGGTCTTCCCAGTTGCTGGTCATTAGGACTTTGGAGGGGATGGTCATGCTGTGTTTATTTTCCTACCTTAAAGCACCTGCTAGTCGATTTGGAGGCTTGATTCTCCTGGGGCCTTGTGTTCCAAAATCTCTGATCCGTTGGGACTTGGGAAAGGTGGAATTCCTTCTCCGATGCTGGAGTTGTCCCTCTGGAGGGACACGGTTGTGAGCAGCCGCCTGGTGCCCCTGCAGCTCCCGTTCAGGACTGTGATGAGTCTTCCTTTGGTCACCTGTGTTCTGTAGGACATCGGCAGCCACACACACGCTCCTTCCCTTTCTGGCCCTGCAGGCTGCACACCAAGCTGACAGCCCTGTCAAGCAGAGGCTGCCCCTCCCCATGCCCAGTCCCTACAGCCATGTCAAGCAGAGGCTGCCCCTCCCCATGCCCGTCCCGTGGGGTCCCTGTTGCCAGCACTCCCTGTGTGTTGCCCTTGACTGCTCCTCCTATCTGAACCGGGTGGGGCGGAGCTGACCCCGAACTGTGACCCGTTTGGAGGGTACAGCGCGTTGTCAAGGGCTTGAGGCTATCAACCCGGGCTCTCCCTACTCCCAGTAGTGTGACCCTGGGAGGCACTTGGCCGGGACGTGGGACGGTCCCCACCTAGCCAAGCTCTCGTGGGAACCGAGTGAGACCAGGGTTTCGTGCCCTGCTCCATCCCCACTGCCCGAAACAGTAGCCTGATACGTGGAGGGCTCTCTTTAGTCATGGGGCAAGTGGAGCTCGGTTAGTAAATGCCCAGCACGCGTTAGTCTTTAATATGTGCATTTCAGTTGGAAATTGTAATTCTGATGACATTTTAGGGCTTGTCGTCTTCAGTTGTTGACATTAAGGGAGTATCTTTTTGTTTTCTACATTATTTTTTGTTTTAATGAAGAGTATTAAGGTTCTGAGAATTTGGGGCATTATGTTGACTTGATAAAGTGTTTGAGACAGGGCCTAGGGTAAAAGCAGGCTGAGCTTGGTAGCCTTAAACAGACCAGTCCTTTTCTTGAATAACTGGAATTCTGGGTTGATGATCAGCCTCTTCCCATTGCCTGAAATGCAGCCTAAACTTTGCCTTGAGGGGCCCACACCTGTCACACCTTTGAGGGGCCCGCACCTGTCACACCTTTGAGGGGCCCGCACCTGTCACACCTTTGAGGGGCCCGCACCTGTCACACCTTTCAGAGGCCCACACCTGTCAGTGGGTGTGGGGTGTTCCTGGGATGGCACTGAACTTCCTTCTTGTGTCCCAGGAGAGCCAGGCCATCCCTCTCGTGTCTGTAGCCAGTGTGGCTGCTGGGAAGGCCAAGAAGCAGGTGTTCTATGGCGAAGAAGAGCGGCTTAAAAAGCCACCGCGGCTCCAGGAGTCCTGTGACTCAGGTACTGTCCTGCACCAAGGAGGGCAGTGTCCAGCCCCAGAGTCCGGGGGATCCTGCCGCCACTGCTCAGGTCACCCCAGGTCATCTTGCACGTGCCTGAGGCCACTTCACACATCCCCGGGTCACCTCACATGGCCCAGGTCACCCTACAAGTCCCACCTCACATGCCCCCCAGGTCCCCTCACGTGTCCCCATCTCCTCACATGCGGGCTGGATGTCCTCAGACATGCCCAGGTCTCCTCACACTGACCCCAGGTCTCCTCACGTGTCCCTGTCTCATCACGTGTCCCTGTCTCATCACACTGTCCCCGTCTCCTCACATGAGGCCCGGATGACCTCACACAGGCCCAGGACCCTTTGCCCTCCATTCTTTAGTTGCTCCCAGAATTCTCCCTGCGTGCTTGGCCTGGGCCAGGTGCCTGGTGGGGAGCAGGCCTCCCGCGTTGAGCTCTCACGCGCTGTTCTGAGCGCTAACTGGGGGGCCTGAATCTGAGGAGGAAGCGATCAGGTGCGGCATGCACCGCATGAGTCACCCCAGGACGATCTGTGTGATGGAGTTAACAGCCACGCTACAGATGAGGTGCACACTTGGTTATTTATAGCCCATCATGTTCCCAGAAGAGTTGAAGTGACTAACAGAAGTATGTGAAATTAAATGAAGCAATGCTGATGAGAGTGAGGAGGGAATGGAGTGAGCAGAGTGGAGTGAGTGAGTGGGGGATGGAGTGAGCAGAGTGGAGTGAGTGGGGGATGGAGTGAGCAGAGTGGAGTGAGTG
>NW_026652285.1:109464359-109601411 GCF_009828535.3 Hylobates moloch | reverse complement strand
TACAGGCACCCGCCACCACGCCCAGCTAGTTTTTTGTATTTTTAGTAGAGACGGGGTTTCACCGTGTTAGCCAGGATGGTCTCGATCTCCTGACCTCGTGATCCTCCCGCCTTGTCCTCCCACAGTGCTGGGATTACAGGTGTGAACCACCGCGGCCAGCCGATACGTCCTTTTCTAAATGGCTATCTAGTGGATCCACCACTTTCTCTTTTTCTTTTTTTGAGGTAAGGTCTTGCTCCATGGCCCAGGCTGGGGTGCAGTGGTGAAATCACAACTCACTGCAGCCTCGAACTCCTGGGCTCAAATGATCTGCCCGCCTCAGCCCATGAGGGCTCAAGTGATCCATCCGCCTCAGCCTCATGAGTAGCTGGGACCACAGGTGTGGCCCCCACACCTGGCTAGTTTTTTTAATTTTTGTAGATAGAGATGTCTTGCTGTGTTGCCCCGGCTGGTCTTGAATTCCTGGCCTCAAGCGCTCCCTCCACCTAGGTCTCTCAAAGTGCTGGGATTACAGGCATGAGCCACTGCACCTGGCCCATTTATTTATTTATTTATTTTTAAGAGATGCAGTCTCTCACTATGTTATCCAGGCCTCAAACTCCTGGGCTCAAGCGATCCTTCCAGTTTGGCCTCCTGAGCAGCAAGGACCACAGGTGCATACCACCATGCCTGGCCCCTGTATTTTATTTTATTTATTTATTTTGAGACGCAGTTTCGCTCTTGTCACCCAAGCTGGAGTGCAATGGTGCGATCTCAGCTCACCACAACCTCTGCCTCCCGGGTTCAAGGGATTCTCCTGCCTCAGCCTCCCAAGGACCTGGGATAGCAGGCATGCGCCACCACGCCCCGCTAATTTTGTATTTTTAGTAGAGACAGGGTTTCTCCATGTTGGTCAGGCTGGTCTCGAACTCCCAACCTTAGGCGACCCACGTGCCTCAGCCTCCCAAAGTGCTGGGATTACAGGTGTAAGAAATTTCATCATTTAGCTACGTGCTTGTTGACGTACAAGGTGTGGTCATTGCACCCCAGTGTTCCCCTGTGTGGCTGCGGCCAGGTAAAGGGGCTGCGCTCCTCTCGCCCACCCCAGAGGGTCAGCCCCAGAGGAAGCACTGGTGACCCTTGTTGCCATAGATTGGTTTCCAGTTCGGATTTTTTTAAAAAACAGCAGGACTTGACGGGGGCATGAGTAACACACAAAACAGTGCACTGGGCTGAAGGGTGCAGCTTCGTGAAACCCTACCAGCGCACCCTCAGCGTAAGCCTCGGAGACACGCACCCCTTTCCAAGGCCCAGCGCTCCTGGCTCTCCGTGTCTGGCTTCCCAGGGAGGGGCACGTGGCTGTGCTCCCGGGCCTGGTTCCTTCCTGCAGCGCCATGTGGCCACGGCATCTGTGTGGCATGTGTCCGCGGTTAGTGTCTGCGCGGTTCCTCTGTATTCCGCTGAGAAATGGGTGTTGCGAATTCCAGTTTGGATGGGAAACCGCAGTGCGGATGACTCGCTTGCATGCGCAGCTGCACACGCAGGGCTGGATCCGTGCCTGGGTGTGCGTGACCCCGTCGTGCAGAGCGCGCACCCTTCCTCAGAATCCACAGCAGCTGGTCCAGAGGTCAGATACGCTGCGTGTGTAGTGATGTGTAATGCTGAGGGTGGGCCGTAAAAGGGTGCACACTGCTTCATCCCGCTCAGCCCGAGGCCGCCCAAAAGCAGCAACAGGCGAGCTCTTTGGAGGGGGTGCCTCAACCCCCTCCCTCCGAGATGGGGCTGGGACTGCAAACAGCGAACCTCTGAGACGGGGCTGGGACTGCAAACAGCCAAGCCCAAAGCACCAGCGTGATGGCCCAGGGCCCTCGTTAGGGGAGCTCACGTACAGAGGGCGGCAGCATCCCTGAGATGGACAGCGAGAGAAAGGGGGCTCCATCCAGAGTGGCCCGCAGCGAGCGGTCAGGGTGTGGCGCGCATGGCAAGGTTTGAGGAATTTGGCTCAGGGCCAGGGCTGGTTTCTTTCAGTGTTTTAGGCACCGACCGGGCTACCTTTATCAGTGCCCAGAAATGTTGAAGGCCCCGTGTGGGTTTAAGCTGCGGAGAAAACCTGTAGCTGGTGGGTCACAGAGCCATTGAGACAGATGCCGAAAGAAAGCAGGGCATGGAGGGATCTCAGGGGCCGACGCCCTCGAGGGACCTGCCGGGGTCCGTGTGGTTAGACTGCAGGGTGCGCGCAGCCCACACCGCGGGTGTCTGTGTCTGTGGCCCAGCGAGCCGTGTCCTGAGTGTCCCCTCTGTGTGTAGGGGGCCCAGGCAGTGCCACTTCCGACCTGGGGATGGCATGTGACCGTGCCAGGGTCTTCCTGCACTCGGACGAGCACCCCGGGAGCTCCATGGCCAGCAAGGTAGGCCCTGGCTGTCATTCTCACCCTCCGCTTGGGGCCCTGCCCTCTCCGTGGCCTGCTGGCGCATTGGGGGCACCGCTGGCTCTGGTGTCATGTGGCACCAGCAGCTTCAGGAGGCTCAGCCGGCCTTTCCGCACTGTGCGATTCAGACCTGACCACGCCCTTGTGCGATGTTCCCCAACCACATCCCTTCGAATTGCCGTTATCTCCGTGCTTCTCCAGTCCAGGAAAAGCGTGATGGTTGCAGAGATGCCCTCCACGGTCTCCCACCACTCAGAGAGTCACGCGGACGAGACCCTGGCCGGCGGGAAGTCGGATGCCATCTTCAGAGCTGCCAAGAAGGACCTGCTCACCCTGATGAAGCTGGAAGTGAGTGGCCCCGGCAGGCACCTGCCCTTGTCCCACGCAGGGCCCGTGGCCTCCTCTCTGCCTCTGTCAGGCAGTGGTTCCGGGTGTGGAGGACGTGGCTGCACAGAAGGTGCTGTGGGTGGAGTGCAGGCTTAGTTGTCTTTTGAGGTCCCCTTTAGGAAGCTAGCAGCTTGAGATCGCCTTATGTTCAAACTCAAAGCTGAGGCTTTCTGGGACATCAGGGTGTCCCAAAGCTGGACTTCAGAATTCTCATCTATGTTTATATTTAATATAGCAACAACAGTGTCAGATTATCGTAGTATGACATTTTGTCAGCTTCACTTTCATAATTTATTTTTATTACTTTTTAATATTCAATCATTTGTTCATCTAGGATTTAATTTCTTACATATGATGGAAAGCTTTTTTTTTTTTTTGAGACAGAGTCTCGCCGTATGGCCCAGGCTGGAGTGCAGTGATGTGATCTCGGCTCACTGCAACCTCCACCTCTTCGGTTCAAGCAATTCTCCTGCCTCAGCCTCCCGAGTAGCTGGGATACAGGCACCCACCACCATGCCTGGCTAAATTTTGTATTTTTAGTAGAGACGGGGCCCAGGCAGTGCCACTTCACCATGTTGGCCAGGCTGGTCTCGAACTCCTGACCTCAAATGATTTGCCCACCTCAGCTTCCCAGAGTGTTAGGATTACAGGCGTGAGCCACCGCGCCCGGCCGATGGAAAGCTTTAAATAGGTAAAAAGGCAGCCGTGACGGTGTCGTGAGTTCCCATGCACCAGTCACCCAATTCCATAGTTACCAATCATGGCTAATCACTTTACAGCTGTACTCCTAGTCCCTCCCCCAATTATTTTCTGTCTGAAAAATCTCCAACACGATATAATTTCACATCATGCCTCTCTAACGGTTAAGGACTCCTTTTGAGGCATGACCACAGTGTCGTTCTGCAAGTGAAATGTTAAAAAGCTGCGATTGCTCACGCACCCAGCGTGTTCCTGGACCCCTGACTGTGTCGTGAGTGGTTCTCAGTGGTTTGTTGTTGTACAGATCAGGATCTGAGCAAGGGCTATACGCTGCAGTTGGCTGATCTATCTCTTAAATCTCCTTTTCTGGCCGGGCACGGTGGCTTATGCCTGTAATCCCAGCACTTTGGGAGGCCGAGGCAGGTGGTTCACCTGAGGTCAGGAGTCCAAGACCAGCCTGACCAACATGGTGAAACTCTGTTTCTACTAAAGATACAAAAATTAGCTGGGCATGATGGCAGGCGCCTGTAATCCCAGCTACTTGGGAGGCTGAGGCAGGAGAATTGCTTGAACCTGGGAGGCGGATGTTGCAGTGAGCTGAGGTCACGCCATTGCACTCCAGCCTAGGCAACAAGAGTGAAACTCTGTCCCAAAGGAAAAAAAAATCTCTCTTCTTCTTCTTTCTTCTTCTTCTTCTTCTTCTTCTTCTTCTTCTTCTTCTTCTTCTTCTTCTTCTTCTTCTTCTTCTTCTTCTTCTTCTTCTTTCTTCTCCTTCTCCTTCTCCTTCTCCTTCTCCTCCTCCTCCTCCTCCTCCTCCTCCTCCTCCTCCTCCTCCTCCTTCTTCTTCTTCTTCTTCTTCTTCTTTCTTCTTCTCCTTCTTCTCCTTCTTCCTCCTCCTCTTCCTCCTCTTCCTCCTCCTCCTCCTCCTCTTCCTCCTCCTTCTTCTTCCTCCTTCTTCTTCCTCCTTCTTCTTCTTCCTTCTTTGACAGTGTCTTGCTTTGTCATCCGGCCTGGAGTGCAGTGGTGCCATCTCAGTTCACTGCAACCTCCGCTTCCTGGGCTCAAAGTGATCTTCCCACCTCAGCCTCCTGAGTAGCTGGAACCACAGGCTCACTACCACACCTGGCTAAGTTTTGTATTTTTAGTACAGACAGGGTTTCGCCATGTTTCCCAGGCTGGTCTTGAACTCCTCGCCTCTAGTGATCCACCTGCCTCGGCCTCCAAAAATTCTGGGATTACAGGCGTGAGCCACTGTACCCAGCCAGTCTTCTTTCTCCTTAAACAACTTTTTAATTGTAGGAAAATTCAAAACTATCTAGAACAGATGGAATATGTGAAGGTGAGCACCTAGCATCCCTCACAGTAACGATCACACCACAGCCCACCTTGTTTTCTCTGCACGCCTTCCGTCCTGTCCTTCTGTCCCGTCCTTCCGTCCCGTCCAGGTGCTCACCCTTGAAGCAAATCCCATCATCACAGCGCGTCACTGGTGGATATTTCAGGATTCATCTCTAGCCACAATAGTCTTATCATTTCTGAACACTTAACAGTAATCCTTAAAACGGCCAAATGGCTTCAGCTGTGCGGTCAGTGCCCCCCTGTCCAGCAGCCTCGTCCATGTCACCGTAGTTGGCTCCCACGTCCCCCTCGTCCCCCTCATCCCCCGCATCCTCCTCGTCTCCCACATCCCCCTCGTCTCCCACGTCCCCCTCGTCCCCCTCATCCCCCTCGTCCCCCTCATCCCCTGTGTCCCCTCATCCCCCTCATCCCCCGCATCCGCCTCATCCCCCTCGTCTCCCACGACCTCCTCGTCCCCCTCATCTCCCTCATCCCGTGTCCCCCTCGTCCCTCATCTCCCTCATCCCCCTCATCCCCCTCGTCGTCTCATCCCCCTCGTCCCCCTCATCCCCACGTCTCCCTCGTCTCCCGAAGGCTCTGACTTTCTTTGCGCAGCTGCTTTCCTCAGGGGGCGACTTTCTCCTCCTGAAGAGCTTCTCATGGTTCCTCGGCTCCTCGGACTGACAGCGCGCCCTGGGGCAGTGTGGCCTCCCCCGTCAGCGGCCGTCCTCTGCCTGAGAGCTAGATACGTGGCTGCTCAGATTCTTCTCATCCTCCTCCACCTCTTCTCCCTCCTGTTTGACAGACTTGTGGAGACGTGTGGTGTCATTTCTCTTTTGGGGGGAACTGGCGTCACCCCCTTCACCGTCAGGGTTTAGGAAGTTTAATGGTTTGGTTTTCAATCATCTTCCAAAGGTGATGGGTGGGGTTTCTTGTTTTTATTTCATTATCACTGTGGACTAGGGGTTCACACACCTGATGTTTCAAACCTTTGTGGGTGTGGTACCCGCAGACGCTCCCTCACCGTTGGTTTGCCCCAGGGCCTCTCCACAGACTCGGGGTCCACTGCAACCTCTGCCTCCTGGGTTCGAGTGTGTTGGGCACTCCCGGGTCACCTCTGGGAGCTCCCAGATTCCAGAGTCCTCGTGCCCTGGAGGGCGTCGTTCTGTAGGTGGGGTGGAGAAGACGTCCCACTGCTGTCTATGCCAGTGCCACTTATAAAGAAATCACCCTTTCTCCCTGAAATGACATCCTCTCTCTTTTACATAAATTCACAAAAATACGAGTGTCTGTTTCTGCATTTTCTGCCTTGCTCCACTGTTTGGTGTCTGTCTCTGTACTGAGGCCCTGGTTTGGCATCGGTGGCTCTGCAGAATGCCCGGTGTCCATCAGGCCCTTGTTGGAGGGCAGCCTCGGAGGAGGGCCTTGCCCGGCCTCTGGCCTCCCCGCTCGTTGCCCCAAACAGCCCAGCGCAGCCTCCGTTCTCTGGACCTTCATTTATGCTTCCCGCCCATGTTCCCTGAAGCCTGCTCTGTTTTCAGGACTCATCTCTGTTGGATGGCCGGGTGGCACTTCTGCATGTTCCTGCAGGCACAGTGGTGTCAAGGCAGGGAGACCAGGTGAGCGGGGATCCGGGTGGGGGGAACTGGGACCACCCAATGCCGCAGCCCACTGCCAAGTGGAGCACCAGAGGAGGGCCTGGGCTGGACACCAGTGAGTGGGGACCTCCCAGCACTGGGCCGCTGCCCCTCTGGGCACCGTGGCAGAGCCCCTCCCCTCAGGCAGCCCTGAGCCCTGAGAGCTGTGTCCACCTTTGGCCCCTGCTGCAGTGGCCCTTCCGCTCGCACCTGAGAGTGGGCCAGGCAAGCAGATTGGGAAGAGGTCATAAGAGGTCACAGTGGATACAGATCAGTGGACGTGGCCTTGGAGTGGTTTCATGGGCACATCTGCAGATGTGGGACCAAAACGTGTGGCGTGTGCAGGGGACTCAGTGTCGGAGGGGCCGGGAACCCACCCCTCAGAGGCCAGGCCCCAGGCGAGGCGGCATGGGACCCTCCATGCACAGGAACACTGGGCTGACGCGTATTTGCTGGGGACAGTCAGTATGCGGGTGCTGGGAGGGAAGGTGTGCAGGTCCGAGGCCCGGCTCGCTGCACGGAGCCCTCGAGAACCCAGATTTTCCATGACTGCTTGTGAAATCATGAAACCGTAGACACTGCCGAAATGTTTCCAGTGAAGTCCATGCCCAGAGCTGATCAGGTCGGCGGATGGTCTCCCGGCCGAGCCTGGTGGCGTTGTCTGCTCTGGGCCCAGAGCTGCCCCCGTCCTGCCCGTGGCCACTCGCGGCGCCTCCTGAGCCCTCTCGTGTTGTCAGGACACCAGCATCCTGTTCGTGGTCTCGGGGCTGCTGCACGTGTACCAGCGGAAGATTGGCAGCCAGGAAGACACCTGCCTGTTCCTCACGCGCCCCGGGGAGATGGTGGGCCAGCTGGCCGTGCTCACGGGGGAACCTCTCATCTTCACCATCAAGGCCAACAGGGACTGCAGCTTCCTGTCCATCTCCAAGGCCCACTTCTACGAGTGAGTCCGAGGTCCTGGCCCCAGCCCCGCCTGCCCCGAGACCCCTCCCTGCATGGCCGGCCTCTTCCCTGCTGCTCGGGCTCCCCGCTTTGTCCCCGGCACCTGTGCAGGCCCAGGCCTGTGCCCCCTGCTCCAGCGCTCAACCAGCCGACCACATCTGCCCACAGCGATCTGCTTCGCACGGCCATCTCTGTGGTCTGCTCCCAGCCGTGACCATTTATCGCTGGTCAGTTCTGGGGCTGCCCAGCTTGGCTCAGCAAGGCCCACGTTGGGGCGGGGCCGGGCGTCAGGGGCTGTGAGCCTCCCCACCCCTGCAGCCTGGGCTGACGTGTCAGGAGCCGGAGATGGGCGATGGGCGATGCGGAGGTGGAAGGGCAAGGCAGTGGGTGAGGACACGGGTCTGGCTCGGGGGAGGAGCCCCGCTGACGTGTGTCCCTTCTTGGGGCAGAATGTGCCCGTGTCGCCTTCCAGGCTCTGGGCTGGAAGACGTCTGTCCGCCTGAGCCCAGCCCGTAAGTCTCAGATTCGGCCCCTCCAGGCCCAGAGCTGCCCTCGGCCCGCCTGTGGCTGCCTGGCAGAGCCTCCACGTCTTCGCATCCACAGCGCTGGGCATTCTGCTCTGTCAGGTCCAGAATCTCCTGGAGCCTGGGGTTCAGTTTAACCCCAGCTCTCGCCTCTGGCAGCTTGAGCCGTTCTGTGTGTGTTTTCTGGACCCCCGCAGGCCAGATGTCTGTTGTGGTCCCAGAGCTCTTCTGCCTGAGTGGTTGGGCAGAAGGAGAGGTCAGGAGCCTGAAGGTCAGTGGAAGCACAGCAGCTGAAGAAAACAGGTCGGCTGGGCGCAGCGGCTCACACCTGTAATCCAGCAAATGGCACCATGCCGTTTCTGCTTCAGCCTGGGGACCCCAAGCCGGGCAAGGGGCAGGGGTGGGGGCAGCGAGGCCCTGGGCCAGTTGGGAAGGTCTTTCTGCATGGCCTCTGTCTTCCAGGCCTGGCCTGAGTGGCTCCAGCTGGGTCCCGATGCTGGGTGCCCTGACACCGCAGCATGCGGATGGGGAGACTGAGGCTCCAAGTCCTGGTCCCTCCACCAGCAGGGGACCCTGGGTGGAGCTGGACCCATCTCCCTCCTGAGCATCCCTAGCTGCTCCGTGTCAGCGCCAGGGAGATCAGGACGGATGGCAAAGAACAGGGACAGGAACCACCCAGGGCAGAGCTCAGGGCCCTCAGCCCTGTCTTAATGCAGCTCAGTCCCTCCGTGCTGTGTGTCTCCGTGTGTCTGCATGTGTCCGTGTGTCTGTGTGTCTCTGTGTGTGCATGTGTCCATGTGTGTCTCTGTGTCTGTGTCTGTGTGTGTGTGTCTCTGTGTGTTTGCATGTGTCTGCATGTGTCCGTGTGTCTCTATGTGTCTGCAACATGTGTCCGTGTGTCTCCATGTGTGTCTCTGTGTGTGCATGTCCGTGTGTCTCTCACTGTGTGTCTGTGTGTGTCCACGTGTGTCTCCATGTGCCTGTGTGTGTCTGTGTGTCTGTGTGTGTCTCTGTGTGCCTGTGTGTGTCTGTGTGTCCATGTCTGTGTGTCCCCGTGTGCCTGTGTGTGTCTGCGTATGTCTGTGTGTGTCTCCATGTGCCTGTGTGTGTCTGTGTGTCTGCGTGTGTCCGTGTGTGTCTCCATGTGCCTGTGTGTTTCTGTGTGTGCGTGTCTGCGTGTGTCCGTGTCTCCATGTGCCTGTGTGTCTGTGTGTGTCTGTGTGTCTGCCTGTGTGTCCGTGCATGGTGTGCCTTGCAGCCATCACCCCAGCCAGTGTCCCGAAGCTCTCCTCCACCCCCAGGGCTGTAAGTGCCACGCTCACGCCCTTCACGCCCTCACCCAGCCACTGTCTTGCCATCTCCCGGGTATCAAAGGGGCTTCCCCCACCTCCTGTGCAAAGCGGATCCTGATTCCACGTTTGCCCTTCCTCCTGGTTTTGCCTTCTGAGGAAATGGCAGCTCCACCTGCCTGTGGCTCGGGCTAGGCCTGGAGTCATCTGGCAGCACTCTCAGGCCTGGTGCAGGTTGCCCCACGTCCCACCTCGCCACCGCCCAGAGCCACTGGGCACGTCCCTGCTGCAGCCCTCCCCCTCCACAGTCTGTCCCCACACGACCACCGGGAGACGACAGTGTTCCCAGGTCAGAGGCCCCGGCCACCCTCCACCCACCCAGGAGAGACCCTGTGCTCTCCAGGCCCCGTGGGTCTCTCAGCCTCTGCCTTTGCCTGCTGGTGCCCTTCACGGCACTCGCTGCCAGCCACACCCACGGCCTGAGTGTGCATTATGCAGCTCCTGACGGTATGTGCAGTCCCCTGCCAGGACCGCAGCCTGACACAGGGCCCGTGCCCAAGGGGCACTCGTGGGTGTGCCAGGAGGGGGCTCTTTGGGCTCCCCAACAGCTACTGGGCACGTGGTGGGCGGTGCTGTGCCACGGGGCCCCCGCCAGTGGTCTCTCTACTCTCAGGGTGGGGTGGGGGTTGCGGGTCCCATCCATTCCCGAGCACCGTGGCCCTGGGTGAAGGGTAGGGCTGGAGGGATGGGGGGAGTGACTCTGGGCGGCCGGCAGGATCATGCGGAAGCAGCCGACCGTCGTCCTGGGCGTGGCGCACACTGTGGTGAAGAGGATGTCATCCTTCGTGCGGCAAATCGACTTCGCCCTGGACTGGGTGGAGGTGGAGGCCGGGCGAGCAATATACAGGTGAGGCCGTGGGTGCCACACACTCCGCATCCACGCTGCCCTGGCATCCATGCAAGCCGGGGATGGGCAAAGCGCAGTTACCATGGAAACCACACACGGAAGTTACCGTGGAAACCACACACGGAAGGCTGGATTTCCCCAGCCCCACCCCAGCTTAGCTTGGAAACACACTTCGTGGCCTCCTGGATTTCGTGACACCCGCACATGCTTGGACACAGTCCATGTTCCACGAGCATCTCTCCGTGTCAGTATATTCAAGTCCACACCGTCCCTTTAAAAGGGCCCCATTGACCGGGCGCGGTGGCTCACGTGTGTCATCACAGCACTTTGGGAGGCTGAGCTGGGCGCATCACGAGGTCAGGAGTTCGAGACCAGCCTTGCCAACATGGGTGAAACCCTGTCTCTGTTAAAAATGCAAAAATTAGCTGGGCGTGGTGGTGTGTGCCTATAATCCCAGCTACCTGGGAGGCCGAGGCAGGAGAATCGCATGAACCTGGGAGGTGGAGGTTGCAGTGAGCCGAGATCGTGCCACTGCACTTCAGCCTGGGCGACACAGCGAGACTCCGTCTCAAAAAATAATAATAAAACCAAGACAATTTTAGAATATTTATTCATTTAAAACAACCCAGGCCTGTTAACATAAATATTTTAAAATTTTGTTTTCCAAAAAATAAGATAGTGAGAAGCCTGCGTTTTCTTTTTCTCAATCCTGAGTCTGTCTGGCATTGGGAAGCTGGGTGTGGAGGCTGAGGCTGGGGGCCCAGGGCTGCAGGGCCTCTGTGTCTCCCGCAGGCAGGGGGACAAGTCCGACTGCACGTACATCATGCTCAGCGGCCGGCTGCGCTCTGTGATCCAGAAGGACGACGGGAAGAAGCGCCTGGCCGGGGAGTACGGCCGAGGAGACCTCGTCGGTGTGGTAGGCGCTGGGCCCTGCTCCTGCCTCCCCCACCTCTGCATCTCTCTCGGGGCGTCCTGGGTTCTGGCCTGGGTGTGGCCTGGCCAGTTACTCAGGGGAGCAAAGGCCCTGGGAGTGGATGGCAGGAGTGATGCCCCGAAGCTGCTTTGCTGTGAGCCCCGGGCTCTGTCTCCATTGGGGGGACTCCCCACGGCTGCTTTGCTGTGAGTCCTGGGCTCTGCCTCTGTGGGGGGCTCCCAGGCACCTATCCTGGTATCTGGCCGCACTGGCCCAGATGCCTCAGGTGTCTCTTGAGGGCTGGTAGCAGCAGGAGCTGCCTCTGGTCTGAGGCTCCACGGGAGCAGCTACAGCCGGTCTGGGCCTCACAGCAGGCCCCTGCATCCTCAGCGAGCGCGGGGCTGCCCAGCTCCAAGGTGCCGCGGCCTGGGGCTTCTGCTGATTTGTGTTAAGTTTTTGTTTTTGTTTTTGTTTCTGCTTTTTGAGACGGAATTTCACTCTTGTTGCTCAGGCCGGAGTGCAATGGCACGATCTCAGCTCACTGCAACCTCCGCCTCCTGAGTTCAAGGGATTCTCCTGCCTCAGCCTCCCGAGTAGCTGGGATTAAAGGCGCCCACCACCACGCCCGGGTAATTTTGTATTTTTAGTAGAGACGGAGTTTCTCCGTGTTGGTCAGGCTGGTCTCGAACTCCCGACTGCAGGTGATTCACTCACTTCAGCCTCTCAAAGTATTAGGATTACAGGCGTGAGCCACCGCTCCCAGACTGTGTTAAGTTTTAAACCAGTGGCCAGGTGCAATGGCTCATGCCTGTAATCCCAGCACTTTGGGAGGCCAAGGTGGGTGGATCACCTGAGGTTGGGAGTTCGAGACCAGCCTGACCAACATGAAGAAACCCCATCTCTACTAAAAATACAAAATTAGCTGGGTGTGGTGGCGGGTGCCTCTAATCCCAGCTACTCGGGAGGCTGAGGCAGGAGAATCGCTTGAACCTGGGAGGCGGAGGCTGAGATCACGCCACTGCACGCCAGCCTGTGCAGTAAGAGCTAAACTCTAACTCAAAAAAAAAAAAAATGCTAAACTCCGTCTCAAAAAAACCAGTGTGTGGGGAGGCCTAGGTGCCCTCACCTGGGGACAGCATGGTCTTCGGGCAGCCTCTGAGGTCGGAGGTGCCGAGTTGCTCTGTGTTTTGCCGGCGATGGGAACTCTGTGCCAGTGTGCTCCAGCACTGCCTCACCTCAGCTCTGCCAGGGCCGAAGGTCTTCCCCTCAGAGTCCCGCGCTCCCGATGGCTCAGCAGGCCCTGGGCCTCTGGTTGGTGGTATGTGCAGCCTGGCGGTTCCAGCTCCGTCCACCGGGTGAAGGCTCACACACCTGGCCAGATGCCGGCAGGGAGGCCTCAGTGCCAGACAGCAGGGCTCCCGCAGGCTCTGAGGGACACATCTTAAGAAGAGGTGTTCTCCAGGCCAGGTGCGGTGGCTCACGCCTGTAATCCCAGCACTTTGGGAGGCTGAGACGGGCAGACCATGAGGTCAGGAGATTGAGACCAGCCTGGCTAATATGGTGAAACCCCTTCTCTACTAAAAATACAAAATAATTAGCCGGACATGGTGCGTCTGCGGTCCCAGCTACTCGGGAGGCTGAGGCCGGAGAATGGCGTGAACCCGGGAGGTGGAGCTTGCAGTGAGCCGAGATCGCGCCACTGCACTCCAGCCTGGGCAACAGAGCGAGACTCCGTCTCCAAAAAAAAAGGGGTGTTCTCCAAAGGCATTTATTTCTTCGGGAGAGCTGAGACTGCCCTTGTTCCAGCCTGTGTGTCCAATGCCTGTGTCTGCGATTTGCCTGGGTTGCTAGGGGCACCTTTGGCTTCTGGCATGTTCCAGTGGTTCTGACAGCACGTCACCTGCCAGCACTCACTGGCTGCCTCCCCCTTGCGGTGTGGATGGCGTGTGGGAGCCCTGGCCTCCTCCCTTGCTTTCTGCACGCCGGGGCCATGTGTGGCTCTGGCAGGGACAGGCCCAGCTGGCTCAGCCCTCCCAAGCCCGCAGCCCCAGCAGCTGGCTCCTCCCCTCAGGTGGAGACGCTGACCCACCAGGCCCGGGTGACCACGGTGCATGCTGTTCGGGACTCAGAACTGGCCAAGCTGCCTGCAGGAGCCCTCACGTCCATCAAGCGCAGGTACCCACAGGTGAGGATGGGGTGAGGATGCGGACCAGATGCGGGTGTGGAGCGGATGAGGGCACGGAACAGGTGAGGGCGGAGCGGGTGAGGGCACAGAGCAGTTGAGGGCACAGAGCAGTTGAGGGCGCAGAGCACATGAGGGCAAGGCACAGGTGAGGGCATGGAGCAGGTGAGGGCGCAGAGCTGGTGAGGGCGTGGGTGAGGGCAGTGCGGGTGAGGGTGGCACAGGCCATGTCTCAAGCTGTGTCCTGAGTTGTGGTGATCATTCGGTCTACGTACATGTGGATGGAAAACGACCTGGAGGAGGTGAAAATCAGAGCCCAGCTGGGTGGAGGCCGGGAACGGTGGGCAGGAAACCTGGAGAGGCTCCCGGGCTGCTTCCCTGGACAGTCGCACAGCTGCCTACTTGGTGGCCTCTCTACTTGTGAGTGATGTGGGTGCAGCAGAGGAAAGGGAAGCGACTCTCACTCTGAGATCTGCAGAAGGACAGGGCGGGCTGCTCGGAAGTGCAGGGTCAGCAGTGAGGAGAGTGCCCAGAAAGGACCGGCCGAGGGGCCCGAAGGGCACGTCTGCAGTTGTTCATCAGCCAGCACACGGATCCCAAGAAGTTTTTCATTCTAGAATAAATGGAAAGGGGGTGCAGGTGTGGCCCCCAGCATGTTGCAGGGCCTTCTACAGCCAGTGCCTCTCGCCACCCCTGGGGCTCACCCTAAGAGGCCATCACTGCCCTCCCTCCACCGCCTCCCCTCAGGTAGTGCTTCTCCCACTCACAGCTCCTGGGTCCTGGTTCTCCCGCCCACAGCTCCTGGGTCCTGGTTCTCCCACCCGCAGCTCCTGGGTCCTGGCGCTTGCTGCACTTGCCCACTTACGGACCAGGGGAGCCTGGCAGAGCATGTGAGGGCAGCTCACAGGGCCAGCAGGCTCCGGGGTGGCAGCCATAGTTGCTGGGAGCAGCAGGGAGCCAGGCTACTCCTCCGTCTGCTTTGTCCTGGCCTGCCGGGCAGGCCTCGTCCTCATGAGCGCCTCGGAGCAGGAGCCCTGGCCCACCCTTTAGAGGCTGCTGCAGGGCTCCGTCCGACCAAAAGCTTCTGGGGGACATGTGGGTGGAGCCAGCAGGTCCACTGTTGTGGGGCCAGCTTTGCTGTACAGTCAGCCTCTGGGCAGGGTCCCTGCAAGCCAGCGACCCCTGGTGTGGGGACCGTTTGGTTCAGTCAGGATGAATGTCCCCAGCTGTGCCCTGAAGCGGGGTTGGCACCCAGAAGCAACGGCCACAATGAGCCCTCAGTTCCAGAGAAGCCTGCCAGCCTGCCCTTGTCCTGCCTTCAGGGTCGTGGGTGGCTTTCCCCGGAGTTGTCCGCCTGCCCTGAAGTGAGAGCGAGAGGCTGGCCTGGGCTCACAGTCACAGAGGACATATACCCCTTGTACCTGCTGGCCTGGCAACCAGAAAGGCAGCCGTATGGCTTAGCTGGGCTTCAAGAGGGCTTCAAGGCCTGGACAGCCATGGCCCAGCATGTGGCTTGTGAGCCACGTGCAACTCAGTTCATGGAGGTTTTGAAAAGCAGATCCAGCCCCATTGGCTGAGTCTCACTGTTGAGCATCACTGCCTTTGGTTCCCAGAGTTTCTCTGTTTAAAATGTGTGGCTCTCGGCTCCTGTGTCTGCCTGCAGGTGGTGACTCGGTTGATTCATCTCTTGGGTGAGAAGATCCTGGGCAGCCTCCAGCAGGGACCTGTGACAGGTGGGTCACCTCCCCCAACCCAGAGCCAACCCAGTCCTGGAGCCCCGCCCACCCCGCCCCCGGCCCCCCCCCCTCCTGGAGCCCCGCCCACCCAGCCCATAGCCCTGCCCTGTCCTGGAGCCCCGCCCACCCAGCCCATAGCCCTGCCCTGTCCTGGAGCCCCGCCCACCCAGCCCATAGCCCTGCCCTGTCCTGGAGCCCCGCCCACCCAGCCCATGGCCCCACCCATCCTGCAGCCTCACCCACCCAGCCCACGGCCCCGCCCTGTCGTGCAGTCCCACCCACCCAGCTCATGGGCCCTGCCCTATACTGGGGCCCCACCCACCAAGCCCACAGCCCTGACCTGTGCTGGAGCCCCGCCCACCCACCCACCCATGACTCTGCCGTGTGCTGGAGTCCCGCCCACCCATGGTCCCACCCTCCATTGGAGCCCCGCCCACCCATGGCCCCACCTACCTCAGAGCCCCGCCCACCCGAGCCCAGTAATTTTGTCAAACTGTGTCTGAATGTGGGCAGCATTGGAGGAAAGCTCCGCTATATGTGAAAAGATGAAATGTGATATATCTCCCTCCTATTTTCGTCAGCTGATTGGAAAAAGGAAACAGGGTGAAACCTCCGGAAACGATATTGGTGGAGCAGAGAGTGTTCTCTCTCTTGTGCTAAGCATGGAAAGATGATGAGACCATTCTAGAGTGCGGGGAATTTAGTTTTTCCTGCTCCAGCGTATTCATCCTTTCCTAGTTCTGAGGTGTGCTTTTTTCTGGAGCCACTGTTAGCTCTCAGGCCGTCCTCTCTCACCGGGTTCCACATACTTGAGGACTCTGACCGTTTATCTCCTCTGGACAGCATTTGACCCCAGACCCCCTTGCCATTCTGGGAGCGCCTCTCTCCTGCCTCCTGCCTCTGTGCCTGCTGCTTTCTGCCTGGAGCCCTCAGGAGAGCCTGGCTGCTCCCGCGTGTCCTGCAGCTCCGTCTCAGCGCAGCCTCCCTGGCCTCCCCATCCACCCAGCACTCTCAGCTCCCTTTCCACTTCCTTTTACTCCTCTGCGCTTGTCACCCCCGACGCATTGCATGACCTGTCACCTGCCTCTGGCACTGGCATGTGAGCTGGCTGGGAGCAGGAGCCTGCACCTGTGTTCACACAGTGACGTGTGCACAGCATTGAACGTCTGTCCAAGAAGCGGAGAGATGCACAGAGGGCCATACAGAGGCAGTGAAGTGTGAGCCCCACTCTAGGGTGACCCCATCTTCATCTGAGTCCCTCTGCAAAACCGTTTCCAAATAAGGTCACTTTTTTTTTCTTTTTTTTTTTTGAGACGGAGTCTCGCTCTGTCACCCAGGCTGGAATGCAGTGGCGCAATCTCGGCTCACTGCAAGCTCCGCCTCCCGGGTTCACGCCATTCTCCTGCCTCAGCCTCTCCGAGTAGCTGGGACTACAGGCGCCCACCACCACGCCTGGCTAATTTTTTGTATTTTTAGTAGAGACGGGGTTTCACCGTGGTCTCGATCTCCTGAGCTCGTGATCCACCCGCCTCGGCCTCCCAAAGTGCTGGGATTACAAGCATGAGCCACCGTGCCCGGCCAAATAAGGTCACATTTTGCGGTTCTGGGTAAACATGAATTTGGGGGGACACTAACACATAATGTAACTCTTCACTCTCCACTTACCTGCACTGTGAATTTTGGGGGACACTGTCTAACACGTAATGTGACTCTTCACTCTCCACTTACCTGCACCATGAGTTTTGAAGTGAGTTTCTTGTAGAAGGTGTCTGATTGGATCATCTATTTTTCATCCCTTCTGGCAATCTTTATCTTTTGTGTGTTTAGACCGTAGATACTTAGTGTAATTATTCTGTTGGGATTTACATCTTCCATTTTATTGTTTTTTCTGTTCTCACACCCCCCACTGTTGTTAAACACTACTGTATTTTCTCTTTTTATTTTAGAGATGGGGTGTCACTATTTTGTCTAGGTTGGAGTGCAGTGGCTAGTCACAAATGCAATCATAGCTCCCTGCAGCCTCTAACTCCTGTGCTCAAGTGATCCTCCCCCCTCAGCCTCCTGAGTATCTGGGACTACAGCTGTGAGCCTCTGCGCCCAGCTTTTCTGTCTACTTTTAGGTTACTTGAACTTCTTTGAGTATTCCATTATAATTATCAACTGTGGTTTCCATGGTGTCTCTTCACGTGATATTTTCAGTGGTTCCTCTAGCGGTGACAGTATCCGTACCTAACTTATCCTTGTTTACTGACAGCCACATCTCAGCACTTTAAGTGGAATGTGGATAACTCACCATTGTTCAGTCACTTCATCCTTCCCCCTTTATGATGTGGTTGTCTTAACTATTACCTCTGTGTGCACTGAACCCCACCCCCCAAAAACACAGGGCCACAACTTTCGCTTTCAGCCATCAAACATAATTTTTAAAACTTAGGAGGAGAATAATCTGTGATGTTCACCCAGAGTCACCGTCCTCCTGCTCTTCTTTCATTTGCGGTGTCTCAGGTTTCCTTCTGGGCTCGTCTCCTTGCTGTTGAAGAATCGTGGTTAGCGGTTCTTTCAGAGGAGGTCTGATGGCTGCAGATCCCCTTGCTTTCCCTCATCTGAGAATCTGAGAATGTCTCCGCATCGCCCTCATGCTGAAGGGTGCTTTTGCTAGATGTATAATTCTGGTTTGGCAGAAATACAAAGTATTTCAGCACTTTAAAAATGTTGTGCCACTTCCTCATGGCCTCTGTTGCTTCTAATGAAGGATCCAGGTATTCAGATATTCTCCAGTAGGTAATGCATCATTTCTCTCTAGCTGTGTTCAAGAATGTTTGGACCACGCACAGTGGCTCACACCTCATCCCAGCACTTTGGGAGGCCGAGTCAGGAGGATTATTTGAGCCCAAGAGATCGAGACCAGCCTGGGCAACATGGTGAGACCCTGTCTCTATGAATAAAATTTGAAAAATGATCCAGGCATGTTAGCACACACCTGTCGTCCCAGCTACTCAGGGGGTTGAGGTGGGACGATCATTTGGGTCTCGGAGTTTGAGGTTACAGTGAGCTACGATTGCGCCGCTGCAGTCCAGCCTGGGCAACAGAGCAAGACCCTGCCTCAAAACACACACACAAAAAGGTGTTTTTCTCTGTCTTTAGTTTTCAGAAATGTGATTTGGAAGTGTCTGAGCATGAATACTTTGGATCTGTCCTGTTTGGGGTTTCTTCATCTTGGACCCCTAGGTTTATAGTTTTTAACACATTTTGGAAGTGTTCAGTCTGTATGTCTTCAAACGATTCTTCCACCCGTGTACTCCTCCACCTCTTCTGGAAATAAAGTGGCACAAGTGTTAGACCTCGCGTTATTGTCCCCAAGGCCTCTGGGGCACTGTTCATTTTTTGAATCTTTTTTTCTCTCTCTGATGTTAAGATGGAATTGTTTCTTTTGATCTATCTTCAGGATCTTTTGCTTTTTGTCATCTCAATTCTGCTTTGAGGCCTATCAGAGAGTTTTAAAAAAATGTTCTGTCGTGTTTTGGTTCTTCTGTATGCCTCCTGTTTCTTTGCTAGGACGTTCTCTCTTTGTCTTTGTTTCAGGAGTGTTCAGGATTGCTGGTTCTAGCTGGTAATGATAACGGCTTTATTGTCCTGGAGAAATAATTCCGTCCGTGACGTGTGGTCGTTTTTATCTGTGGATTGTTTTTGCTGCTGTGGTTCAGATTCTCCTTGCTCTTGGCGTACCGGGTCACCGTGGATGTGGCCTGGTCACTGTGGACCCGTCCTGGTCACTGTGGATTTTGTGTCCTGATGTTTTGAGTGTTAACGCTATGAGACTCGTTCCCATTTAAGTCTTCAATTTTCACTGTGAGCGTGCTTGTATTCACAGGGCATGTCCTGGCCGACGTTTGTGGAGTGTAGTTTGAACGTGAACTGACCCTGGTCTGCCTACTGGGTGCTGCCCAGGCCCAGTGTGAAGGCTGCATTCTGCGCCATCTTCAGCTCTCAGAGCCGCACACCTGACCCTGGCACAGGCTGGGTCTTCATTAGCAGATTTGAGGCTTTCTTGATCTCCTACCTCTAGTTGGCAGGGGGTGGGGCCTCCTCTGCTTTCTCTGCAGGGGTGCACAGTTGGGGGGGGATGTCTGCTGGTCGGGGGTGCACAGTTGGGGGGGGATGTCTGCTGGTCGGGGGGTGCACAGTTGGGGGGATGTCTGCTGGTCAGGGGGTGCACAGTTGGGGGGGATGTCTGCTGGTCAGGGGGTGCACAGTTGGGGGGGATGTCTGCTGGTCAGGGGGTGCACAGTTGGGGGGGATGTCTGCTGGTCAGGGGGTGCACAGTTGGGGGGGATGTCTGCTGGTCGGGGGTGCACAGTTGGGGGGGATGTCTGCTGGTCAGGGGGTGCACAGTTAGGGGGGATGTCTGCTGGTCAGGGGGTGCACAGTTGGAGGGATGTCTGCTGGTCGGGGGTGCACAGTTAGGGGGGATGTCTGCTGGTCGGGGGTGCACAGTTAGGGGGATGTCTGCTGGTCAGGGGGTGCACAGTTGGAGGGATGTCTGCTGGTCGGGGGTGCACAGTTGGGGGGATGTCTGCTGGTCGGGGGTGCACATTGGGGGGGGATGTCTGCTGGTCGGGGGTGCACAGTTGCGGGGGATGTCTGCTGGTCAGGGGGTGCACAGTTGGGGGGATGTCTGCTGGTCGGGGGTGCACAGTTGGGGGGATATCTGCTGGTCAGGGGGTGCACAGTTGGAGGGGATCATCTCTCTGCTGAACGAAGGGGTGCACAGTTAGGGGGGATGTCTGCTGGTCGGGGGTGCACAGTTAGGGGGGATGTCTGCTGGTCAGGGGGTGCACAGTTGGAGGGATGTCTGCTGGTCGGGGGTGCACAGTTAGGGGGGATGTCTGCTGGTCAGGGGGTGCAGAGTTGGAGGGATGTCTGCTGGTCGGGGTGCACAGTTAGGGGGGATGTCTGCTGGTCGGGGGTGCACAGTTGGGGGGGATGTCTGCTGGTCGGGGGGTGCACAGTTGGGGGGGATGTCTGCTGGTCAGGGGGTGCACAGTTGGGGGGATGTCTACTGGTCAGGGGGTGCACAGTTGGAGGGATGTCTGCTGGTCAAGGGGTGCACAGTTGGGGGGGGATGCCTGCTGGTCAGGGGGTGCACAGTTGGGGGGATGTCTGCTGGTCAGGGGGTGCACAGTTGGGGGGATGTCTGCTGGTGTGGGCGGTGGACAGTTGGTGAAGATGTTTCCTGCTGTGGGCAGTGGACAGTTGGGAGGAAGCTGGCTGGTACAGGGGGTGCGCAGTTGGGAAGGACGTGTGCTGGTGCTTGTTTGGTGCCAGTCAGTGTCCCTGGAGGCAGCTCCCATGGGGAGGGAGGGACAGACCCCTCCATCTGTGGCCGCCTTGTGGCTGGGAAGCAGACTCTGCTTCTTTCTTGGCCTGAGTCGGGTGGTTCCTCCATGAGTCCGAGGTCCCTGGCCAGCCTGCCTTCCTCTCCATCCTTTGGAGTCTTGTGAGAGCTGCCTCGAGCTCTGTCCGTCTCTGATCATGACTGGTGACAGTCAGGTGGCCTGTGTCTGCTCCACCTCCCTGCTGGCCCAGAGCCAGAACCCCACCAAGGCTTTTCCCAAGGCTAAGGTCATACGGAACTAGCAGTAGCCTCCCCCATTCCGCCTGAAATGAGGACTCTGACACCTCAGTCCCCGGAAAGGCGAGAGGAAGGGGATTCCCAAGGAAAAGCTGCAGGAAAAATAAATCCACATCAGACTGCAGGAGCAGCGTTCAGGCCGAAGCTCGGGCCGAGGAGGCGCTTCTCCGTCTTTCTGTGCTCAGCAGCACTTTGGCGTGTGTGTGCATTGTTTGTTTGCTATCTGGGAGTTATTTCCTCCTGATTATAGAAGGCACCTGCCTTCCACTCAGCGCCTAGAGGCGGAGAAGCATCATCTGGGCCCGAGTTTCCCTCTCCTCCCGTGTGGCCGAGGCTCAGCTGCAGGGAGGGGCTGAAGTGTGTGCGGTGAAGGTGATGCTGGGGACACCTCGCAGAGTGTGCCGGGTCGTGGTGGTGGCCCAGGCTCCTGAGACGCCCCTGACAGGCAGGTGGAGGCTGGATGGGATGGCCTCTCGGGGGGCCAGCTGGGGGTGGTGAGAACTGGAGGCTCTGTGGCCGGCACAACAGGTTCCATGCCGGTGTGGCTGGTTCCCCCAGAGGAGCAGAGGCTGCCAGGAGGAATGTGTGTGGAGGGTTTTATTTTGCTTCATTTTTCTTGTCTGTCATTGTGGAGTTTTATCACAAAGGCTGTGTAGGCTGCAAAAAGACCTAAGAGCCCTCAGGCAGGAGATGAAGACGTGGGCGCCTCTCTCTTACAGCTGCTCAGGTGGTGCTGAGGCGCCAGCACCCTGGTTCTTTTCCTGCACGGACACAGCTGCACACGCGTCAGGCAGGGTCCTTTACTGGGGCTGCTGGTTTGGGTATTTACTCCAGGGCTGGGGTCCCCTCCAGGGGTCCATGAGCCCCACAGCGACACACGGCCAGCCCTGCACTCCAGACCTGCACTTTGGGCCGCTCAGCTCCAAGCGCTTATCCCTGCCAGGGCCCCGTGTGGATGCCTCTGCATGTCTCCAGCGCTGCTTGGTCACAGCCCTTGGCAGAAGCTGGGTGCGGTCTGTGAACAGCTGGGGATGCAGCTGGGCTTTGCAACCTCCAGGCAGAGATGGGCACAGGACACTGAGCCTTTGGCAGCCGGTGCGCAGCACACAACCCTCCATCCCTGGCTTACCTGCTGGGGCCGACCGAGCACTGGGCCCTGTCGGAAGCTGGCACCATGCTCAGGAAGCCAGTCAGGAAAGAACCCTCTCCTAGAGCTGCAGTCGAGTTGGGTCAGGGACGAAATCAGACCAAGAAGGCAAGAGAGATGGCTCAGAAGAGGGTGGGGAGGGGCAGGGGCACACAGATGGTGGGGCAGTGCTCCCTGAGGAGGTCAGGACCCTTTGGGCCAGGGAGAGAGCTGTGTGGTGTGGGGGTCACCAGCAGCTCTCGGGGACCGCAGATGGGCAGAGGCTGCAGACTTTGGCTTGTTCTGAGTGGGGATGGGCACTGGGGGCTTTGAACAAAAAAGGCTCCTGGCAGATTTGGGCATTGAAGCTCAGCCCTGGCCACTGTGCACAGAGCCTCCTCTCAAGCAGGCGGCTGAAGCCACCCCAAGGCTGGGCAGTGGAGGCCCAGGGCTCCCAGTGCTGAGTTGGACTGAGGCGGGGGACTGAGCGTTGCTGGGTCGGGTAGGAGCCTGGGGCCGGAGGTGGGGGCCAAGTCCGAGGGAGGATCTGGGGCTGTGTGAGTCTTCGACACCCATTCGGGGTGTTGGATGGGCAGCATAATTTACCCGTGTTTCTGCTTGCATACAGGTACAGGTGTTTTTGTTTCGGGAGGCCTTGAGTATTTATTTAATAATATAAACCACTCTGCAGCTTTCCTGCTCAGCAGCATGTCATCAGCTATTTTCCTGTGAGCACACGATTGCCGGCTGTGCGCTGGTTCTCCGAGCCACGTTCCCCATTCACAGGCTCTTACCCGCAGTGCTGCCATGGCGCCGTGTGCGTCCCGGGAGCTTGCAGGCGTCCACTGGCCACCGTCCACAGGGAGTGGCCCTTAAGCCCTCGCTTGGTTCTGTGTCCCCAGGTTTGCTCTCCTGGCCTCTTCCCTGAGCATGCCGCGTCCCCTTACTCTGACCTTGGCCAATCAGGACCTGCGTGTCTGGTGGATTTTGGAAGCCACCTCACTGGGGACGGGAGGCATAGGCCAGGGGACAGCCTGTGGGAGGGCTGGGCCGTGGGGACTGCAGAGCAGGAGCGTCCACGGCACCTGGATGCAGGAGACCCTCGGCAGGAGCGTGGCTGGTGGTGCGGTGGCCTCAGGAGCAGTGAGGCCGTCCCCTCAAGCTCTTCTGTGGAAGCAGAGATGCCACTCGCCAGACGGCGTCCAGTAAAGAGGGCCTGGGACCCTCTGGGGGACTCTCAAGTCCCAGACCCCCGGTCCATGTCCTTGCCGCTGTGCTGGCTGAGGGGCCCCTCAGCCCACATGGGGGCCGGGGAGAGGGTCCTGCCTGTCTGGGTGGGCCCCTTGGTGGGCCCTGGAGGCTCCAGTCTCAGGGAGAGGAAAGCCTGGTCTGCCTTGACCTCCTCACTCGCGTCTCCGGGGTCTCCAGGGCCCGGCCCAGGCTTCCCAGGGCTGCGCTGTGCTCCTTTGGTTTCTGGAATCCTTTGCAGATGACAGACAAGAGAAACGGGCCTGTTGATCTCTAGCCCGTGTGCTGTTTACTGTTCCTGGAGTGAGTGGTGGAAAGCCCTGTGAGGGGTGGTTCAGAGGACGAGGCCTCACCTGGAGAGTTGGTCTGGTTTACTCTGAGCCTCACAGTTCTTTCAGTCGCTCCCTGAATCACTGTCTTTGGTGGGTCAGGACGAATCCACTCCCTGGGCCTGGGCCTGGGCCAGTGCTGGTCAGGCGTGCTGTGTGGGGCCGGGGGACACTTGCAGGTGTGGACTGACAGCTCATTAGGAAGAGCTGGGGAAGGCGTGAGACCAAGATAGCCTCCGGCCTGGAGGAGGCATGAGGCCTAGGCAGCCACATGGCTGGGGACAGCGTGAGGCCCAGGTAGCCTCAGGACTGGGGAGGCGTGAGGTCCAGGCAGCCTCTGGTGCTGCTGCGTTGCTCCTGTGCAGCCTGGGGGGCCACAGGGCGTCTGGAGGCATCTGTGAGCGTGTGGGCTGTCCCAGCTGACGTGGGTCCTTTGCTCCACAGGCCACCAGCTTGGGCTCCCCACGGAGGGCAGCAAGTGGGACTCGGGGAACCCGGCTGTCAACCTGTCCACGGTGGCAGTGATGCCCGTGTCAGAGGAAGTGCCCCTCACCGCCTTTGCCCTGGAGCTGGAGCATGCCCTCAGCGCCATCGGTAAGCCCGGCCTCCCAGCATCCAGCCGTCCTTGGGTTCTGGGCCTGGTGGAGGGCGCCTGCCGACTGCCCTCTGTCTTTGAGGGGACACGGCGGTGGGTGGCCAGGGCTCAGGTGGGGTCAGTGTTCGGTAGTGTTTCCAAATTCCTGGCAGCTGTTAAATTTGGGGATTCAAGGACAAGGAATTGAGTTTCCTGAGAACTCTCAAAATACTAAGTTATTCTATATTTGCAACATTTTATTTACAAGTTTTCCTGTGATTATAGGGACCATGATGATAGACAGGAAGTCAGTTTTCTGTGGGTTTAAGGTTATATTAAAAAGTTCAGTGTTGTCTTGGCAAAATAATGCAATAATAATGAATGTGGCCGGGCGCGGTGGCTCATGCCTGTAATCCCAGCACTTTGGGAGGACGAGGCGGGCGGATCACTTGAGGTCAGGAGTTTGAGACCAGCCTGGCCAACATGGTGAAACCCCGTCTCTACTAAAAATACAAAAATTAGCTGGGCGTGGTGGTGGGAATGCCTGTAATCCCAGCTATGTGGGAGGCTGAGGCAGGAGAATCGCTTGAACCTGGGAGGCAGAGGTTGCAGTGAGCTGAGATCGCAGCACTGCACTCCAGCGTGGGTGACAGAGCAAGACTCTATCTCAAAAATAAATAAATGAAAGTTACTCTCAAAACAAAATTTTAAAACACGTAAAGCATGGATTGCCTTGTCTGATGGCCGTGACCGTCATTACATGACACATGTTCCCAGTATAGGCGGAAAATCTTACCCATTTCCAGTGACATCAGTCAGAGTATTCCAAGTGCATCCAAAAACATCTTCGAGCTGGGCGGTGGGGCTGTCCCGCGTCACATAAACTAGTTCCCTTTAAAAACACTTTTTAAGCCAGGCGTGGTGGCTCACACCTGTAATCCCAGCACTTGGGGAGGCTGAGGTGGGAGGATCACTTGAGGTCAGGAGTTCAAGAGCAGCCTAGCCAATATCTTGAAACCCCGTCTCACTAAAAACACAAAAATTAGCCAGGCTTGTTGGCGGGCGCCTGTAGTCCCAGCTACCAGGGAGGCTGAGGCAGGAGAATCGCTTGACTCTGGGAAATGGAGGTTGCAGTGAGCCGAGATGGTGCCACTGCGCTCCAGCCTGGGCAACAGAGTGAGACTCCGTGTCAAAACAAAAACAAAAAACCCACTTTATTTTAAAATAATTATAGGATTGGAGAAATTATAGAATAGTAGAGACCCCATGTGCCCCTCGCCAGGGCTCCCTCACGGGCAGCGCCTTAGGGGGTGACATCGAGGCCGGGACGTTGGCGTTTACGCCGTCTGCAGACCCCTCGGGTCCCAGCAGCCTGCCCTTGCCCTCCTGGGTGTGTGTGGTGCGGTGTGGCGTGGGTGCCGTTTCTGTGACCTGCACCACACGGGGCCACTCTGTCACGGAGGAGACCCTGCAGGTGGCCGCCACGTTGTCACCCAGCACCCCGGCTTGCCGGCAGCTCCGGATCTGTTCTTGATCTCTGTAATTCTGTCATTCTGAGAAAGTGATAGAAATGGGACCACACGGTGTAGCCTCTGCAGACGGCCTTCTCCCACTCAGTCACGTGCACGCAAGGTTCCTCCTGGCCTTTCCCCGGCCTGGAGCTCAGTTCTTTTTGGTGCTGAGTCATCGTCCGCTGCCTGGACGCACCACAGTTTATCTGTTCATCTACTGGAGGGCATTTGGCTGCTTCCAGGATTTGGCAATCATGAGTGAAGCTGCTGTAAACACCTGTGTGCGTGCTTCTGTGTGGACAGAGGTTTTCAGTGCCTTTGGGCAAACACCAAAGAGCATGATTGCCGGATCCCATGGTCAGAGTATGTTTAGTTGTAGAAGAAACCACCAAGCCGACTTCCAGTGAGGTTGCACCAGGCTGCAGTCCCACAGCAGGGAGCAGGTTCCGGCTGCTGCACATCGCACCGGCATTGGGCTGGATTTTGGGCTCAGAGCTGTCTCTTGAGCCCAGGGGGCATTCCAGTTCACTTGTAAGAGGGGCCCTTATTTTGTGTGCCTCTAAGAAACAAATGTTGCCAGTTACGGCAAGGCACGAGACACATTGATCTGATCTCTAGCTTTTTTTTTTTTTCCTGAGACGGAGTCTTGCTCTGTCGCCCAGGCTAGAGTGCTATGGCGCAATCTCGGCTCACTGCAAGCTCCGCCTCCCGAGTTCATGCCATTCTCCTGCCTCAGCCTCCCAAGTAGCTGGGACTATAGGCACCCGCCACCACGCCCGGCTAATTTTTGTATTTTTAGTAGAGATGGAGTTTCACCGTGTTAGCCAGGCTGGTCTCGATCTCCTGACCTCGTGATCCGCCCTCCTTGGCCTCCTGAAGTGCTGGGATTCCAGGCGTGAGCCACTGCGCCCAGCCGATCTCTAGCTTTTAATTAGAATTAGACCTCCCTGCTTCCCATACATGGGGCTCTGAGTCCTTTCCCACCCGGCACTGCCAAGCAGCACCCCTCAGGCCGAGCCCCTCATCTTAGCTTCTCCCCCGAGCCTCTGGTGGCCGTGACGCCGGGGCTGACACTGGCGCCCCTGGTTGAGAAGGGCCCTGACAGCCGTGCCCCTGTGGGAGATGCATACGAACAGGCATCTCGACACGGGGGAGCCTGGCCTCTTGGCGTCTGGCACCTCGACAGTCTGGGTTTTGGAAATTATGTTATCTCCCATCGCACAGCCTTCCTTGCCCTGCACATGTGGCAGGACACAGATTCCACTGCTCCTCGTGCTGGAGGAGACCGAGGCTCAGAGAGGCAGCCCGAGGCCTCCTTCAGGGCAGAGGGGAGGTAGCATCAGGCCACGGGCCCTTCCTCACTGGCAGGTGAAGAAGGCTTGGCAGTTGCGCTCAAGGGGAGCAGGTCTTGGGGGTGGGGAGTGGGCTCTCACTGCCGTCCTCCGCCTTGGTGCCTTGCTGGGCGTCGGTGCCTTGCTGGGCGTTGGAGGTGGGCTGCTCAGGCAGGCTCCGTTACTGGTGTTGGTGTTTTCAGGCCCGACCCTGCTGCTGACCAGTGACAACATAAAACAGCGCCTCGGCTCTGCTGCCCTGGACAGGTGCGTGCCGCCAGCCCCGACTGCTTCCTCCCAGCCGGCCCAGCACAGCCCTGAGATGTGTCCCCACTGTGTCCACATCCAGCATCTGCACTGCAGTGTGCTCTCGTCCAGCACACTGTGATGTGAGGGCTGATGACGTGACTCCCTTCACTGGACACACTGGGCAGCGCTGACCTGCTGGGCACTGTCAGGCCTCCCAGGGGACCCCAGCCCCCGCTTCCCGCCTGGGCAGACCCGGGTCTAACCCTCCCCAGCCTGCCCCTCAACGAGCCTCAGCCTCTGGGCTTAACTGCAGCCTCTGCGTGACCGCCTAGGCCCTGAATAACTCACTGCGAACTAGCGATGGCAGGAAGTGCTGGGCAGGGAGGGGAAGGGGCAGCGGCTGGTGCTGGCCTCTGCTGCCTCTTTCCCCCGGGGACACGCGCTAAGAGTGCCAGGCCCCTGCGGAGTAGTGAGGTACTCCCTCTGCGTCCTGCAGTGTCCACGAGTACCGGCTGTCCGTCTGGCTGGGGCAGCAGGAGGACACCCACAGGATCGTGCTCTACCAGGCAGACGGCACGCTCACACCCTGGACCCAGCGCTGCGTGCGCCAGGCCGACTGCATCCTCATCGTGGGCCTGGGTGACCAGGAGCCCACGGTGGGCGAGGTGAGCACGGGGAGGGCTGGTGGAGCTGGGGAGAGCCCTCTCTCCAGAAACTCCTGTTTCTCTTTTCCTTTGAGTGAAATACTGCACAAACTCAGAAAAAGACAGGTAATAAGAGCCAACATTCAGATATCTGCTACCCATATTTTAAAAACACGGTGCTGTATTGACCTCCAGCGGTTCTAGCACAGAGCAGGGCATGTGCCCCACGTGGCCTCTTGTGAAGCTGGAGCCTCTGGCCGCCTTTCGCACTTTTACAGCAGGTGCAGGAAGCCCTTTCCAGGACTAACGTTTTACGTAAACGGTGCCCTATTTTGTGCCGTCTGAAGTTTGCTTTTCTCCGCAGCACTTAGGTATCGGCGTCGTTCCTGTTCCCCTCGCTGCTTTTTCTGGCTGCTTAGTTTTCCTCTTGTGAATGCCTCACCCCCTGCCTCTGCATCCTCAGCCAGCAGGAACAGCCTTCTGCAGGCACCTTCGGGATGCCAGCCCCCGGCTGTGTCTGCAGGTTCCCAGATGGCAGCAGATCACTGACCCGATTGCTTGTGGACCTTCCACCTGGCCACTGCTGCAGGCGAGGCCTCGGGCTCACAGCCGCCCAGTCCTGTCCGTGTTCTCCAGCTTCCTGCCTTCAGTTCGCATTTCCCGTCTCCCTCCTCGGCCCCCTGCTCTGTTCTCATCACAAGCCTGCCTGGGCTAATCCTGGGGCAGCTAAAAATTCCTCCTCTCTGATGTATGTTCCCGTTCTGCAGCTACTGATGCTCCCTTGTGAGGGTTTGTTTGCAAAATGCCTCATTAGAAAAGGCTGCTGTGTGTGTTTATGAGGCAGTGTTAGGGAAACAGCAAGAGGAGGTGCCCCTCCTGCCCTGCTGACCTTGCCTGGCACACAGTGGACGGACGGACCCCTGCCATCGGAGCTTCGGCAGCGCCAAGACCAGGCCACAGCCAAGTTGCTTTGCAGAACCCAGGAGCTGCTCCCGGGGTCCTGCCCTCAGACCGTCTGTGCTGGCCCTCAGCTCCGTCCTGCCCCGAGTCCCAGGCTCGCCCGGCTGCCAGACACGTGGGCTCTGCCTTTCAGCTGGAGCGGATGCTGGAGAGCACAGCTGTGCGTGCCCAGAAGCAGCTGATCCTGCTGCACAGGGAGGAGGGCCCGGTGCCAGCCCTCACCGTGGAGTGGCTCAACATGCGGAGCTGGTGCTCTGGCCACCTGCACCTCTGCTGCCCACGCCGTGTCTTCTCCAGGAGGAGCCTGCCCAAGCTGGTGAGGCGGGGAGAGGAGGCTGCCTGCCCGTGGCTCTGTGGTTCATTTCCTCGAATGTTTGAAGCGTTCTTCACATTCCCCACCTGATTCCCTGACACCTTCGCTCCCTGGGCCCTTCCTGTGCTTGGGAACATGACCCTGCCTCACGTCTCCTTCATCTTGCCCTTTGGGCCTCTGGTGGCCACGGCCAGGAGGCAGCCGGTGTGGTGGGGGCAGGCACAGGGCGGCCATCGGGCTGGGGACTCAGCAAACCCTGGGGATGGGCCTGACGTCAGGGGTGCTCGGTGAACCCTGGGGGTGGGCCTGACGTCAGGGGTGCTCGGTGAACCCTGGGGGATGGGCCTGACGTCAGGGGTGCTCGGTGAACCCTGGGGGATGGGCCTCATGTCAGGGCTGCTCAGGGCTGAGGCTGAGGCCCCCACATCCAGCTGATGAGGGTGTCCTCAGGCCAGCGCTGCTCCCTCTTTTGGGCAGAAGACCCTGAGACTTTTAATTCCTGTGTCCTCAGGCAGCCCTGGGGCCTGAGGGTGAGGGGTGTGGGGAGGCTGCTCATGCTCACAGCCCCCAGCCCACAGCTCCGTCGAGAAACCTGCACCCTGAAGGCACCATCTGCTGCAGGATAGGGGGACCCCAGTGAGGACAGCTCTGAGGATGCCCTCTGGCCCCCCACCCGGGCCCACTCTCTTGCCCACGTGCCCTCTGCCAGTGTCCTCGCCCCAGTAGCTGTCTCTGGGGCCCAGCCCCGGCACTGAGGTGCTGACCAGTCGTATCAGGCAGGGCCTGCTGCATGCTGGAGAGGGTTTGGGGTCGGTTTGGGTCAGAAGTGGAGGAAACTCCCCCCAGTCAAGCCAGGATTCGAGGTCTCGGCCGAGGGTGGGGCCCTGCACCAGCCCTGCCTGACGGCTCTTCCCCCAGGTGGAGATGTACAAGCGTGTCTTCCAGCGGCCCCCAGACCGACATTCAGACTTCTCCCGCCTGGCGAGGGTGCTGACGGGCAATGCCATTGCCCTGGTGCTTGGGGGAGGGGGAGCAAGGTGAGTCCCCCCACTTCCTACACACTCCTCATTGGTGTGTGTGGTGACAGTTGCCCCCTCGGGTGCTGGGTGTGGGGGGCGGGGGGTGTCACCCACAGACGAGGAGACGAGATCCTCAGGCCACCTGTCCAGACCCAGCTCCCCCCCACCCTATCCTCTGAGCAGGCCCTGCAGACCCTTGCACATGCGGTGTGTCCACTGACACCCAAAGTGGCCCTGGTTTTATTATGGCCAGTTTAGTAGAAGACATATCTCGTTTTGACTGTCTTTGCTTAGAAGTGGTTGCTTGGGCTGGGCGCGGTGGCTCACGCCTGTAATCCCAGCACTTTGGGAGGCCGAGGCGGGCAGATCCCGAGGTCAAGAGATTGAGACCGTCCTGGCCAATGTGGCGAAACCCAGTCTCTACTAAAAATAGAAAAATCAGGTGTGGTGGCACGCCCCTGTAGTCCCAGCTGCTTGGGAGGCTGAGGCAGGAGAATTGCTTGAATGCGGGAGGCGGAGGTTGTGGTGAGCTGAGATTGTGCCACTGCACTCCAGCCTGGTGACAGAGCGAGACTCTGTCTCAAAAAAAAAAAAGAAGCGGTTGCTTGTTGGCCCTTTGTGTCTCCTCCTCTGAAACCTCTGCTCTTTCCTTAGCCGGTCTTTCCCGGCGTCTAGTTGAGTTTCCTTCACTCCAGTACTTGATAAAGAATGATCTGCCCAAACTGAGTCCTCCAGGGACTTCAAACCCAGATACCTCCTCCCCTGCCTTGTCATCAGACACCACCTTCTCCTGAACTTCAATACACTTGGAACAGAGATGTATCCCGGGAGCCATGAGGAGGGTGGGACAGGCACGGGCCCTCTGCTGAGTCAGGTGTGTGTAAGGGGCAGGGCGGAGCCTCCCACCGCTGCCCCCAAAGGAAGGGAGGACATCGAGGGGTGCCTGGGCGGGGGTCCAGGCCAGGGCTGCCCTGCTGTGGTGGGGCCTCTCCGGCAGCCCCTCCCATCTCCCACGGAGTGCCAGTACTGCTACCCAGGGAAAAGCTCAGAGGTAGCCCCAGGGCCTCGAGGATGCTTCTGCTGGCCCCAGGGCAGGGCCCTGTCAGCCTGGGGCTGGTCTAGGTGATGAAGTGCCCACTGCATCCTTCTGTCTAAGGGACTTTCCACCTTGTCTTGTGCCACACTTTCTCTTGAAAGCTGGGGAAGTTGGCCTAGAGCAGTTCAATGGCTTGCCCGAGGTTGCCAGGCTGGAGACAGGACCCAAGTCTCTTTCTGTGGGTCTGGGACAGTGCAGGGACTTGGAGCAGTTGAGCCCAGGCCACATCAGCAGCATTTTTAATGAGAACGTAGCTTTGATCAAGGTAATACTTAGAAGCCATACAGTTCTGTAAGGCACGTAACTGCAGTCCCTTGCCCTCCCTCCAGCACCACGTCCAGAGTTATCCCAGAAATAACCATGTCCGGTGTTTTGGGCTGTCTGCTTGTCTGTATTTCTAAATCATATTCCTATTCTACTAAGTTTTTGTTTTGTTTTTTTTAGTTTTAGATTGTTGACTTCTTAACCCCCTTCAACACCTGCAGTCAGAGTCTATCTAACTATTGATCAATCACTCATCTATGCATCTGTCTCCCTTCTTTCCACTCAGAATCCCGGTGTGGTCCCATCACTAGTTGGCCAGCACTCACTGTCTGTGTTGTTATGACAATGTGGGTGTCACTCAGAGCTAAGTCACATCCTATCCTATCCTATGATTGAAGTTCCTTCCTTGGAGTTAATAATTGTCACATTTATTCAGTTTTCTGGGTATCCTTAATTTACCCTAAGACACTGAGGCAGGCATTAACCTCCTCTTGGTATGTTCGGACATACCACTCATCTCTGTTTAGTTTTCAGGAGTCGTCCTCCCGAAAGCCCTCTAGCCTCCTCGTATCTCTACTGGTTGTTTTCTAACACGCTGCTGAGACATTGGCCTGGAATTTTCTTTCACCAACACCCTGTAAACTACCTTTGTTTCTCTCCTGTGTTCAATTCCATTTCCTGTAATTTCATGTCTTCTTTATTGGTTTATTCCTCATTTTGGTGGATACATGTTCTAGAAATCTCCCTAGGAGAAGATGCATGGGGAAGTAAACATTTTAAGACCATGCATATCAGCAAATGTCCTCATTCTATTCCCATACTTCAATGATAGTTTGGCTGGGTATAGAATTCTACATGGAAATAAATTTCCCTGAGAATTTTAAGGCATGGTTCCATTGTCTTTTTAGTTTTTTGTATTGCTGTTGAGAAATTTAATGCAATTTTTATTCACAAGGCCTATTTTTTCTTCTGGAACCTTGTAGGAGATTCTTTTTTAAAAAAAAAACAGGGTCTCGGCCAGGCACAGTGGCTCACACGTGTAATCCCAGCACTTTGGGAGGCCGAGACAAGCGAATCACAAGGTCAGGAGATCAAGACCATCCTGGCTAACACGGTGAAATCCCATCTCTACTAAAAATACAAAAAATTAGGCGGGTGTGGTGGCGGGCACCTGTAGTCCCAGCTACTTGGGAGGCTGAGGCAGGAGAATGGCGTGAACCGGGGGGGTGGAGCTTGCAGTGAGCCGAGATCGCACCACTGCACTCCAGGCTGAGCGACAGAGCGAGACTCCATCTCAAAAAAAAAAAAAAAAAAAAACCAGGGTCTCGCTCTGTTGCCCAGGCTGGAGTGCAGTGGTGATCATAAGCTCACTATAGCCTCAACTCCCAGCTTCAAGCAATCCTCCCCACTCAGCCTTCCGGAGTGCTGGGATTACAGGCGTGAGCCACTGTGCCCGGCCGAGACTCTGCATTCTTGGTATTCTGAAAGTGCATGATGACAGGCCTTCATGTGGCTCTTTTTGCATCCACTGTCACTGGATTCCCAGTGGACCCTTTCAAATTTGGAAACTCACAGACTTCAACTCTGGGAAATTTTTAATTTTTCTAAATGAAAATGTTTACCTCCCTCTTATCTGTGTTCGCTCTTCCTGGAGCTTCTTTTCTTTTCTTTTTTTTTTTTTTTGAGGCAGAGTCTCGTTCTTTCGCCCAGGCTGGAGTGCAGTGGCACGATCTCGGCTCACTGCAAGCTCCGCCTCCCAGGTTCACACCATTCTCCTGCCTCAGCCTCCCGAGTAGCTGGGACTACAGGCACCCCCACCACGCCCAGCTAATTTTTTACTTTTTTTATTTTTTTTTATTTTTAGTAGAGACGGGGTTTCACCGTGTTAACCAGGATGGGCTCGATCTCCTGACCTCGTGATCCGCCTGCCTCGGCCTCCCAAAGTGCTGGGAGTACAGGCGTGAGCCACCGCGCCCGGCCTTCGTGGAGCTTCTGATGGTCAGATTTGGGGCATCTTAGATGGATCTTCTAATTTTTAGTCTTTTCTCTCCCCTAATCTTCATCTCTGTCCTTCTGTTCCACTTTCTGGAAGATTTTTCTCAAATGTATCTTGCAGTTGATCTTTTCCGCTAAAATATCTCTGAGGTCTGAGTGCGTTTCCCCACGGCACTCCAGTGTTCCTCCAGGGCTGCATCGCGCTCCTGAGAACGCTCGTCGCGGGCTTTCCTTGTGCCCTCTTTGCTCGCTCAGATTTTCCACTATGCGCCTGTTGGTGTCTGGCGTTGATCACGCGACATAACATGCCTGAGATTTGTCTGCGCTCCTGACTCTCATCAGTGGCAGTGCCGGGCCGGCTTCCGTGGTGCCCTCACCACGCTTTGCTTATCTCCCTTCCTGTCCATGCACAGTTGGTTGGTTTTCTGGTTTTGATTATTACAAACAAAGCTGTTATCACCAATTCTTTTGTTTGTTTGTTTTGAGACAGGGTCTCGCTTTGTCACCCAGGCTGGAGTGCAGTGGTGCAATCTCAGCTCACTGCAACCTCCACCTTCTGAGTTCAAACAATTCTCCTGCCTCAGCCTCCTGGGTAGCTGGGATTATAGGCATGTGGCACCACACCCGGCTAATTTTTGTATTTTTAGTAGAGACCGGGTTTCACCATGTTGGTCAGACTGGTCTCAAACTCCTGACCTCGTGATCTGCCCGCCTCAGCCTCCCCTAAAGTGCTGGGATTACAGATGTGAGCCACCTTGCCTGGCCTAAATCTTTTCTTTTTTTTTTTTTTTTTGAGATGGAGTCTCGTTCTGTCGCCCAGGCTGGAGTGCAATGGTGCAATCTCGGCTCACTGCAACCTCGGCCTCCCAGGTTCAAGTGATTCTCCTGCCTCAGCCTCCTGAGTAGCTGGGATTACAGGCGCCTACCAGCACACCCAGCTAATTTTTGTATTTTTAGTAGAGACGGGGTTTCACCATGTTGGCCAGGCTGGTCTTGATCTCCTGACCTCAAGTGATCCGCCCACCTCGGCCTTCCAAAGTGCTGGGATTACAGGCTTGTAATTGATAAAGAAAATGAGGTTGAGGCTGGGTACAGTGGCTCAAGTGCTGGGTAATCCTGCCAAGCCACTGTACCCAGCCTCAACCTCATTTTCTTTATAAATAACCCAGTCTCAGGAATTTCTTCAGAGCAGAATGAGCAAAATGGACGAGTACACCTTCCCTCCCTCCGGAACTGCTGAGGCCCCTGTCAGACCCAGTGGCCCTGCAGGTGTGAGGCTGAGGCCTCCGTCAGACCCGGTGGCCCTGCAGGTGTGAGGCTGAGGCCTCCGTCAGACCCGGTGGCCCTGCAGGTGTGAGGCTGAGGCCTCCGTCAGACCCAGTGGCCTCAGACCCAGTGGCCCTGCAGGTGTGAGGCTGAGGCCTCCGTCAGACCCAGTGGCCCTGCAAGTGTGAGGCTGAGGCCTCCATCAGACCCAGTGGCCCTGCAGGTGTGAGGCTGAGGCCTCCGTCAGACCCAGTGGCCCTGCAGGTGTGAGCCCATCTGGACCTTGCTGGGTTCCACTGGTGTGTTTCTCTATCCTTAGTGACAATACTACACTGTCTTAGTTACTGTGGCTTTACAGTCAATCTTGGCATTGAGGAGTCACATAGTTCCTTCCATTTTCCATTTTCTTTAATTGTTTTGGCTGTCCTAGGCCCTTTGTATTTGCATGTGAATTTTAAAATCAGCTCGTCAGTGTCTCCAAAAAGAAAGCCTCCTGAGATTTGGATGGAGGAATACATTGAATCTGTACCTCATTAGTTGACAGCATGGAGCCTTCCAGCCCACAATCTAGACAGCTCTCCCCATGTACTTAGGCCTTCTGTAGTTACGATCAGCCATGATTTGCGGTCTTCAGTGTAGAGGTCTTGCACATCTTTTGTTAACTATATTTCTAAGGGTTTTACAGGCTTTTAAAAAACTATTATAAATGGTATCTTCATTTTTTTTTTTTTTTTTTTTTGAGACGGAGTCTTGCTCTGTCACCCAGGCTGGAGTGCAGTGGCGCGATCTCGGCTCACTGCAAGCTCCGCCTCCCGGGTTCAAGCAATTCTCTGTCTCAGCCTCCTGAGGAGCTGGGATTATAGGTGCCTGCCACCACGCCTGGCTAATTTTTGTATTTTTAGTAGAGACAGGGTTTCACCATCTTGGCCAGGCTGGTCTTGAACTCCTGATCTCATGATCCGCCCGCCTTGGGCTCCAAAAGTGCTAGGATTACAGGCGTGAGCCACTGTGCCCGGCCATAAATGGTATCTTTTAGACTTCATTTTCAAATTGTTTGTTGCCAGTATATAGAAATATAATTGATATTTATAAATTGATCTTATATCTTACAACCCTGCTAAATTCATTTATTCTTGTAGCTTTGTTGTAGATTCTTTCTGACTTTCTATACACATAGTTAAATTTTCTGAGATTAAAACAGTATTTTCTCTTCCTGTACAATATGCATATGTACTTTCTTTCTGTTTCTTTTTCTTGCCTTACTGCGCTGGTCAGAACCAGCAGTGCAGTGTGGATACACATGGTGGGCGCAGACACCCAACCCTCATTCTAGGCATGGGAGCAGGTGTTCAGACCACCACTGAGTGTGATCTTGGCTGTTGGCATTTTGTGGCTGCCCTTGGTCAGACTGAGGAAGTTCCCTTTTATTCTCAGTTTCCTCAGTTTTTTAAATCATGAATGGTTGTTTCTGTGACTCTATCGAGATGATTGTATTTTCTATTTAATCTGTTAATGTGTTAATTACATTGATTTTCAAATTAAAATTAACATTGTGCCCCTGGGACAGACCCATTTCATCATGATGTTAAAGTTATCCTGTTTGTATATTGCTAGATTCTACTCAAACCTGAGTAAGACTGGACTGAACTTGCCCTTTTTTGAAATGTCTTTACCGGGTTTGGTATGAAGGTTTGTCTGTCGGCTTCATAAGCTGAAATGGGAAGTTCATCTTCTTTTCCTATTCTCTGGAAGGTTTTTAAATTTTTTTATTTTTACTTTTTTATTTTTGTTTATTTTCTTTGAGACAGTGTCTCATTCTGTTGCCCAGGCTGGAGTGCAGTGGTGTCATCACAGCTCACTGCTGGGATTACAAGTGTGAGCCGCTGAGCTCAGCCAGAAATGGAATCTGTAACTTTTAAATCCCCACAAAGAAAGTTTCATGTCCAGATGGTTTCACCGGTGAATTTTATGAAACATATAAGGAATAAATAAAACAAATTTTACATAAAACCTTCCAAGAGGCCAGGCACGGTGCCTCACACCTGTAATCCCAGCAATTTGGGAGGCCAGGCAGGGAGGATTTCTTGAGCCCAAGAGTTCCAGACCAGCCTGGGCAACATAGTGAGACCCTATCTTTATAAAAAATGAAAAGATTAGCTGGGTGTGATGGTGTGTACCTGTGGTCGCAGCTACTTGGGAGGCTGAGGCGGGAGGGGGATCACTTCAGCCCAGGAGGTTGAGGCTGCAGTGAGCTGTGATCATGCCACTGCACTCCAGCCTGGGTGAGAGCTAGACCCTGTCTAAAAATAAAAATAAAAAATAAATAGATTAAATTTATTTAATCTTTACTGAGTTACAGTACTACTCAGATGTTCTATTTCTTATGTTATTTTGGTGAGTTAGGTTTTTCTAAAAATGTGCCCATTTTATCTGAATTTTTCTATTTATGCCATGAAGCTGTTCAGTCTTTTAAACTAAAGCATCTGCACCGATGTTCCCATTTTCTTTCCTGTTCATCATTGATGCTTTCTCTCTTTTATTTCCTCGATCGGCCTCACCAGGGCTGTCCGTCGAATCGGTCCCTCCAACGCCAACTTTCATCTTTGTCGATCTTCTCTATGTTTGTTTTTGGCTCCTTAAGTTATGCTCTTATCTTTGTTATTTGCTTAATTTTACTCTTTTATTTAAATTGTTCTTTTTTCCCTAACATTTAGACAAGCATTGTCTGTAAAGAAACAGATAGTAAATATATACTCTCTCACAACCACTCAGAGGATAGAAAAGTTAAGGTACCGCGTCTTTTATTTTCTCAGGCTGGCCTAAAGGTTTTTTCTTTCCTTGGGTTTTTGACAACATGAGAATGATTTTCTTTTGATTTATGTTAGGATTTATCATGCTTCTGGATTCTGAGGCCTGATGTCTGTCTCTAGAACATGCTACACTGTCTCTTCAGATATGGCTCCCTCCCCATCTGCTTTCTGTGGCTCCGATGACACATACATTAGAGTTTGGTGCCAGATCCCATGTTTCCTAAACTCCCTTACAGATTTTGTAAAACAATATTTTTACGTATTCTATCCTCTTGATGCTTCATGATTCAATGAATATTTTCTTCTGACCCATCCTGTATTTTACCATTTCTCTCTTCAGCTGTTTTTAAGCCCACTCATTTGAGTTTTTCGTTTGTTATTATATTTTTCACTTCTAGAATTTCCATTTGGTTTTATGCCAGAATTAACACTCTTGTTTTTAATTCCTTGAACTTGGGTTTTTTTTTTTTTTTTTTTTTGAGACAGTTTTGCTCTTGTTGCCCAGGCTGGAGTGCAATGGTGCGATCTCAGCTCACTGCAACCTCCGCCTCCCAACTTGAACTTGTTTTTAAGGCTTATACCTGAGTAATATTCTGTGACAGTATTACATATGGTTCTTTTTTATTATGTTAAAATATACATAACATAAAATTTACCATTTAACCATTTTTTGAGTATCCAATTAAGTATTAATATATATTAATATAATTAATTATACAATGTTGTTACAATGTCGTGCAACCATTACCACTGTTCATTTCCAGAACTTTTTTATAGACAGGGTCTCACTCCAGTCCAGGCTGGAGTGCAGTGGTGTGACGTCAGCTCAGTGCAGCCTTTGACTTCCCAGGCTCAAACAGTCTTCCCACCTCAAATCTGCCCCCATGATCCAGTTACCTCCCACCAGGTCCCTCCTCCAACACTGAGGAATAAAATTCAACATGAGATTTCAGTGGGGCAGAGAGCTAAACCACAGCAAATGCCTCCAGGGTCCCTCCCTGCTGTGGCTCACGTCCGAGTTCCCTCCTTTGGGCTGGGTGCTCTTCCCTTGTCTACTTTGTACCCATTCATCTGCTGTTGCCACCTTTTGGCTCCTTGCACACTTTAAGCGTGGTCATTGTAAAAGCCTGTGTCTGTATCTCTTACCTGGGAGGCACTCTGGGCCCACTTCATTGTCTGTTTTTTTCTTTGGGCTATGAGGCTTTTCTTCTCATATGACTGGTAATCTTTGGTTGAATGGTGGACATTCTGTATGAAAGCAGCAGTAGCTATTGGAGGCCCTTGGGTGCTGACTGCCTGGTCTCGGGGGTGCCCACTGGTCTCGGGGGTGCTCCCTGGTCTCATGGGTGCTGGTCTACATCCAGCTCACCTGACTCCTGGGGTGCTGCCCCTCACGACGCTTCCCAGGCTCCCCCCTTCCAGGGCCCCTCAACTCCAGTTTTCCCACCACCCCTCAGACGCCCCGCTGGAGGCAGCTGTGTTTCCGGGTAGAAGAGGCCAATGCCGGTCGTCTCTCAGGACAGCCTCCTCACCATCCCAGCCTCACAGTCCCTCAGTACCTCCAGAAAGAGGAATTTCTTTCTTTCTTTCTTTCTTTCTTTCTTTTATTTATTTATTTATTTATTTATTTATTTATTTATTTATTTATTTATTTATTTTGAGTCAGAGTCTCACTCTGTTGCCCAGGCTGGAGTGCAGTGGTGTGATCTCAGCTCACTGCAACCTCTGTCTCCTGGGTTCAGGTGATTCTCCTGCCTCAGCCTCCCGAGTAGCTGGGATTACAGGCGCGCACCACCACGCCTGGCTAATTTTAGTATTTTTAGTAGAGATGGAATTTTGCCCTGTTGGCCAGGCTGGTCTCGAACTCCTAGCCTCAAGTGATCTGCCCACCTTGGCCTCCCAAAGTACTGAGATTACAGGCGTGAGCCCGGAAAGAGGGATTTTAAATTGCATCTGGAGTCCCTCTCTGAGTCAGTGTCTCTGCCTGTGGAGGAGTTGGGAACTGAGGATGAGCAAGTGGTGGCAGGTGGCCACCTCTGAGGCCTCTGCAGGGCACAGCCTGGGCCTGGTGCTCACTCCTCGCTCTGTGTCCCTGGCTGGTGTAGAGGCTGTGCCCAGGTGGGCGTTCTCAAGGCCTTGGCGGAGTGCGGCATCCCTGTGGACATGGTGGGAGGCACGTCCATCGGGGCCTTCATGGGTGCCCTGTACTCTGAGGAGCGGAACTACAGCCAGATGTGGATCCGGGCCAAGCAGTGGGCCGAGGTAAGCAGGCACCCACCACCCTCGCTGGAGCACAGCCCCCAGGTCCTTGCTGGTGTTGGGGGACGCTGGGGCCATTGGCCTCTGCATGTGGCTCTGCAGGGCCCTGCCCTCGAGGAGGCTACCCCCTGAGGCCTCCCAGTGCAGCTTGTGAGGCAAAGGAGCAGCACAGAGAAGGCACGGATGTAGGTTGGTGGTGGGAGGCATCTGATCCATGCCCAGGTCTGAGATGGTGGAGATGGTGGAGATGGTGGTGGGAGGTGGTCTGATCCATGCCTAGGTCTGAGATGGTGGAGATGGTGGAGATAGTAGTGGGAGACGGTCTGATCCATGTCTGGGTCTGAGGTGGTGGAGATGGTGGAGATGGTGGTGGGAAGTGGTCTGATCCGTGCCCAGGTCTGAGATGGTGGAGATGGTGGTGGGAGGTGGTCTGTGCCCGGGTCTGAGTTGGTGGAGGTTGATGACGGGAGGCTGTCTGATCCGTGCCCGGGTCTGAGATGGTGGAGGTTGATGATGGGAGGCTGTCTGATCCGTGCCCGGGTCTGAGATGGTGGAGGTGGCTGCAGGATGACATGGAGGCCAGGATTGTGGAAAAGGAGCTGATTGTTACAGCCCCTGGGAATAAGAGGCACGCAGCCTCCATGGGGGTTTCTGACCCAACGGCCAGGCAGGGCAGCGTGAGCAGCTGAGGATGGGCTGACCGAGTCCTTCCCGCAGGCTGGGGGCCGTGGGGCTGTCCCTGGTGCATGGCACCCGGCGTGGGTTGATTTAGGGCAGGGAGATGTTGGCGTGGGGATGTGAGATCAGGTCAGGTGGCTCAGTGTCACGGGGAGATGTAAACTACTTTGGCCACTACTCTGGCCTTGTGATAAATGGATTCCAGAATCAGAATACCAAATACAGAATCAAAGACAACAGTGAGAGCAGGCTCCCCTCGGGCAGCAGAGGGAGGCAGCCGGGTTCCGTTCCCCAGCAGACGTGGCCGCCGTCTGCCCTCCTCAGCGCCGCGCTTGCTTTTGTGGAGCAAAACCGAGCTTTGGTTGGAGTCATGAGTAGGATCAGAAGGGTTCGTGTTCTCCTTTTAAAAGGAAAGAAAATTCATCACCCCCTGTGCGGCAGCAGCTCCCAAGCAGGCCTGTGCTGCATTCACGTGGCCTGGGGCTGCCACCAGCCCCACCAGCGAGTCCTGAGGCCACTGACACCTTCTCCCCTCTCTGTTCAGAGATGTTTCTTTCCCTAAAATGAGTCACCCAGTCACCTTCAGTGTGGCCGCTCAAAAGAGGGCTTGGGGAGTGGCACGCAGCAGGACGGCCTCAGGGACAGCGTCCTTGGGACAGAACCCGCCATGGGCAGAGGTGGCTCTGAGCCGGTCCTGTCCCAGAGCCACCTGGTGGCCCTCTCCCTGTCTCTCCCTCTGCGGGTCTGGCGCTGGGGGGCCAGGTGTGGGAATGGCCAGAGCTCTCTGGGCTTGTCCTCCTTCCGTGCTGGGAACGCTGGGCCCTGGGAACTGGCCGGGGCAAGGTGGGGCCGGGGCTGTGTGCCTGCCCCTCATGCTGAGGAGAGGGGACAGCGGGCGCTGTGGTCTGGCTCATCTCTGTGAGCCCCTCTGGTACTGGGCAGGGGCTTCTTCAGGGAAGGACCGGGGTCTCCTCTGCCTGTGGCCGAGGCGTTCTCACTGCCTGCATCACACGACGTAAGCACGTCCAGCCCACACTCCAAGCGCTTCCCTCCCAGCCTCCGTCCCCTGAGCCCTGGCTCACTGTGGCAGGGAAGACCCTCTCCATCCACACTGGGCATTGAGGCTAGTTTGAGGTCAGTCTCGAGTCTTCTCCACCCACACTGGGCATTGAGGCTAGTTTGAGGTCAGTCTCGAATCTTCTCCACCCACATTGGGCATTGAGGCTAGTTTGAGGTCAGTCTCAAGTCCTCTCCACCCACATTGGGCATTGAGGCTAGTTTGAGGTCAGTCTCGAGTCCTGCCTGCCTCACCGAGGAAGGGTTGGCCCCAGGCCCACCCAGAAGGAGCCCAAGAGAGCCTGGCTTCCCCGGGACCCCCGATGGAGTACCGCAGTGGCATGTGAGCCAGGGCTGGGTGGCTCTGACCTTCCCGAAAGCAATCCACTGTGTCCCCCTGGCCCAGGAACCTCATGTGCCCAGCAGCCCGCCCCGAGCTCTCTTCCTTGCTGACCCTCTGGCCACGGGCATGGGCACACCTTGCCCCAGAGCTGAGCAGGGAAAGCCGAGGAGGCCCCAGACATGGGGGTGCTGCGGAGCCTGTGAGGGTAGGGCCAGCGAGGGCTTAGGGGTCAGGAAGGGACCGAGGGTAGGGCTGTGTCCTGGCTTTCAGGCCCTGGGGCGTCCACCAGCCTCTGCTCCCTCTGAGGCTCCAGCCAGGGCGCCAAGCCCCAGGACCTTGGGTGGGGCCCAAGGACACTCCAGACCCCCATTCCATTCATGAGAGGCCCTCAGCGCGCCATGTGTCTGCTGTGGCAGCCCGCAGGGAGGGTGGGAGCCTTCTGTAAATTGCACATGTGGCCCCAGGGCATGATGTCCATGATGAAGGCCGCACTGGACCTCACCTACCCCATCACATCCATGTTCTCCGGAGCCGGCTTCAACAGCAGCATCTGCAGCGTCTTCAAGGACCGGCAGATCGAGGTGCACCCCCACCCTCAGAAGCCCATGCAGCCAGCCCCCAGTGCCTGTCCCCTCCTGGCCCCCCCACCTCTTGGCCCTGGGTCAGCCTCCCCAGACACGGGACAGGAGCGTGATGGGAGAGGGCCCGTCTGAACCCCGTCCGCCCGCAGGACCTGTGGATTCCCTATTTCGCCATCAGCACCGACATCACAGCCTTGGCCATAAGGGTCCACACCGACGGTGAGCACTCCTGCTGCGCAGGGGCGGCCGCTTGGGTGCGAGGTGTGGGCAGGGCGAGAGCCCAGCAGCCCCGGGGTTGGGAAGGCCGCGGGCTCTCCTGAAGGATGCAGACATGTGGGCAGCTTTGTCCATGGAGAACACAGGATGCCCCTACTAGGGGCACAGACAGGAGGGGTTGTGGCCTGGGCCAGAGACCTCAGACGGGAGGGGGCGTGGCCTGGGCCAGAGACCCCAGAAGGCTGGACGAGACCCTCACACAATCAGCAATGTTGGCCTAGGAGGACAAAGTGAGGGGCTCCCTGAGTCCTGGGGCGAGGGGCTCACCTGGTTCAGGGGGATGAGGGGTTCACTCGGTCATGGGGTGAGGGGCTCCCTCAGTCCTGGGGTGAGGGGGTCACAGCAGTTGGAAGTCTTGGGCACACATAATGCAGTGCGACCCCAGAGAAAGAACTCAATTTTGTTCAGCCCTTGGGCCATGAGCTTCCCTCTGTGGAAGGGCCTCAGAGAGTTGGGACCTACCAGCTCCAGGACTGCAGTGGCAAGGCCCTGAACCCTGGACCCAGGAGGAGCCTCCTCCAGGTAACCAGCAGCTCCGGGCCCCCTCCCCAGGCTCCCTGTGGCGGTACGTGCGTGCCAGCATGTCTCTGTCCGGTTACATGCCCCCTCTCTGTGACCCCAAGGACGGACACCTGCTGATGGACGGGGGCTATATCAACAACCTCCCAGGTACTGCAGTGGGGGGACCACGCCCGGCAGGAGCACAGGCTCCTGGGTCACACCGCCTCGTGGCCCCTGCCACAGCTGCCTCCGCTCCGAGAAGCCTGGGCTGGAACACGTTTTCCTTAGAGTGTGCCAAGGGAAAATGTCAGGCTGGCATCAGAGCTCCGAGAACATGCACACGCATGTACACGCACACGCAGGCACTGGCAGCATGTGCTTCAGCATATGGCCCTGTTTGTCAGCTCAGCAGTGTGCAGAACAAAGGCCAAGTCGAGGGACTGGAAGCAATTAAGCCCCATCTGTGCCCACAGTCAGAGACTAACAGCCTGCAGGTGTCGAGCTTGCTGGGGGCCAGGCCACTCCTGTCACCTGTGGGATATGCGGTCAGAAAGGTCCAGGACACAGCCTTGTGCCCACAGCTGCCCACCGAGCTGGGCATGTGGGTCTTCTGCCTCTAGAAAGTGTAATGGCGGACAGGAGACCCCACAACCCCCAGGTCAGGGCTCGGCGAGGCAGGCTCTGCCCCCGTCCCCTGGCTCTGCATGCCTGTCCAGGGGGTAACCAGGGCTGGCTTCTCCCTAGCGGATGTGGCCCGGTCCATGGGGGCAAAAGTGGTGATCGCCATCGATGTGGGCAGCCGAGATGAGACGGACCTCACCAACTATGGGGATGCGCTGTCTGGGTGGTGGCTGCTGTGGAAACGCTGGAACCCCTTGGCCACGAAAGTCAAGGTGGGGTGCTACCGGGCGGGCTGGGCTGTCGCTGCTGCTCCTCCCTGCAGCTCCACACCTGTCCTGCGGCAGGGGAGTGGAGGCCACTCCTGGGCTCTGAGGCCAGCAGGTCTGGGGCCACCCCTCACCACCCCTGTCGGGCGAAGGAAGTCACGAGGCCGGACGGGCCTGAAGGCTGTGGCAGCCCGCAGGGAGGACCCCCGGCCTGGTGCTGCTACCCTCTCCCCCCAGAACCTACCTACCCCAGAGGATGGGTCCCCAGAACCTGTCCTGCGCCACGCGCCAGGCTGGGACGGGGGTAGGGGCCGGGGCAGGAGACTCAGGCGGCTGTGATGGCAGCAGGTGTTGAACATGGCAGAGATTCAGACGCGCCTGGCCTACGTGTGCTGCGTGCGGCAGCTGGAGGTGGTGAAGAGCAGTGACTACTGCGAGTACCTGCGCCCCCCCATCGACAGCTACGGCACCCTGGACTTCGGCAAGTTCAACGAGATCTGTGTGAGTGCCGGCCACCCGCGGCGGCGGAGGCGGGCGGAGGCACTCTGGTGGCTGCCCCTCCCCGCTTCCCCCTTTTGAGAACACAGGAAGTGGGGGCCTCCCCACACCTCCTGATGGGGCGCTGGGGATGTGCACAGGAAGTGGGGTACCAGCACGGGCGCGCGGTGTTTGACATCTGGGGCCGCAGCGGCGTGCTGGAGAAGATGCTGCGCGACCAGCAGGGGCCGAGCAAGAGGCCCGCGAGTGCGGTGAGTACGGGCGCCAGGACCACGCCCAGCTCCCCGGGCCACGCCCAGCTCCCCGGGGCACGCCCAGCTCCCCGGACCACGCCCAGCTCCCCGGGCCACGCCCAGCTCCCCGGGCCACGCCCAGCTCCCCGGACCACGCCCAGCTCCCCGGACCGCTCCCAGTTCCTCAGGCCACGCCCAGCTCCTCAGGCCACAGGCCCTGCCCCACTGGCCAAAGACTCCAGGGCTAGGACAAGGATTGCTCAGGACTGCGCATCTCCCGGGCCCCTGCCCTTACTTGGGGGGCAGGCGGAGGCTGCAGAGAGGGCACAGGGTGGGTGGGGCCTCCCCACAGGAAGCAGGCTGGGGACTGGCAGGCGAATGTCCACGGGCAACGTGCTGTCCTCACCCCACCCCCAGGTCCTCACCTGTCCCAACGCCTCCTTCACGGACCTTGCCGAAATTGTGTCTCGCATTGAGCCCGCCAAGCCCGCCATGGTGGATGGTGAGTGGAGGCGCAAGACGAGGCCGTGGAGACGTGTGTGGCCTCCTGATTCTGTGTTGGGGCTCGACACCCCCACCCCAGAGGCCCACGGCCTCCCCTCCTGCCCACATCCACGCCCAGGCTCCAGCAGCTGGGGTGCTTGGTGGCACTCCTCTGTCCCGGGCACCACATGTCCCCACAGCAGTGGGACTGTGACCACCCCGGGTTACCCAGCCCCTGCTCTTCATTCACCCCAAGTCCCAGCCATAGCTCAGGCCTGAGGTAGAACCACGTTTTGCTTCCCACCCCACCCCACCCCACCCAGTGGGAAATGGGAATGAAGGCTGCTTGTCGGAGGGGCGGCAGGGCAAGAAGGGCGGGTCCACTACCCTCCATGCTCCATCCAGGGCCCTGCGATTGGGCCTTCAGCCAGTGGCCTCCTCACAGCAGAACTGGACATTCTCCTGGGAGACGTCTTCATGGCTGCCGCGGGCCGAGAGGGCCCTGGGCAAGGCAGCCCCTATCCACAGATGCCAGGTCTGGGGTGCTGGAGCCCTCAGGGTGCTTTGCTGACAAAGGGAGGAGTGTCTGCCTGCTCCTTGTCCTTGTGGAAGACCCACCAAGTGATGGACTAGGGCAAGGCTGGAGCCAGACAGAACCAGGGGTGGTGTGCAGGGCTGCCCTGGGACCAGGTGGCTGCGTGTAGGGCCCCGGGCCACCTGGGGGCAGGGGTGGGCATCTGTGGCCGGTTCTGCCTCTGAGTGTGGCTAGGCTGGGCATGGTCCCTTCCTTGAGAGGGGACTGATGCAGCCCTACCCTCGGCGCCAGATGAATCTGACTACCAGACGGAGTACGAGGAGGAGCTGCTGGACGTCCCCAGGGATGCATACGCAGACTTCCAGAGCACCTCGGCCCAGCGGGGCTCAGACTCGGTGAGCAGCTGGGCGTGGTCCCACCTGGTGCCTGCAGCGGAGCCTTGGTGCCTGGCCCTGAGCCAGCCACTCCCTCCCTGTGGTCCCACTGGGTTACCAGCGCTGCAGAGCCCTGGCTCTGCCTGATCCTCACCTCTAACATGCGCTCCGCTTGCAGGAGAACGAGTCCTCGCTGCGGCATCGACACCCCAGCCTGGCTTTCCCAAAACTGTCCGAGGGCTCCTCTGACCAGGACGGGTAGAGGCCTCTGCTAAAGAGCCCGGATGCAGCGTCTTCCGTGGGACTGTCCCCAAGGCTGAGGCTCCTGCCAAGTCCCAGGGGCCTCTGTACCTGCCCTGTTGGAGGCCCGGACTTCCCGGGGGCCCCAGGCTGTGTTAGGGTTCTCTGGGCCTCTTCTTGTACTGGCAGCCCTGCACACTGGGCCCTGTGAGCCCCCCCACAGTCCTGTGAGGCCCCTGCAGCCCTGTGAGCCCCCCCGCAGCCCTGTGAGGCCCCCCTGCAGCCCTGTGAGCCCCCTGCAGCCCTGTGAGGCCCCCCTGCAGCCCTGTGAACCCCCTACAGCCCTGCGAGCACCCCTGCAGCCCTGTGAACCCCCTGCAGCCCTGTGAGCCCCCTGCAGCCCTGTGAGCCCCCCCGCAGCCCTGTGAGCCCCCCTGCAGCCCTGTGAACCCCCTGCAGCCCTCTGAGGCCCCCCGAAGCCCTATGAACCACCTGCTGCCCTGTGAGGTGTGGGAGCCCTGATGCTGCCGTGTGATGTTTCAATAAAGGTGGATCTGACTGTTGGACGTGTCTCCCCGGCCGAGGTCCCTGTGGCAAAGAAACACTACTGGCTCTCCCTGATGCGGGTGATCCCTGAGGCTGGGCAGTCCCCAGTCCTCCTCAAAGGACCCCACTGCTGGGGCCTGAGAGCCCTAGGGTGGCAACTGCAGGCCAGGCAGGTAGGGCGTCCAGAGTCTGCATGGAGCTGTGGCCCCCCAGGACAAGGACGGGCCCCTCTGTCTCTCTCTGGTCTCGTGCACTCTGGGTGTCCCCTAAATTGGCTTCCCCATCAGTTTCCAGGTCCCAAACTGAACAGGGAGCCCTTTTGTGTAAGGGGAGGGAGAACCGGCCGCCCTGTGACCCCTGTAGGTCTGAGCAGCAGATCGTGAGGGCCGAGGGCCCAGGACTTTGCGAGCAGGGGGCCGCTGGCCTCAGTTTCCCCGCTCTGGAGGCCTGGACGAGAGGGCGCGAAGCCAGGCCGTCCGGCCCCGCCCCCAACTTAACCCGGGCCCGGGCGTCACGGTGGGCGGGGCCATATGTCCTCTCCAAGCTTTCTGGGGGCCCTGACGTCACGCTAGGCGGGGCCGACCGCCCCTCTGGGCCCGCCCAGGCCCTGACGTCACGATGGGCGGGGCCGGCCCTCGGTCCCGGCAGCGCTCTCCCGGGAGCGGCGGCACGCGCGGAGCGCCGGGTGCGGCCATGCGGGGACCGGGCCCGACCCCGAGCCCGACCCCGAGCCCAAGCCCGAGCCGGAGCCCGAGCGAGACCCCGAGCCCGAGCGCGACCCCCAGTGCGGCGCGGCTACCCCGGCGGAGGCGGCGGGCGCGGGGCGCGCTCTGAGGCCCGGGGGATGCGCCGCCGCCTCGACCATGGGCGCCGCCGCCTCCAGGAGGAGGGCGCTGAGGAGCGAGGCCATGTCCTCGGTGGCGGCCAAAGTGCGGTGAGTGCGGCGGGGTCGCCTTCCCGGCACCCCGCCCCGGACCCCCGACCCCGCCCGAGTCCGCCCCTGCCCCGCGGGGCTTCCAGGCCCCGGCCTGTCCCACTGAGGCGCCCTCCCCGCGCCCCGCGCCTTCCTCTTCCTGGCCCTCTGCCCTGCCTTTCCCTCCCCTCCCCTCGCGAGCGCGTGGTGGGCGAGCGCACCCCCCAGGTCAGGAGTGGCCTCCGTTCCCCCGGGGAACAGCAGCCGACCGGCCTCGCGACCCCTCTCCACGGTCCGACGGGCAGGGGCCGGGCCTGCAGGCCTGGCCAGGACGCACCAGGACCAAGGGTGTGTGGGCTCCCGGCGGGGGACGACCCCTGACCCTCCCTCCAGACGCCGAGGGCCTGGCTGCGGACCGGACCCCCGGCTCTTGTGCGGCCCGGTGTTTGGGAGGTTCATGCCGTGGCGTCTGACCGTGCCCTCTCTGTCCACCCTCAGAGCAGCCCGAGCGTTTGGAGAGTACCTGTCCCAGAGTCACCCTGAGAACCGCAACGGCGCAGGTAGGGGCACGCGACGCCGTGCCAGGGCCGCCCAGATCCCCCAGCCCAGGGGATGCTGATCCCTCCCTCCGGGGGTGGAGCGTGAGGGGCATTGGTTGCGCGTGGGCCCGGCGCCCTGCCGGCCTGGCTTCCTCACATCCCCTGCCCTCCCTGCCCGAGCCCCAGGAGCAGTTCCCAGCCGCTCGTCACCATGGCACCCACCCCGCCTGGGCCGTTGGCATGGCAACAGGCCTCCTGGCTCCCCCAGGGCTGGCACCACTGCCTCTGGGGGCCAGCTGGTGGGGGGAGGGGGGAAGTTGGCATCAGGCAAACGGTGCGATAGCAGGCTGGGGGATGGCCTGCGTGTTCCCACCCTGCAGGACCGCACACAGGTAGCACGGAGTCACCCAGCCCCCACGCGCATGCAAGAGCTTCAGGCCCAGATGGGAATGAGGGGCTCAGAAACACTCCAGTGCCTAGGGTTTGGGCAGCCCCAGCCCCCCACAGAGGCCAGGTGCCCACTGGGTGTTCCCTGCCTTCAGCCTGCTATGAAACCGGCAGCGGGGGGCCCACGCGCGGCAGGCTCACTCAGTGTCTCTCCCAGATCACCTGCTGGCTGATGCCTACTCTGGCCACGACGGGTCCCCCGAGATGCAGCCGGCCCCCCAGAACAAGCGCCGCCTGTCCCTCGTCTCCAACGGCTGCTACGAGGGCAGCCTCTCAGAGGAGCCCAGCATTAGGAAGCCCGCAGGCGAGGGCCCTCAGCCTCGAGTGTACACCATCTCTGGGGAGCCCGCCCTGCTGCCCAGCCCCGAGGCGGAGGCCATTGAGCTGGCGGTGGTGAAGGGGCGGCGGCAGCGGCACCCTCACCATCACAGCCAGCCCCTGCGCGCCAGCCCTGGCGGCAGCCGGGAGGACGTCAGCAGGCCCTGCCAGAGCTGGGCGGGCAGCCGCCAGGGCTCCAAGGAATGCCCCGGGTGTGCCCAGCTGGCTCCTGGCCCCACCCCTCGGGCCTTTGGGCTGGAACAGCCACCTCTGCCTGAGACCTCCGGTCGCCGCAAGAAGCTGGAGAGGATGTACAGCGTTGACCGTGTGTCTGGTGAGGGGCTTGTGTCAGGGCACGGACAGGTTTGGGGGTGCATGCCACTGCCAGGGTCTGACAGCAGCAGCCACTGTGAGGCTTGGAACAGAGGACAGGTGCTCAGGTCACAGCACGCCAGCGGACTCAAGATTAAAACCGGCAGGCTCCTGCTGCGGCCTCCACATCCTGTGAGCTGTGAGCTCCCTCAGCTCCTCAGCAAAATCTGCCAGGCCTCACAGTCCGCTTTCGCCCTGCCAGCACCAGGTCAATCAAGGAGTGCTTCCTGGAGGAGGGGGCCTGGGAGGATCTTAAGGGATATGTAGGGAGGAAGCACCGCTTAATCAGGAGACTGTGCTGCCCTCTGAGAGTCCTGGGGAGCTGTTGGGGCCCAGCCAGGCAGTGGGCCCCTTCCCCAGGGTTGTTGAGTTGTGTGGTAGCTTGTCCACCAGGCAGAAAGTCACTCCACTGTCCCCACACTTGGGCATCAGGGAAAGGCTGTGGGGGCCCTCGGAAGGGGACAGCCCTCAGCAAGGTGGTCTCCAGCCTCGGTGAGGGCCTCCAGCTAGAGCATGGGGGCTGCAGAGAAGGCCTCAGAGCCTCTTCTGCCCAAGGGAAACAGACGCATTGTTTTCCTGGGCCTCGTGGAGACAGACTGTGCTTTCAAAGGAATGTTCCTCAAACTTTGGGTGGCCAAAGGGGAAGTTAAGCCAAAAAAATCAAAGTGTCAAGTCATCAAGAGCGTGGTCTTGGTGAGTGAGCAGCAGACATTCGAGCACTGCCCTCTAGGCCCGTGCGGGGATGCCATCCTCCCCCCACCTGCCCTGGCTGCCAGCTTCTGCTGACCCCTGGACCCAGAAGCATCTGCTTCCCAACAGGGAGGAAGAGGCTTCAGGAACCCCTGCTTCACCCAGCCACCACTCCTTTTTGTCTCTCTTAGACGACATCCCCATTCGTACCTGGTTCCCCAAGGAAAATCTTTTCAGCTTCCAGACAGCAACCACAACTATGCAAGCGTGAGTCTTGTGCCCACGACGTGGGGTCAGGGCCGGGTGGTCTCTTTCTGCTGCTCAGGAAACAGCACTTTTTCCCGGCCTCTCGGCCTGCCAGGGGGGCTGCTTCTGAACAGCCCCACGTGCCCATGCTGTGCCAGGCCTGCCAGGAGGGCCAGGGCTGGCTGCTCTTCCCCTCCCATGGCTGGTGCCCAGCCCCCCTCCACAGTCCTGTGGTCGGGGGACCTGGCCCAGGGCTGCAGCTGATGAGCTATCAGTGGGGTGTGGGGTGTGGCATGGTTCTCCTGCTCCTATCCCCTCTCCTCAGCCTGTGTCTGCCCTCTCTCAAATCCCAAATAGAAGCCTATTTCAGTTTCATACGTGCCATAGGTCATCACAGTTTCAGGGTCCCCCCCAGGGACCTGCTCCTCTCTGTCTGGACATACATCTGGGTTTTCTGTTCTGGGGTTCCTTCCAGGGAAGTTCCCTTTGCTGCATTGGCCCCCACACCAAAGAAGTGCCCTGCCCAGGGGAGTCCACCCCACATGCAGCCTCAGGCTGCCTGGTCTCAGCAACTGGTCCTGGTGGCATGGGCTGCAGTGACATCAGCTTCCGTTGCCCATTGAGGGCTGGCCAGCAGTGTAGCCAGCATCCTGCTGGTGGCTGGGTTACCTGTGAGGGACCTATTGGGTCCGTGACAAGAAGGGAACTGTAGGGATCGGGTGGGGGCTGAGGGGAGGCCCAGGGTTGAGCTCACTGTGTCTTCTCTCTCACGCCATCCCTTCTGGCCCTGGCTTCAGCATCTCGTAAGTACCTGTATGACTTGGTGCCTAAGGGCACAGCCGTTGTCCCTGGGGAGACCCTCCCGCCCCCAAATAGGTTTGGGCAGGCCAGGGACCTGGGTCTTGAGGGAGTGCCGCTCTCTGCGGGCCTGGCTCCCAGCGGGCACCGAGGTCGTAGCAGGGCCTGCTGGGAGCTGGGCCTCGACAGGTGAGGCAGGCTGGGACTCCTCTGCCCGGCCCCGTGCCCCAGACGCCCTGCTGGGCCCTCTGCTCGCACCACTGTCCCGACGTCTGTGTCCCTCCTGCCTCCGGCCAAGGGCAGTGCTGACTCGCGGTGGTTTCCCAGGGTGTTCAGGGGCTACGCGGAGAGGAAGCGCCGGAAACGGGAGAATGATTCCGCGTCTGTAATCCAGAGGTAGGGCCTGCCAGCCACTCGCCACCAGGGTCCATCTCTGGTCTGTGCTGGCCTGGCCTGGGCCCCCTCGGCCCTGGCAGACCTGATGGGGGAAGGGTGGTGGCGACCACTGGCCTGGCCCTGCTCTGGGGACGTGGCAGGCAGGAGAGGCCATGTGGCCCGGGCTGCAGGAAAGCATCTCACCCTCAGTCCTGCACCCCGAGGACACGTGTCTCTGGGCTGGGGCCAGCGGCAAGGCCCCTCCCCCGCTCCAACCACAGAGATGTGTCTGGGAAGCTTTTTTGCCCGTTTCGAATGTTGGGCCTTGGCAGGGTCCAAAGTTTGGGGGAGGAGAGGACCTGCCCCTGAGGTGGCTCAAGAACACAGAGCAGGAGAGGGGGCTCCTACAGGCCCCCAGCCCGCCATGGGGTGGTGCAGACAGGAGCCCCGCTCTGCTGCAGCGCAGGCAGGCTGGATCCTCTGCCACATGGGCATGGAGGCTCAGGGCGTGAGTCCCGGGCGAGGACGAAAGGTCAGAGCCTGGGAATGCAGCTCAGGAGGAGACTCGATCCAGAGCGCCAGGCATTGCACCTTTGTTCTGGGGTTGAAGGGGAGCCCTGGAAGGCTCTCGCGGGAAGAGCACTGGGTGGGATTTGCCTTTGGGTGGGAGGTGGTGCCAGGAGCCAGGGAGAGCATTGGCTTCCCACACCGAAGGGGTGAGAGTAGAGCCATGACCCGTCGGGGGCTAGGTGGGCAGGGGCTGCCGTCACCCTCTCACGGCCCTCTTCAGCCCCTCGCTTCCTCCCCCAGGAACTTCCGCAAACACCTGCGCATGGTCGGCAGCCGGAGGGTGAAGGCCCAGAGTAAGACCCCGTGGGGCGGGGGTGGGGGGTGTAGCGTTGCGCTTGGCTGGTTGGGGCTTTGCGTGCTGCTGGCTGCGCTAAGAACCACCCCCGCCCTAACCCCAGCCGGGCCCTGCCTCAGGCTCCTCCCCTTCCAGCCACGCCCCCAGCTCGGCACAGGCTCCTCCCCTCCCAGCCACGCCCCCAGCCCGGCACAGGCTCCTCCCCTCCCGGCCACGCCCCCAGCCCGGCACAGGCTCCTCCCCTCCCAGACTCCGCCTCCGGCCCCGCCCCAGTGTTCGCAGATCCTGCCCCTGAACCAACTGAGTCTCTGGTCCCTGTCTGCTTCATGTGCCTCAGACCCCACCCACATCAGCTCCCTCCACTGCCCAGGGCCCCTGTGGTCCCCTCGCCTGGGGCCTGAGACTCCCGAGGCACCGCCCTGCCCGCTCGCTAATGCGGGTTTTGCTCTCTGCAGCGTTCGCTGAGCGGCGCGAGCGGAGCTTCAGCCGGTCCTGGAGCGACCCCACCCCCATGAAAGCCGACACTTCCCACGACTCCCGAGACAGTAGGTGCCCCGCACAGGCCCGCCCACCTTCCCCAGAGCCTCCCCTAGGCCCCAGACCCCTGCTGGGGGTCCCCTGCCAGGGCCGCTGGGCTGCGCTTTTGCACTCTGAACCTTGGTTTACCTATTTGTGAGATGGAGATGCCCTTAGCATCTCCGATCTCAATAAGCTGCGGCAGTGCTGGCCGTGGGCGCCTGTAGGGCCGTGCCCACCGCCACTCGCAAGAGGCCCTGAGGAACAGGGGGCTGCGGTGCCCACCCCCACTCCCTCCCAGGCGCCCCGCGGCCTTGGCTGGAGCTGACGCCTGCACGCGCCTTCCACCAGCCTCGCACCAGGGTCTCCCTGCCCACATCAGGCCGCTGCCCAGTGGTGTCCACAGGCCCGTCCTGCCGGGCTGGTGGCGACCTCTGCATGGTCCTCCCACTTGCTTGGAGGACCCTCTGGGACGGGGCTTTCGGGCCCTGTGGGCCTTGGGGCCATGGCCAGGATAGGAGGTGCTGCCGGGCCTGCTGTCCTGGTGACCCTCTTGCTTCCCAGGCAGTGACCTGCAGAGCTCCCACTGCACGCTGGACGAGGCCTTCGAGGACCTGGACTGGGACACTGAGAAGGGCCTGGAGGCCGTGGCCTGCGACACTGAGGGCTTCGTGCCACCAAAGGTCATGGTGAGGCCCAACCCGGGCAGTGCTCCTCTGCACCCCTAGCAGGACTCGGCCTCATCCCAAGAGTCCAGCCAGCTCTGCCTGGGACCACGTAGCCTTCTCCAGCTGCCTGGGGGAGGGTGTCTCACAGGGCTGTATCCTTGGGCTGCCTGGCAGCCAGAAGGTGGCCTCATGGGGGCTCCCACAGCCCCTCGGCTTTTGGATGGACCTGGCGCCCCTGAGCAGCTCTTTGTCTCCCCAGCTCATTTCCTCCAAGGTGCCCAAGGCTGAGTACATCCCCACTATCATCCGCCGGGATGACCCCTCCATCATCCCCATCCTCTACGTGAGTCCCGCCCCGGGCCTGACCCCACAGATGCCCTCTTGCAGCCCCACCCTGGGCCAGCGCCGGCACCCCAGGTCCCCAGGGTGCTGTGGCGCTGCTGGCTCTGACGCAGCCTTGATGTGGCCTTGTGGCCTGTGTCTGTCCCCAGGACCATGAGCACGCAACCTTCGAGGACATCCTTGGTATGTGTCTCATTGGCCTTCTCTCTGCTGGTTCCGGGGCTGGGAGGGGCAGATGCAGGCGGGGGTGCCCCTGGGGCTGGGGTGGGGGCCGCAGCGCTCACACCCACTCTCCCACAGAGGAGATAGAGAGGAAGCTGAACGTCTACCACAAGGGAGCCAAGATCTGGAAGATGCTGATTTTCTGCCAGGTGGGGCTCAGTGCTCTTCTCTTGCCCAGGAGAAGAATCGTGGTGGGGCAGGGGAAGACCAAAGGGAAGAGGTCAAGTTGAGGGAGACCAAGGGGAAGAGGTGTTTGGGGGGAGACCAAGGGGAAGAGGCGTGTGGCAGGGGAAGACCAAGGGGAAGAGGCGTGGGGGGAGATCAAGGGGAAGAGGTGTGGGGGAAGACCAAAGGGAAGAGGCCTAGACGTTGGTGGGGGAAGACCAAGGGGAAGAGGCGTGGGGGGAAAGACCAAGGGGAAGAGGCGTTGGGGGGAAGACCAAGGGGAAGAGGTGTAGACGTTGGTGGGGGAAGACCAAGGGGAAGAGGCGTGGGGGGGAAGACCAAGGAGAAGAGGCGTAGACGTTGGTGGGGGAAGACCAAGGGGAAGAGGCATGGGGGAAGACCAAGGGGAAGAGACATGGCCAGGGGGAGGAAGACTAAAACTACCTCCCACGTGTGTGCGTGTGTGCATGTGTGTGGGAGAGGGGGAGGAGGGAGGAGAAGGTGCCTGACCACAGCTTCTTACAGGGAGGTCCTGGACACCTCTATCTGCTCAAGAACAAGGTGGCCACCTTTGCCAAAGTGGAGAAGGAAGAGGACATGATTCAGTGAGAAGCCGGGTGCCCTGGGAGCGGGGAGGGCTGGAGGCAGAGTCCAGGCCCCGGCGTGTCCCTCCCCCACAGTCCCTCCCCCACAGTGCCCTCTGTGGAGTGGGGTGCCTGTCCCCTGCCACTGGGTGACCCGCCCCTCTCCACCAGCTTCTGGAAGCGGCTGAGCCGCCTGATGAGCAAAGTGAACCCAGAGCCGAACGTCATCCACATCATGGGCTGCTACATTCTGGGGAACCCCAACGGGGAGAAGGTACAGTGACCCCCAAGCCCCACCCCAGACCTCTGGAGACCCCCGACGTGGACAGACAGGGCAGGGCCTTCCATGTTTCCTGGCATGTTTTTTCCTTCCCCCGGGCATTCCCCTAGAAACCCTTTATGCCTGAGTCCAGCCAGGTTTGGGGGGTCTGAGAAAAGAAGGTGGGCCCTGCTCCCCATCTCCTCCCCGCTCCCCCTTCCCCATCTATCTGCCTCGGACTCATGGCACCCCGCTTCCTCCAGCTGTTCCAGAACCTCAGGACCCTCATGACTCCTTATAGGGTCACCTTCGAGTCACCCCTGGAGCTCTCAGCCCAAGGTGAGTTACCCAGGCTGGGCCGAAGCTCTGCAGCTACTGCAGGGCCACGCTGGGGTGGGATCCTGAGGCTGCCGGCCAGGCCTGAGCCTCCTGCCCCCGCTCCGCCCAGGGAAGCAGATGATCGAGACGTACTTTGACTTCCGGTTGTACCGCCTGTGGAAGAGCCGCCAGCACTCGAAGCTGCTGGACTTTGACGACGTCCTGTGAGGGGCAGAGGCCTCCGCCCAGTCACCATCAGGCCGCTCTCTCTGCACTGGGACCTGGGGCTGGGCCGCCTCGTGCTCCCCGGGACTGTGCGGCTCTGGTCTTGCCTGGAGCCACTTCAGGGCACCTCAGACGTTGCTCAGGTTCCCCCCGTGGGTTCCGGTCCTCGCCGCACCCATGGCCACAGAGGCTGCAGTCCCTGGGGGCCGGGAGGATCCCGCCCCGTGGCCCGTGGATGCTCAGCGGCCGGGCACTGACCTGCCATGCCTCGCCTGGAGGCTCGGCTGTGGGAACCCCTCCATGGGGTTCATAGAAATAAGTGCAATTTCTACACCCCCGAAACAATTCAAAGGGAAGCAGCATTTCTTGTTAACTGGTTAAGCACTATGCTGCTAGTTACAGCGTAGGCACCCCAGCCCAGCAGCCCAGCAGCCCACATGTGTTCAGGACCCTCCCTGCCCACCCCCTCCCTGCCGTATCAATCACCAGCACCAGGGTGGCCCGTGTGCATGGGGCCAGCGTCGCTGGGCTGCCCAGCCTGGCTCTGTCTACACTGGCCAAGTCTCTGGCTCTGTCTACGCTGGCCGAGTCTCTGGCTCTGTCTACGCTGGCCGAGTCTCTGGCTCTGTCTACGCTGGCCGAGTCTCTGGCTCTGTCTACGCTGGCCGAGTCTCTGGCTCTGTCTACACTGGCCGAGTCTCTGGCTGTCTGTGCTTTCACTTACACTCCTCTTGCCACCCCCTATCCCTGCTTACTTGGACCTCAGCCGGCGCCGGACCTGGCAGGGGCAGTCTGGGCAGCAGGAAGGAAGGGCGCAGCGTCCCCTCCTTCAGAGGAGGCTCTGGGTGGGGCCTGCTCCCCATCCCCCCAAGCCCACCCAGCATTCTCATTGCTGCTGTTGAGTTCAGCTTTTACCAGCCTCAATCTGGAGGCTCCATCCCAGCACAGAGGCCTGGGGCTTGGCAGGGGCTCAGCTGGGGCTGGGCCCTGGGTTTCGAGAAACTCACTGGCACCACAGTGGGCCCCTGGACCCGGCCGCGCAGCTGGTGGACTGTAGGGGCTCCTGACTCAGCACAGGAGCTCCCAGCTTTTGTCCACGGCCAGCAGGATGGGCTCTTGTGTATATAGCTGGGGCTAGGGGGCAGGCCCCCCTTGTGCAGAGCCAGGGGTCTGAGGGCACCTGGCTGTGTTCCCGGCTGAGGGAGGGCTGGGGCGGGGGCCAGGCTCGGAACGATGTACGATACCCTCATAGTGACCATTAAACCTGATCCTCCACCGTGGCCGTGCGGGTCTGTCCTCTCGGTGCTCTCCAGGGGCCTTCCCGTGCCAGCTTCTGGGCCCTCTCCTCTGAGGTCACTGCTGCAGGGCCTTCCCGCCTGGACAGAGTTGGAGCTGGGCCACTAGACCACCCCACAGGGCATAGCCGGAGGGGCCAGCACAGGAGGGGACGGAGAGGAGCTGCAGGAGGGCTGGGGGGAGGCTGCAGTCTCAGAGAGGGGTCTCGCCGGGTCTGGAGGGGACAGCAGAGACAGCCCGTTCCCCCTGCCGATTGAGGGCACCAGGGAGAGGGCTGTCTGTCCCTCACGTCACCCTGTGTGTACAGTCAGCAGTGTGGCCACAGATGGGGGCCACTCTCAACTCAGGTGTCCCCAGGGCCCAGACCGCTACTAGGCACAGCCAGGCTGGCTGCCAGCTGGTTCCCTGCCTCGTGGCTGGGGGATGGAGCAGCAGGTATCAACTGGGCTAGGGTCAGGGTCAGGGGGCCACTGGTGCACAGGCTGGCACAGCCTGGCAGGCTTGAGCCCAGGGTGCTGGGGGTGATCACACAGCCGTCAGCCACCTCCAGCTCTTCCAGGCCATTCTAGATGGGGTCGCAGGAGGGGGCAGGTTTCGGTGCCAATTTGAGTGTATAAAGTTTTAGGTAAATACCAAATGCCTATAGACTTTCTGTTACTCAGTTACTATTTGAAAGTGAAATCATGGGGGATTCCAGTCTCCTGTCTGCAAAGTTGATGAGACAAGTCGCCACCGCCTGGAATCTGCTGACGCTGCCATGCAGGCCTCGAGGGTGGCACGCTTCAAAGTAGGACAGCACGCGGGGTCACCACGTGCCCACACACTGCACTGCTCCAAAGGCACGTCTGTCCGTCACCTGAGCCTTGAGTCCCAGAACAGCCAGACACTCCCCGCCCCTGCCCTAACAGGGACCCTGCAGCCCTAACCCGTCAGGCGGCTCCTGGGGCTGCTGCGGCCGCACGCCTGTCCCACACGGTCCGGTCCGTAGGGTCTGCTGGAGCGAGTGAGGCCTGGGGGGTCTTATGTATGGTCCATGAGGTTCCCTTCCTCACGCCATAAGCACCGGGGGAAGTGAAAGGAGGAAGAGATGTCGGAGCCAGCAGGCCCAGAAGCAGACGCAGAAGGTGGTGGCCCCACAGGAGCAGACGCAGAAGTGCCAACGGGGAAGGAGGTGGCCCCACGCAGAGGCAGGTTGGGCCGGGGCGGGGGGCTGGTGACCAGGGCAACCTCAGCTACTTTGCTGCACCCGCCCTCGCCTCCCTTGAAATACAAAAACAGCAGCAGCAGCCAGAAATAGTTGAGGAAGATATAAGAAATATTTGCCACACATGGGAGCGATTAAGGTCCTTAATATTTAAAGAGCTTTTATATGTTGCTAAAGAAAATGACAAAAGCCGATAGGGAAAAGTGAGCAGAGATGTGGAGAAACCATTCGCGGAGCAGGAAACTGGCCGGGAATTCCACGAAGAAAGTCCTCATCCCATCAGGAATCATGGAAAGGCCAATGAAAGCGACGAGGTAACCCGTTTTTAATTTGAGAGGGTTTTGATCTGTCGCCCAGGCTGGGGCTCACCGCTGTCTTGATCTCCTGGGCTCAAGCGATTCTCCCATCCGCTCAGCCTCCCGAGTAGCTGGGACTACAGGCATCACCATGCCTGGCTAATTCTTTTATGTTTTGTAGAGACAGGGTCTCACTGTATTGCCCAGGCTAATCTCAAACTCCTGGCCTCAAACAATCCTCCTGCCTCCTCGGCCTGTCACAGCCTTTTTTTGAAGGTAATGTGGTAACAGCTCTTAAAGTAGTGTGACTGATGAGTGCACAAGCCTGTCCAGCCCCAGCCACCCCCTGGCACCTTTTCCGAGGGTGTCTACTGCCCCGCTGTGCCGTGCCCGCTAATCTGGGCGTGGCCCGATCACACAATGGCTTTTCTGGAAGGATCCGATGTTCACGAGGCTTATTGCTAAGGAGGAAGATGCAACAGGTCCAGCTGTTCCAAGTGACTGGGTCACGCTTCGCATCCATGTGGAATGTCTTCTGCCACCTGCCTGGATGCACTCTCGTGACTACCCAGCAGGCTGGGAACAGCCCCCGCCTGCCCCAGTGACCTGCCTGCCCTGCTCTCAAGTGCAGACGCCCAGGCCTGCACGTCCACGCTCACTATACAACCCCACGTGGCCCCCCCGGGCAGCCCCGTGGCCGGACGTGCACCTAGCAGAGAAGCCACCCTTGAGACCTGGGATGTGGTCTGGGGGCTGTGTGGAGACCTCCAGCCAGGGTGCCGGAGCGGCTGAGGGCAAGCAGAGGCGTGATTCCTGTCTGTAAGGTACAACGCCCGTGAGCAGGTATCAATAATGTAGGCATAATCGCAATGGTGGAGGGAGCTGTGGCGGTCACACCCTTGCTGTTAGCATTGCCTCTGTGGGGGCAGGAGAGAGCAGACATAAAACCTGTCCTTGAAAGGTGCAAGATGGCCCCGATGGCTCCCTGCCCCTGTCCTGGTGCCTGCAGGCAGGCGGGTCAGCTCCCCTCCTGCTGCCAAATCTCCCATGTCTCTGTGTGCTGTCACCCCTGCTTTCTGGCCTGAGGGCTGGGAAGGAAGGTCTGGGGAGCCCAGGAGATGAGAAGTACCTGAAAACCACCCCCAATGCCCCCCAACCTTCAGGCGCGCCTGTGTGTCTGTGTGTGTCTCACTCTAACTCACCCAGTCGACTGACTTGAGCAGCCAACCTTGGTCATTCCCAGAACCACCACTGGGGGGCACACGTGCGGCTAGACCGGGGGCGCCCGAAAATCTGTCTCTACAAAAAGTAAAAAAAAAAATTAATGGGGTGTGGTGGTGGTGCGTGCCTGTGGTGTCAGCTACTTGGGACGCTGAGGCAGGAGGATCACTTGAGCCCGAGAATTCAAGGCTACAGTGAGTTAAGATTATGCTACTGCACTCCATCCTGGGTGACAGAGCAAGACCTTGTCTCAAGAAAAAAATTGTAAATGAGTAAAATTTTAAAAAACAGATTTTGTCAGTCTTTCTGTCATTTCAGCGCCTTCTCAATCCCGGTGTCTGCTGATGGCCTCTTCCCTGCGGTCAGGATTCTCACAGTTCTTTGGGTGTGGAGGAATTCTGGTTTGTAATTTTTTTTTTTTTAGAGTCTCTTTCTGTTGCCCAGGCTGGAGTGCAGTGGCGCAATCTCGTCTGACTGCAACCTCCACCTCCCAGGTTCAAGTAATTCTCCTGCTTCAGCGTCCCAAGTAGCTGGGATTGCAGGCGCCCACTACCACGCTTGGCTAATTTTTTGTATTTTTAGTAGAGACGGGGGTTTCACCATGTTGACCAGGCTGGTCTCGAACTCCTGACTTCAGGTGATCCACGTGCCTTGGCCTCCCAAAGTGCTGGGATTACAGGCGTGAGCCACCGCGCCTGGCCTGGTTTGTAATATTTTCAATCTTACTTAATGAGACTTGGAGTCTTCCTTTTATCCTATGGTGACCATTGCTGTTTTAGTTTCAGCCTCAGTGGCTATTGGTCCAAGGTCAGTTTTTCTCCAAGATTTTGGGGCACCGTCTGGTCTAGTCACACGTATGCCCCCCAGTGGTGGTTCTGGGAATGACCAGGCTGGTGGTCCTGAACTCCTGGCCTCAAGTGATCCTCCTGCCTTGGCCTCCCAAAGTGCTGGGATTACAGGCGTGAGCCACCATGCCCGGCCTGAAGACTTTAAAGTAGCTATTATAGTAGTGCCCAACTGAGCCATCGTGAGCACTTTAAATGTTAGAATAGAAAGTCTCAGCAAAGGCTGGGCCCGGTGGCTCACGCCTGTAATCCAAGCACATTGGGAGGCCGAGGCAGATGGATCACTTGAGCCCAGAAGTTTGAGAGAAGCTTGGGCAACATGGTTAAACCCCGTTTCTACTAAAAAAAAAAAAAAAAAAAAAACAAAAATCAGCCGGGCATGGTGGTGCATGCCTGTGGTCCCAGCTACTTGGGAGGCTAAGGAGGGAGGATTGCGTGAGCCAAGGAGTTCACAGCTGCAGTGAGCTATGATCCTGCCACTGCACTCTAGCCTGGGTTACAGAGCGAAATGCTGTCTCAAAAAATAATAATAAAATAAGAAAGAAAAGAAAGTCTCAACAAATAAATAGAACCATATGAAAATTTTAGAACCAAAAAACACAATAACCAAAACTGAGAAAACGAAACAAACTTCCTTGAGCAGACTCAATAGCAGAATGGAGACGGCAGAGGGAAGAGTCAGTAAATGTGAAGACGGATCAGCAGAGATTATCCCATCTGAACAACAAAAAAAGATTAAAAGAGTAAGTGGGCAGGGTGCGGTGGCTCACGCCTGTAATCCCAGTACTTTGAAAGGCAGAGGCAGGCGGATTACATGATGTCAGGAATTCAAGACCAGCCCGGCCAATGTAGTGAAACCCCATCTCTACTAAAACTACAAACATTACCCGGGCGTGGTGGCGGGTGCCTGAATCCCAGCTACTCAGGAAGCTGAGGCAGGAGAATCGATTGAACCCGGGAAGTGGAGGTTGCAGTGAGCTGAGATCGTGCCACTGCATTCCAGCCTGGGCGACAGAGCAAGATTCTGTCTCAAAAAATAAAATTAAAAAGTAAAAATAAAATATCTGAAGCAAAACCTGACAGAATTGAAAGGAGAAGTAAACACATTCGTGATGACACCAGCATTCTTCTCAGTAATAGAACTAATGGACAATCAGCAAGATATTAATACTGACACTGGCCAACTGGACACAAGCACACTTGGAGAACACTGCACCTACCAACGGCAACATCGAGATTCTTCTCAAATGCACATGGAGTAGCACCAAGATCAGCCAGATTGTGGTTCAAAAACAAAAAAAACCTTAGCAAATTTAAAACAATCGAAGTTGGCCAGGCGCGGTGGCTCACGCCTCTAATCCCAGCATTTTGGGAGGCCGAGGCGGGCGGATCACCTGAGTTCAGGAGTTCGAGACCAGCCTGGCCAACCTGGTGAAACCCCGTCTCTATTAAAAATACAAAAAAATTAGGCGGGCATGGTGGCACATCAGTAATCCCAGCTACTGGGGAGGCTGAGGCAGGAGAATCACCCAAACCCGGGAGGTGGAGGTTGCAGTGAGCCTTCATTGTGCCACTGTATTTCAGCCTGGGTGACAGAGTGAGATTTTGTCTCAAAAAATATATATATATATGTGTATATATATATATATGTGTGTATATATATATATATATTTAAACTAAATAAAATGAAAATACAACATATCAAAAATTGAGAGAGATAAACAGTGCTTAGAGGGAAATTCATAGCACCAATGCTTACATTAGAAAAAAAGAAAGGTTCAAGTCAATGATCTAACCTTCTGCATTAAGCAACTAGAAAAGGAGGAGCAATATAAGCTGAAATCAAGCAGAAGAAAGGAAATACATGTAAGAGCAGAATTAAAATAATTCAAAAACTGGCCAGGCGCGGTGGTTCACGCCTATAATCCCAGCACTTTAGGAGGCCGAGGGGGGCGGATCATGAGGTCAGGAGATCGAGACCAACCTGGCTAACACAGTGAAACCCTGTCTCTACTAAAAATACAAAAAATTAGCCGGGCATGGTGGCAGGCGCCTGTAGTCCCAGCAACTGGGAGGCTGAGGCAGGAGAATGGCCTGAACTGGGGAGGCAGAGATTGCAGTGAGCTGAGATCCGGCCACTGCACTCCAGCCTGGGCAACACAGCGAGACTCTGTCTCAAAAAAATAAATAAATAAATAAATTCAAAAACCAAAAAGAAAAAATTATGAAACAAAAAGCTGGTTCTTTGAAATGATGAATAAAATGGATAGACCTCTAGCTAGCAACACTGATGAGAGACACAGAGGACAAAATTACCAATATGAGGAATGGGAGGGTTATCACTACAGACCCTACAGACATTAAAAGGATAACCAGGAAGTACTATGAATAATTGTATTCACATAAATTTAGCAACTTAGGTGAAATGGACCAATTCTTTGAAAGCCACAAACTACCAAAACTCATTAAATAGACAACCTGAACAATCCTATTAACTATTAAAGAAACTGAATTTGTACTTTAAGACTTTTCTAAAAAGGAAAGTACTGACTCAGATGGTTTTACCACCAAATTATACAACATATTTAAAGAAGAAATTTAATACAAATTCTTCAAATATTCCACAAAATAAAACAAGGACAGCTGGCTGGGCGCGCTGGTTCATGCCTGTAATTCCAGCACTTTGGGAGGCCGAGGCGGGCAAATTACAAGGTCAGGAGTTCAAGACCATCCTGGCCAACGTGGTGAAACCCCGTCTCTACTGAAAATACAAAAGATTAGCCAGGCATGGTGGCAGGCACCTGTAATCCCAGCTACTCCGGAGGCTGAGGCAGGAGAATCGCTTGAACCTGGGAGGTGGAGGTTGCAGTGAGCCAAGTCTGAGCCATTGCATTCTAGCCTGGGTGACAGAGCCAGACTCCATCTCAAAAAAAAAAAAAAAAAAAAAAAGGACAACTTCCCAGACTCATTTTATAAGCCCAGCATTATCCCCATACAGAAACCAGGACTAAAAAAGAAAACTATGAAACTTTGTTGAACACAACTGCAAAAATCCTCAACAAGCACATTTGACGCTTACTATCCATGGCAGCTAGTGGTATGAAGTTGCTGCAAACACTGAATTAGAGAATATGCTAAACTATTGCCCCTAAGGGAAATGCAAAGTTACGTTCCTGCAGGCTTCTGGTCACATTTTTGTTAAATGATCAATATATTAATAAAACCTTCTTTTATGTGTATTTTTGTTTAAGGGCACCTTATTTAATATGTATAGTGTCACTAACATTGAACTCATGGCCAACAGCGCTAACTCTTGCACGAATGAAGCTTATCCAATGTGTGGTTTCTCTGTAAAGTGCATCTCAGCCTTCTTGCATTTCTGCACTATGCTGAGAGGCCATTATAAACAGTGAACAGCTTTTTCACCAAGAAAAAGCACAAAAATGCGCACACATGACACCAAATATGCTACCAGTAAAGAGAGTCCCGATTGAGACCCCAAGAGGGTTCTCAGATCTCACACAGAAATGAATTCACCCCCACATTCCCCCACCCTACTCCCCGCCCCCCAACACCCCCGGCCCCAGCCCGGCCCCGGCCTCGGCCTCGGCCTTGCCCTGCGCCCTCCCCACTGCCTGACCCCGCCCCGGCCCCGCCCCGGCCCCGCCCCAACCCCACCCAGCCCCCGCCCTGGCCCCGCCCCGGCCCCGCCCCAACCCCACCCAGCCCCGGCCCTGGCCCCGCCCCTCCCCACCCCCGGCCCTGAGCCGCTTCAGAGGCCGGGACCCCGACGGCGGCGGCCGGGGGACCCACGGCGAGCGGGAAAGGCAGAGTGGCTGCAAGTGGAAAACGACCGGCGCCGCGGGGTCTGCAGGCGCTTCCGCCCGCGCCCCGGGCCTGGACCTTCGGGGTCACCTGACTCCGACCTGCCCGGGCCGGGCTGCGCGGGGGGTAAAGTCCGGGCCGGGGTCAAGAGCGCGGCTGCAGGCCGTAGGGGGCGGGGTCCCGGAGTTCTGGCCCTCGCAGCTCCAGGCTCCTCTTCAGCTTCCCTCTCCTGCCGCCCACCCCCCGGGGGCGGGGCGACCCTGGGCGCCGAGACAGACCCGCGGGTGGGGGATGCAGGGAGACCCTGGGCGGAGGACCCGAGGGTGGAGTGGGCGGGGCGACCTTGGGCGCTGGCCTCAGCCTGCCGGCCCTGGAGCCAGGTGCACAGCGCATCGCCCGAGGCTGTCACCGCCCCGCCCCTCCCACCCCAGCTGTCCTGGACCCAGGGGCAGGGAGAGGCTGGACGCCAGGTGCACGGACACAGATACGCCTGAGCACAGCTTCCTCCTTGCCGCTCCGGGAAGTGGGCAACCAGCCCAGGTGAGGGTCCAAGGGGATGTCCCGGGGGGACTGTCCTGGTCTGGGGGGCTGTCCTGGTCTGGGGGGCTCTGCTGGTCTGGGGGCGCTGTGCTGGTCTGGGGGGGCTGTCCTGGTCTGGGGGACTGTTCTGTCTGAGGGGCTGTCCTGGTCTGGGGATGCTGTCCTGGTCTGGGGGGGCTGTCCTGGTCTGGGGGACTGTTCTGTCTGAGGGGGTGTCCTGGTCTAGGGGGCTGTTCTGATCTGGGAGGCTGTTCTGGTCTGGGGGGTCTTTTGAGTGTGGGAGAGGTTGCCCCATCCTCTTTGCCTACCTGGAGGCTCAGGCCTGGGGGTCTCAGGTGGCTACATCTTCTGGGTGTGGAGTCCTTGTGTTCCTGGCCCCTGTCACCTGTTTGTCCCTATGAGGTGGCCTGTGGCCTGGGTGCTGGTTGGGGACACAGGCTGGGCCCTGTCTGGGCTGGACCGGTCTCCTGTCCCCTCTGAGCCTCTGTCATCTATCCTCCTTAAAATGGGCTTATATCCCCCCGACATACAGAATTGCGTGAGGACCCCACAGCGTGTCCCACTTTACATGTGCCCAGGAGCCCCAGGTCAGGACCAGGGCAGCACCCGCGCCTGCCACTCAGTGTGGATGCAGCGTTTCCCAGGGGGAACACGATAGGACACGGTCACATGGGGTTCAGGTGCCGGGACCTTGGCGGGCAGTTTCTGGCTTTGACCACTCCTTTGGGCAGTGGTACCCGTGTGAAGCGGGGCTGTATGGGGCACAGGGTCGGCCTGGGGTAGTTTGAGAGCTGAGACCCTTGCTGGGCATCCGGGCAGAGGAGGAGGTGGACACCTCGGCCACAGGGTGAGAGAAGCCCAGGCCCCTCAGATGGCATTCCTGGGTCCACCTCCCGCCCAGGGGCCATCTGGCGCCAGCTAAGAAGGTGCAGAGTCAGATTAGAGAAGCCTTGGGCTGGATTTCCAGAGAAACCGATGTCGTTAAGAAGCCTCACACTCGGCTTCTAGGATGACTGGCCTCACCCTGGGTTCACCCACAGCCCCTCGGCAACAGTCCCCTCAGGGCTCCAGAGAGAAACTCACCCTGGGAGAGCCTGGGGTGGGGGCCGCAGAGAGGAGGCAGAGCCCTGGGCCCCCAGTGCAGGCTGGAGCTGGGGCTGCTCCTGGGGAGGGTGGCACGGGAGAGGCAGGACCAAGGGGTGGGGACACAGGGTGGCCCCATCACATGGTAGGGGCAGCTCCGCAAGTCCCATCCGAGGGGGTCTGAGGGGGCTACTTGGATCCTGCTGGGGCTGTGTCCCCAGACGAGGCCCCTGCTGCCCCTCCGCCCCCCTCCCACAGGGCCCTCTGATGCCCGTGGCACCCGTGGCAGGCGTGGCTCCCAGGGAGTGGTCCTTGGCCACAGGAGGCCGTCTGAGCCCCGGGGATGCCTCTAAGGCAATTGGCTCTCCAGGGAGACGGGGAGCGAAGCCTCTGCCTCTGGAGGGCGGGATGGGGACACCGAGTGCAGCCTGGGTGCCCACGGCCATCCCCCCGCAGGAACCAGTACCACCTGCACCATGGGGCTGTCCCGGAAGGGGCAGGTCTTCTTGGCCCTGTTGGGGGCCTCGGGGGTCTCAGGCCTCACTGCACTCATTCTCCTCCTGGTGGAGGCCACCAGCGTGCTCCTGCCCACAGACATCAAGGTGCGTCCCCGCCGGCAGGGGAGGCCGGGCTGGGTCCACAGGTGTTGCCTCGCACTCATCCTACTGTCTCCCCAGTTTGGGATCGTGTTTGATGCCGGCTCCTCCCACACGTCCCTCTTCCTGTATCAGTGGCCGGCGAACAAGGAGAATGGCACGGGTGTGGTCAGCCAGGCCCTGGCCTGCCAGGTGGAAGGTTAGTGGGCAGTTCTGCAGCCCGGTGCTGGGACCTGCCTGTTGCTGCCTGGCTGGGATTCCCAGCTGCACGGAAAGGGTTTGGAGAGGTTCAGTGACTTGGCCGAGCTCACACGCCAGGCATGGGTGCCGGGCTGGAGCCTGTGTTCACGCCGTAGCACTCTGGGGACCTCCCTGCCTGATCCTGGTGATCAGTCAGATTCTCACGGCCCGGCCGGGGTCTGCCCAGCGTCTGCTGCCTCCAGCCCTGACCCTCTCTGGCCCCTGGCGCTCCTCACCCTGGCACCACATGGTGCTGGCGGCCGAGGCTGGTAGTTACAGGGGTGCCTGTACTCCAGGATCCTGAGGGGGGAAAACAGGAGGCCCCGAGTTTGTTTTCTGGGGGCTCTGGTAACAAGTTACCACAAACTGGGGGCTTAAAACAGCAGCAGTTTATTTCTCAGCATTCTATAAGTCTGAAAACAAGGTGTGGACAGGGCCACACCCCCTCCAGAGGCTGGGGGTTAGGGTCCTTCCTGCTTCCTCCAGCCTGAGCGCTCCACGCAGCCCTTGGCTGGTGACCTCACCAGGGGTCAGGAGGTGGTCACGTCTTTGGGGGCTGCCTTTCAGCCCAGCCAGCCTGCGGGGTCTGGAGCTCTGTCCCCGGCTGCTGTTCCAGGGCCTGGAATCTCCTCCTACACTTCTAACCCTGCACAGGCTGGTGAGAGTCTGCAGGGCTGCTTGGAGGAGGCGCTGGTGCTGATCCCAGAGGCCCAGCATCGGAAAACACCCACGTTCCTGGGGGCCACGGCTGGCATGAGGTTGCTCAGGTGAGGCGGGCATGGCCTTGGCACCCATGGGGAGTGGCTGCAGAAGCCACGGTCTCAGCCAGCGTGGCAGGCAGGGTGGGGCCGGGCCCAGGCTTCCAGCCCGCTCCAGCCCCTGGTCCTCTGTGCCCAGCCAGAAGAACAGCTCTCAGGCCAGGGACATCTTTGCAGCCGTCACCCAGGTCCTGGGCCGATCTCCCGTGGACTTTTGGGGTGCCGAGCTCCTGGCCGGGCAGGACGAAGGTGCCTTCGGTTGGATCACTGTCAACTACGGCTTGGAGACGCTTGTCAAGGTGCCACAGGCAGCCTGAGGGCAGGGGCTGGTCTGCGAGGGGCTGGTGTCTGGGGCTGGCTGACCAGGGCGGGGTCTGGGTGGCTGCCCCGAGCTGAGTGGCCCCTTCTGTGCCCAGTACTCCTTCACTGGAGAATGGATCCAGCCTCCGGAGGAGACGCTGGTGGGCGCCCTGGACATGGGGGGGGCCTCCACCCAGATCACATTCGTGCCTGGGGGCCCCATCTTGGACAAGAGCACCCAGGCCGATTTTCGCCTCTACGGCTCCGACTACAGCGTCTACACTCACAGCTACCTCTGCTTTGGACGGGACCAGATTCTGAGCAGGCTCCTTGTGGGGCTGGTGCAGGTCAGCTGGCCCTGGGGAGGGTGCACGGGGCCGTGGGAACAGGGCTATGGGCACGGGGCTGGCGTGGGCCACCCGGCCCCGGGGAGGGCGCACAGGGTATGGGTGTAGGGCTGGCGTGGTCATCGGGCCATGGGGAGGGCGCACAGGGTATGGGTGTAGGGCTGGCGTGGGTCACCTGGCCCCAGGGAGGGTGCACAGGGTATGGGTGTAGGGCTGGTGTGGGTCACCCGGCCCTGGGGAGGGTGCACGGGGCTATGAGCATGGGGCTGGCGTGGGTCATCTGGCCCCCGGGAGGGTGCACAGGGCTGCGGGTGTGGGGCTGGTGCTCAGGCCTCCCTGCCCTCTGCAGAGCCGCCCGGCTGCCCTGCTCCGTCACCCGTGCTACCTCAGCGGCTATCAGACCACACTGGCCCTGGCCCCGCTGTATGAATCACCCTGTGTCCACACCACACCCCCGCTGAGCCTCTCCCAGAACCTCACAGTTGAAGGGACAGGCAACCCTGGGGCCTGCGTCTCAGCCATCCGGGAACTTTTCAACTTCTCCAGCTGCCAGGGCCAGGAGGACTGTGCCTTTGACGGGGTCTACCAGCCCCCGCTGCGGGGCCAGTTCTACGTGAGCACCCACACTGCCCCCACCAGGGGTCCGGGCTTCCTTGTGGGGCCTCAGGTGCCTGTCTGACTCCAGCAGGCCCAGGAGGGGCCCAGGCTGGCTCTTAGGGGCTCCGGGAGCCCGGGTGGGGTGGGGATTTGACCCAGCGTGGCCACAGCGAAGGCACAGCCACCTCCTCTCTCGCTCAGGCCTTCTCCAACTTCTACTACACCTTCCACTTCCTGAACCTCACCTCCGGGCAGCCCCTGAGCACGGTCAACGCCACCATCTGGGAGTTCTGCCAGAGGCCCTGGAAACTGGTGGGTGGGCCCCGGGCTCCCTGGCTGCAGCGAGGGTCCCTGAGGGTGCAGGGCTGCCCCGGGCAGGATGCTGGAGCCTCATTCTGGGCAGCGCGGCCAGCAGGGCCAGGGGAGGCACGGGCGGAGGATAGCTCCAGGCCGTGCCGCTCCAGGTAGGAGGCTGTGGCCACGGCTGCAGCTGGACTCAGCCTCTGGCCCGCCGAGAGGGGGCCGCAGCCCGCACCACAAAACTGGTCGGTGGGGCCAGCGAGGGGCTGTCTACCACTGCCCAGCTTGCTCTTGTTGTCTGCGTGCTCGGGTTGGCCAGGGCAGATGGGGCGGTCCCCACATGATTGGGGATCAGGGGCCCTCACCTGGCCCCTTGGCCTCCTGGGTCCCAGGTGGAGGCCAGCTACCCTGGGCAGGACCGCTGGCTGCGGGACTACTGTGCCTCAGGCCTGTACATCCTCACCCTCCTGCACGAGGGCTACGGGTTCAGCGAGGAGACCTGGCCCAGCCTCGAGTTCCGAAAGCAGGTGACTGCCTCCCCTGGGCGTGGGCGGGTCGTGGTCCTGGGGTAGCTGCCCCACAGCCCTGAACAGCCGTGTGTCCCGCAGGCGGGCGGTGTGGACATTGGCTGGACACTGGGCTACATGCTGAACCTGACCGGGATGATCCCGGCCGACGCGCCGGCTCAGTGGTGGGCAGTGAACCATGGCGTCTGGGTGGCCAAAGTGGTGTTCATGGTGCTGGCCCTGGTGGCGGTGCTGGGGGCTGCCTCGGTCCAGCTCTTCTGGTTGCAGGACTAGTGGGAAGGCAGAGGTGGGTCCCCACAGAGCCCACAGGCAGCTGTGTCCCAGATGCCGGAGGCTTCCTGAGCCCTGAGCACCATGGGGCCTTGCTCTGTGGCTCTGTCTGTGGTCAGGTGACAGCCACCTCCAGGGCACCGTCAGGGTGGTGCTGGCCACAGAGGCTGCGTGGCCGCCCCTCCTGGCGTCCCCGCCCCCCCCACCGCAACTGGGCTTCCAGGGCCCTGGGTGCCTTTCTGTATACAGGCCGCCAGGACTCATGGTGTCTCCAGGCTGTGTGACTGCAGGGCCACATGCTGCCTGCAAGCGGGGCAAGACCACGGAGGCACAGGGGTCCTGCTCCTGACGGGGCCTCAGGAGGGGCGGAGAGGGGCGGAGGGGAGGGAGCTGCCCCGCCCGGACCCCCACTCTCCCTGCTGTTGTCTGAGCAGACGGATGGAGTCCAGGCCCGGGGGCTTCTCCTGGGCCAGCCCGGCCTCCCACACCCGCTTGGAGGGTTAGACTGCAGTGGGGGTTGTTTTTATTAAAAGCATCGTGGACACAGCATTGCTAGGGCAGATCTCCCTGCTGGGATCGGGGCAGGTGGCCGAGGGCTCCTAACATCCGAGGGCCGGCGGGGACCACGAAGCACTTGGGGAAGATGCCGATGCGGCCGTCACAGTGGCCCTCCAGCCATGCCTGGTCCACTGCAAGGGAGACATTGGGCTCTGCAGGGCGTTACCCAGGCGTGGCCTCTGGGTGCCACGTCTGCTCATGGCACAGGCCGCGCCCCAAGCCTCCCACACCCGGCACCGTGGTGCTGCCTGGGAAGGGCCATGCCCACCCTACCTTCACACAGGACGTCCACCATGTCCCCCTGTCGGAAGCCCAGGTCCTCTGGCCCCTGGGCGGAGTAGCCGTGTTGGGCCACCACCTGGTAGAGGACCGGCCGGCCCCCGGCTCCCTGAGGCAGGAGAGTGGGCTGCAGGTCGGGCCGGGCACTGGGAGGAGGGGCCTCCACCGCCCCTCCGTGCCCCTGCCCCTGCCCCGCCCTCAGCTCACCCTGCACTGCAGCTGCAGCCCCCTGGGGCAGGCAGCCGCGTCCAGCCAGGCCCTCCGCAGCGACTCCTCCTCGGGGATGGGGACCCAGTGCCCATCCTCACCTGGGGCTTGGTAACTGCAAAGAGATTCCTCAGAGGGGGCTCCTGGGTGGGGCCTGCAGGGAGGGTGGTGACCTCTGCCACCCCCTCTTCCAGCAGCTGCCTCAGTCGGGGCGGTGCCCAGCTCCACCGCAGCCACCGGGGGCTTTCTGGCCCACCTGAGTTGCCCAAGCTGGGCCTGGTGAGGGAGGGCTTGGCCCAGCAGTGCCCGCAGGCTGGACAGGTCAGCTCCTCTTCGCGCCCTCAGGGCCACGGTGAAGGCGCACTGTACCGTGACAGTCACCAGGGGCTCGGAGCCCCCCGCACCTGCTCCCTGGGGCCAGGCAGGAGGGGGAGGGATGGCCACTGAGGCCCAGGGCCATCTTCAGCCCGAGGGGTGTGGGCAGAGACTGGGCAGGTGAGGGGGGCTTGCAAGCCTGATTCTGCGGGATGGGGCTTGGCCTCGGCCTCCCTCAGGTACTGACAGGGGAAGGATCTGGAGCCTCTTACCCCAGCACCCGTGGGGTCCTCACAGGGGCCGGGGCCAGGCCCCCCCATTGCCGGCAGCCCTGCAGGACAGAGCAAGACTGACACAGTCACTCCCACCAAAGTGGGCCCTGTGGGCGGAGCAGTGGGCACCTGCGCACCAGCAGCTTCCCCCTTCACCTGGGGACCCCACCGCTGAGGACCCCCATACCTGGGGAGAGAGGAGCCTGTTTGCCAACTTGCTCCACCTGGGGTCTCTGCAAGAGAAGCACAGGCTGGGTGGGCTGGGGCGGTCAGGTGCCAGAGGCCGGTACTGTCCTGGCAGAGCCCACAGCAAGGGTGTGGCCTGTGTGCCCGGCCAGAGCCCAGCAGGTGGCCTGTGGGCATTGAATTTGGGGCACTGGCCACAAGTCAGCTGCCTTAGGATGGGGCTGGGTCTCTGCAGACCTAGAGGCTGCCTGTCACCAGGAGGGAGGACCCCGTCCCCCCAGGCCCACCGAGGTGGCAGCTCCAGGTGGGTGGGCTCCCCAGTGACCCCAAGAAACTGAGGACCCAGTCGCTGGCCCCCGGCCTCTGTGTGGGCTCGACATTAACCGTGTGCCCTGAGTTGGGCACTGAGCAGGGGACAAGTTCACTGCCTGCAAGTCACAAAGTCGCAGCCCAGCGCTGGCTAGACCCTGAGGGTCAGGCGTTGTTGTTGTTGTTTGAGACGGAGTCTCGCTCTGTCGCCCAGGCAGGAGTGCAGTGGCCCCATCTCGGCTCACTACAGGCTCTGCCTCCTGGGTTCACGCCATTCTCCTGGCTCAGCCTCCTGAGTAGCTGGGACTACAGGCGCCCGTCGCCACGCCCGGCTAATTTTTTGTATTTTTTAGTAGAGACGGGGTTTCACCATGTTAGCCAGGATGGTCTTGATCTCCTGACCTCGTGATCCACCCGCGTCGGCCTCCCAAAGTGCTGGGATTACAGGCGTGAGCCACTTCACCTGGCTTTTTTTTTTTTTTTTTTTTTTTTTTTTTTTGAGACAGGGCCTTGCTCTCTTGCTCAGGCTGGAGTGGAGTGGCACTGTCATGGCTCACTGCAGCCTCCACCTCCCAGGCTCAAGCAATCCTCCCACCTCAGCCTCCAAGAGTGCTGAGATTACAGGCATGAGCCACTGTGCCTGGCCTCGATCGTAATGTATTAGATTTATCAGATGGTTGAAGTTGCCTTAGGTTAGGAAGGACGAGGGCTTAAAGGCCCATCGTGGGAACTGGGCGAATAGTTCCAAACCCGGAGGGAATCAGTGAAGCACAGCTTGGAGCATGCCCTTGCACCCGGGATGCCACGGTTAAACTAGAAGTGGGCATCCGTAAAGAGAGAGTGCCGGGGCTGCTTCCTGATCGCATCCTCAGATGCGCCCAGCATGAAGCGCAGGTGCCTTCTCTAGGCCTCCCAGATCCTGCAGCAGAGCCTCCGCCCATGGCTGCCACCCTGGGAGCAGCTGGGGTTCCTGCCTTCCTCCGCCTCTACCCAGGTGCCAGGGGCGTCTGGGAGGACTCGGGGGATGGAGTCGCTGCTGGGCCCCCATGTGGGGGTGGGAGCCTCGGGGCCCCTCCAGAGCTGTCCTGCCTCCCGCCTGTCCCCAGCTGGGTCACTCCTGGTCACTCATACCCCAGTGGGACGGGAGGGGCCATGGCCAACCTGAGGTGGTCCTGGGGGCTGAGGGCCTGCACGGCCTCCTGGATGTCTCCACTGGACACCACCTCTCTCCTGTCCTGATGGCCAGCGCCCACTCGCCTTGGGCACAGCCAGGCACCCTCCCATCTGGCTAGGCTGGGCCAGGACCATGGGTGAGCCCGGCTCCGTCTACCCCCCAGTGAGCTGCTCCCTCCACCCTCATGTTGGTCCCATTGTGGTCCCCGGTCCGCGGAGGCAGCAGAAGCACTGACCCCCAGCAGGGGAAGAGGCCCAGGCCCACGCACCTGCTCCTGGTAGGCAGTCGACGTGCAGTGGTCAGCACCGACCTCGGTCTCTGCATCGAGGGGGCCCTGGTGGGTGCCAGCTCTTGGGGAGTCCATGATTAGGGACCCAGGGAGAGGAGGGAGGCTCTCAGGTCCTACCCATCTGAGTGCCCTCCTGTGCCCGGCCCACATGGCCCCATGTGGAGGACCCTCTGCCCAGCAGGAAAGGGATGCGCTCGCAGGGCCCAGCCGGCCCCTCCTACCTGGCATCATGGTTCACTTCTGGTCCCTGTGGACACAAAGCAACAACCTCGCTCTGGTTAAGGGTCGGGGGCCACCCTCCCTCCTCCTGAACCTTGAAGAGCGGTTTCCCCAGGTCTCACACAGGGATGGGACGGCCACCCAACACCTCCCATCAGAGGAACTTTGCAGCCCCAGGAGGGCTCAGAGCTTGTGCAGCGTTTTCTTTCCCAGAAAGCTGGGTGAGGCCAGGCAGGGGCCTGAGGGGCCGCAAACCCACCTGTGGCTGCTGAGGGCGGAAGCCCCAGCCCTGGTCGTCGGGGTTGGCAGAGACCACCACCTGGCGGGGACAGTGGGGGCACTGGGTCAGGGATCAGCGCCCAGCGGGGTCTGCTCCCTGCAGCCCGCCCCACCGCGCCCCGCAGCTCTAAGTCCTCGGGGGCTGGGTGACAGCTGCCCATGCCCGGCCCCCGTCTGCCAGACCACCGTGGAGGGAAATGTCTGATGGAGGAAAATATCTGCTGCAATGTTACCTTATTTTTAGCACAACTTTAAAAACATTTTTGTTTCTTATAAACAGCGCTCTACTGTGATATGCAGACTCTAAGTTGATGCATTAACACAGGTCACAGCCCGGCTTCGCCCACCCCTAGGCCTCCCCTGCTGGGCGGCTGCACTGGACCACACAGGAGTCCGCCCTGGCGCAGCGCAGGTGACTGAGGGGGCGTGGCCAATGGGGCGTGGCCAGTCAATGGGGCGTGGCCGGCCAAGGGTGACCCAGTCTTTGCCCACCAGGAGTTCTTCTCCACCATGTTTCGCCCCCTGCCTTTGGGGATGAGCAGCTCCCCATTCCTGTGACTTTAGGGGTGCTGCCTGGCTCTGACCCAAGTGTGGGCGTGACGTGGCCCAGACCGTCGGACTGCAGCCCCCGCCCCCGTGAGACCTCGCTATCTGTGGCAGGGACACAGGGACCCCCCCGGGACCTCGCTATCTGTGGCAGGGACACAGGGAGACACAAAGGCACGAAAGGACACAGAGAGACGCAGGGACTCTGGGAGGCTGCAAGGCTGTGGCTGTGGCCATGGCCCAGTCTGGGGGCGGGGTGGCACCTACAGGGTCCTTGTTGGGAGAGCTGGAGCCCCCTCCTATGCAGCTGGCTCTAGTGGGCTCTGCCTCCAAGTTCACAGCCCTATTTGGGGCACCGCCCCCTGCCCTGGGCGCCAGTTTGAGGATGGTTGTGGGCCCACTCTCTACCCTCCTGGCCTTTACGGTGGCCTGGACTGCACACCACCCATCCCTGGGAACACAGTTCGAGGGCTCAGCACCAGCCGCGATGTCCCGGGACGCCGCCCCCACCTTTACCTTGGCCTTGCCCAGGAAATCCATGGGTTCCAGGTGCTCCAGGTGCCACCGGTGGGGCCGGAAGACCTCGCCCCTCGGGACCTGCCGTGGCGGCAGTGAGCGTCGTCTCTGGAGGGGGTGGGCATACAGCAGATGCAGACGGGGTGACCAACCAGGCCTGCAGCCGCAGAGCCCCTGCACCTTGGAGCAGAAGGGGCCGCTTGGGCCCCCTGCCCCCTTCCCGCAGGCCACAGGAAGCCCCCACCTGGCACCCGAAACTGGGCACTAGGGCCATCTCCCTCTGGAAGCTTCTTCATCTCATGAAATTTGTCTTGAGGGGCTGTGATAGGCAGCAGCCCAAAACCATGACCGGGCTGGAACTCCTCACCTGCACTTGGTCCAGGGCCGAGTCCAGGCCATTTAGGGACCCCTCCGGCCACTTGGACATGGCCTCCCTTAGGCTGCCGGCCGCCTCTGTCCAGAGCCCCAGCTGGCACTGTGCCGACGCCACATTGTACAGCACCTGGGAGTGGGGCCAAGGTGATGGCAGGGGCCTGATCCCCCACGCAGGCCCTCCCCGGTTCCCCCACCCAGCTCCTCCCCCAATCCGCCCACCCGGCCCCTCCCCCAGTCCCCCCACCCGGCTCCTCCCCCATCTCCCCACCTGGCCCCTCCCCCAGTCCCCCCACTCGTTCCCTCCCCTGCACCACTCTGTGTCCGGGGCTGGCGGGCCCTCCTGGCTCCAGACCCACACTGGAGGGTTTTCCCTTCCATCTTTTCGTCCTAAGACAATGTTATTCCCAGGAGGCTTCAGGGCGGTGCATTTCCAGGGTCTGGTGGAGGGGCCCTCTCAGCACCCCTCCCTCAGTGCCAACACATTCCAGGCAGCCAGGAAAGGGCTGGGGGCACAGTGGAGGGTGGGCACGACCCCCTGCCTGCTCCCTGCCCACCCAGCGGCCTTTCACCTCTGCCCTCCTCCTGGGTGGAGCCACCCCTAGTGGCCTGAAATGGCACAAAATGGTCCCTCCACCTCCACTGCCACCAGAACCTCCTGCGGGTCAAGGAGTGGCCAGGGGATTCCATGGCACCAGGAGCTTTGGCCAGAGGTGCTCTCCAGTCCACAGGGCCCTCCTGTGGCAGTGCTGCCGCCCGTGGACGCCCCACAGCCAGCAGCACAGTGAGCCCTGCCCGGCCTCACCTCCCAGGCTTGCAGCTTGAACCGCAGGCCCAGCTGCGTGTAGTTGATGGCAGCGTGGCCCCTCAGCTGCGCCAGGGCCAGCCAGAAGTCAGACAGAGCCTCCTGGAACCTGTGGGCAGGGGTCCCCTCAGCAGCACAGGGTGGAGATGGGGCTGGGCCTAGGCAGCTTTCACACCCAGCCCCGCTCCAGCCGCCCCCAACACCTGGTTCCAAGGAGACCTGAGGGAGGGCAGTGCGGTGCCTAGGTCTCCACACTCAGGTCTGGTGGGCCGGGGGTCCATGCACATGTGTGCTGAGTGGGTGTGGGGTCACCGTGTGCTGGGGCTCCAGCATTTTCCCAGCTCAGACTCAGCTTCCTGGGCCCCTGCCTGCCCCCAAGCCTCTCTTCTGAACTGTGCAGAACCCTGGTTATTTCCCTCCTGCTTCTCAGGCCCCCCACCCCATGGGGGCTCCCCCTCCAAACTCTGAGCCTCCTTCCAAGCCTTGCCGGGAGCTCCCCAGCATCTGCCAGAGAGGCTTCTCCTCCAGGCGGGCTTCCCGTGCCGATCTGAAGGAGAGGCCGCCCCAGAGGGGTCTGGATCGTAATCCAGAAAGAGACAGTCCCACAGCCATAATCCCGAATGCCGGGACTCCTGAGTAAAGGAGGAGATAGCTTTTTCATTCATCTGCCTTTCTGAAAGGCAAAACATCTCGAGATCCTGGCTCCGTGGGCGACTGCGTATGTGGTGGTCCCTGAAGCCTTTGATGGGTCTTGTTAGAAGATGGGTTGTTCATCTTGGTGTTTTGATGACCAGTTATAAAGCCAGGTGCACACAATCACCAGCCAGAGTCTACGCACGTACGTCTTCCCCTTCTGACCTAGCTCCTCATGAGCACTGTTCATCTGCTCGTAGCTCTCACACCCGTGAGCCTGTCGCTAGCGTGCATGAATTTGTGCTTGAAAAAAATGTATGTTATTTTTGTCTATTTTATCGGCCAATGAAGGGTTCTGTCGTGTTTTTATGTTTCTCAAATAAATCCCTTAAAACATGTAAATAGGCCGGGCGAGGTGGCTCATTCCTGTAATCCCAGCCACTTTGGGAGGCCGAGGCGGGTGGATCACCTGAGGTCAGGAGTTCGAGACCAGCCTGGCCAACATGGTGAAGCCCAGTCTCTACTAAAAATACAAAAATTAGCCAGGTGTGGTGGCGCATGCCTGTAATCCCAGCTACCCGGGAGGCTGAGGCAGGAGAATCGCTTGAACCCAGGAGGCAGAGGTTGCAGTGAGCCGAGATCGTGTGATTGCACTCCAGCCTGGACAACAGAGCAAGGCTCCTTCTCAAAATAATTTTTAAAAAGTAAATAAATATCTTTTACAGAATTTTAATTATTTTTTCTAGAATTATATTTTTGGGGATTTTAGACTTCACGGGTTTTGATATTTCAGGATTGCAAGGCTCTCAGGACTGTGCTCCACTTCCCCACAGAGCCTGCCCTCCTGGGATGGGGCCTGTGAACGTCTGGCAGAGAGGCCGAGGCATGGCCTGGTCTGCAGTCCCGATGGCCTCCCTTCTCTCATTCCTCCTTTAGGAAGGGGCATGGTGCAGAGAGACCAGGTAAGCAGTGAGGACCCGAACACCTGTGTCCAAGGGTGGCGCTCAGCAGAGGCGAGGACCACAGTCTCGGTCCAGGTTTCCCTGGAGCCAGGAACCACGGAGGAGGGGGTGGGCAAGAGGAGGGAGCGGATGGAGAGGGAGGAGGAGGAGGTGCAGGAGTGGACTCTGCAGGGAGACAAAGGGCCGTCAGAGAAGGAACAAGGCACCCCTGTACTCACCTTGCCAGCTGGAAGTTGGCCACTCCTCGCTGGAAGAAGCCAACCGCCATACAGGTGTCCTTGGTCACGGCTTGGTCAAATGCCTGGGGACAAAAATGCCCACGGGATGCCAAGGTCTGTAACCTGGTCACGCAGCATCACAGATACAGCATGATGGGTGACAGGGCCACGGAATTCCGTCAGCCCCTGTGGACCCCCCACAGCCCCTCCTGCTCCTGTCCAGGGACCTTTGGAGCTCCTGCCTGGGCAGGGCTGTCGCCACCCAACCTCAACCCGTCCAGGGCGCAGAGCCCACTGAGGTGCGGCTAAAACCGATCTGTTTACCATGAGCACAAGAACAGAGGCCAGAAAAAAGTGTTCCGGTATGTTAATAATAGTTACCTCTGGGGAGTGGGGTTATGCAAGATTTTTCTTTTAAAAATCCTTTTTTTTTTTTTTTGAGATGGGGTCTCGCTCTGTCACCCAGGCTGGAGTGCAGTGGCTCGATCTTGGCTCACTGCTGCCTCCGCCTCTGGGTTCAAGAGATTCTCAAACTCCTGACCTCAGGCAACCTTGGCTGTCACATACTGGAGACGAGATAACAGCCCAGATCCCAGAGTTACCAGCTAAAGAACTGCATTACAGGCCGGGCATGTTAGCTCATGCCTGTAATCCTAGCATGTTGGGAAGCTGAGGCGGGCGGATCACCTGAGGTCAGGAGTTTGAGACCAGCCTGGCCAACATGGTGAAACCCCATCTCTACTAAAAATACAAAAATTAGCCGGGCACGGTGGCACGCGCCTGTAGTACCAGCTACTCGGGAGGCTGAGGCAGGAGAATCGCTTGAACCCGGGAGGTAGAGGTTGCAATGAGCCAAAGATCACACCACTGCACTCCAGCCTGCAAGACAGGGCGAGATTCCGTCTCAAAAAATAAACAAAATAAAAATCCTTTTTTGATAGTTCATGCAAAATGACACACTAGAAATCTATTAGAATCAGAAAACAACACACATGTCTTCATGGGTTTATCTGTGTGTAAAGCACAGCTCTTCCTTAAACCAGACTCAGAAAGGACACAGAAGGTTCTGAACAGGGACCGTGGCCATCAGTTAAATGTGTGTGACAGGAAGGGTGCTATGATCTCTCACAAGTCTGGTGAGTGGGGGCTTGTCGTTGAACCGAGTTCACACAGATGTGAAGTGTGGCGGCTGAGCACAGGCACGCAGCCCTGATGTGGGGTGGCTGCTCAGGGCCGGCAGAACCCACCTGTCTGCCCCAAATGTCACGCAAGGCTCCTACCAAGAGACAGCGGTTCCAGTGACACCCTCTGCACCCTGGCCTGCCCCTCAGATGATCGGCTTTATGAATCATAGCTGTTCCATCTGCTTGCCTAAGTTCCCATATTCCTAATATGCATATGCTGTGGATTAGTCCTATTGACTTTCACCACGTCCCCTCTCTGTAGTGAAATCAGGCAGACGAGCATGAGGTGACTGGGTTAGCCCCGAACATAGGATTTGTTGCTGAACCACCTGGTGTCTAATGATTACATTCCCTTTCTTGAATAGTTTTAAAATGAAATCATTGTGGGCCGGGCGAGGTGGCTCGCGTGTGTAATCCCACCACTATGGGTGGCCAAGGAGGGTGGATCACCTAAGGTCAGGAGTTCAAGACCAGCCTGACCAACATGGTGAAACCCATTTCTACTAAAAATACAAAATTACCCGGGCATGGTAGTGGGCGCCTGTACTGCCAGCTACTAGGGAGGCTGAGGCAGGAGAATTGCTTGAACCCGGGAGGCAGAGATTGCAGTGAGCCGAGATCGCACCACTGCACTCGAGTCAGCCTGGGTGACAGAACGAGACTCCATCTTTGAAACAAACAAAAAAATGAAATCATTATGGAGGTGATTGTAAATTTGTACGCAGCTTTAAGACACAAGAGAGGCCGGGCGCGGTGGCTCACGCCTGTAATCCCAGCACTTTGGGAGGCCGAGGCGGGCGGATCACGAGGTCAGGAGATCGAGACCACGGTGAAACCCCGTCTCTACTAAAAAAAAAAAATACAAAAAATTAGCCGGGCGCGGTGGCGGGCGCCTGTAGTCCCAGCTACTCGGAGAGGCTGAGGCAGGAGAATGGCATGAACCCGGGAGGCGGAGCTTGCAGTGAGCCGAGACTGTGCCACTTGCACTCCAGCCTGGGCGACAGAGCGAGACTCCGTCTCAAAAAAAAAAAAAAAAAAAAAAAGACACAAGAGAGGGGGGTCTCATGCGCTTTGCCCAGTCTCCTCCAAGGGGGATATTTTGTGAGTCAGGGGCGTGGAGACCCTCCCACAGCGCACAGTTCCCTTTCCTTTTCATCGCTGCTGTCACCGACCCTTCAATAACCGTGGGCACCTGCCTGCTTCTGCGGGGTGCTTGGGACTGAGCGGGGGTGGGCAGCGCTGGCGTTTGGGATGCGCAGGAACAGGCGGCCCCGGAACACGAGCGGGCACGGGAAGGGCACCGGGCTCCGTGCAGGGCCTCGGCCGCTGCGCCCTGGCACCCTGCACTCCTGGCTGTTTCGGGGAGTGGGCTGGGGGACGGCTGAGGGCTCAGAGAAGGAGACTGACCCGGTCTCCCGGCCATGACCACAGGCGGGCCCGGCCATGACCACAACCCTTTCCCCTTGGGGCAGGGCGGCCCCTCCGGCCTGACCCAGCCCAGCAGCTTCCCGCTTCCCGGTGTGAATCACCGTCGGGCCCAGGCCTCTCCCGGTGACCGCCGCGCCCCCCAGCCCGGCCTCGCTCAGCTCAGGTGCGGCCACCACTGCTCGGCTCCCACCTGCCGGGGCGTTCGCTGGGTCGGGGGCGGCAGGGCGACCCCGTGACCGTCGGGGAGGGGCGCAGGGCCCTCCCCAGGGGCTCAAGGCGGAGGCGTCGCCCGCACCGGCCTCCCCACGCCCCGCTCACCCGCAGCGCGGCCTCGGCGTCCCCGGCCAGCAGGTGCACGCAGCCCACGTTGAAGCACAACCTGGCTGGCGGCGCCGGGATGCCTGAGAAGAGGTGCAAGGCGCGGGCCCAGTCCCCGCGATCCATAGCCTGCGCGCCCAGGTGCCAGGCGCGCACCAGGTCCCCCAGAGAGGCCATGGCGGCCCGTGGCGGCGCTCGAGAAGGGGCCGGGATCCCGCGGAGGGGCCGGGGCCGGGGCTGGGGCCGGGTCCAGGCGGCGGCGCGGGGCTGCGGGGTCTCGGAGGCGGGCAGAGGTGCGGGCGCCGAGCGCCTGGTGCAACCCCGCTGCCCCGCGGCGCCCCCTGGCGGCAGGCGCCCGCCCCTCCCCGGTAGGGCCACGCCCCCGCCCGAAACGGCCACGCCCGCTCCAGCCCCTCAGGCCTCGCCCACCTCCCGTTCGGCCCCCGCCCCGGCCGGACTTCCGCCGGGAGCTTTGTGCGCCCGGCTTCCTCGCCCTGCCCGCGCTGGCCTCGGTGCGCCGGATAAAGCCCTCCGGGCCAGCCGCTGCGGTCGGGCCAAGGTTCCGCGCCGGGCGTGGACGGTGTGGGGTGGCCCCGGCCCCGCAGGTGAGCGACCCCGGGCCGCGCGGGCCAGGTAGGCGGCCTAGGCGCCGAGGGCAGAGCGGGGCCGGGCCGGGTGCGCGTCCTGAGGTGAGGGCCGCAGCTGGGAGTGAGCCAGGGGCGGGCCGCCGTCTCTCCTGGGGTGGGGAAATTGAGGCCCCGATGGGGCGGGGAAGGCGCGTTCTCCCGCAGGGCCCGCTCCGGAGGCCGCCGGGCAGCCGGACGCCGCGGGGAGCTGAGCCGACCCCGCCGCCCTGTCCCGCGGGGCCTGCCCTCCTCCGCGCCTTCTGAGCACGGGCATCACGGGACCCGTAGGCCCTTCGCTCCCTCGCCGAGGAGGAGGCGCTCCCGCCCGCCCTGCCCTTCCCGGGAGAAGGGACGGGCGCCTCCCTGCAGGGACCCTGGCTTCCTGCCCACCGGCGCTGAGTCCTGTGTTAGTTGTCAACCTAAAATAATTAAAAGGGTCAGAATGTGGTGCCCGGTGGGTTTATTCAGGCACAGAGGTCGAGGGCGGCCTGGGTCACCAGGTGCAACGGAGAACAAGACAGAGGCTCAGGTTTTTAAAGAAAACAGAGCCCGTCGGAGAGGAGGTGGTTTCGAACGTTGCCCAGGACCTCACTGGCTTGTAGAAATGGCATTGGTTCGCGATTGGCCACGGCTTGGTGTCATCAGTGGGGAGTTACTTGGCTCAAGGGGTAGTGAGGGGCTGCGGTTTCATTTGAGATGCTTTCTGGCACTTTAACATCAGGCTTTCTGGGCCCACAGTTTAAAACGGCTTTGCATTCCTCAGATAAATGATTTTTTTCTTTCTCATTTGTCCCCCTTTTGATCAAAATCTTTCTTCTTGAAGGCATTGATTATCAAAATCTGAGGGTCAAAGTGTCCCCTCTTGCTGGGAAGGCTCATTCCCACGTAGTCCTGTCCCATGCCGAGCAGGGAAGGAGGAGACATTTCAGGGAGAATTTTTTTTTTTTTTTTTTAAGAACACCACAAACTGAATTGAAATGGCATTACAGGGTGGCAAACATGAGGTCTCAGTGAAGTCATTAATTTATACAACTGCTATCACCTGTTGAATCATCTCTAGTTTTTAGAAACACCATTAATTTTAATTTTCTCAGAAGTAACACATAGGACTATAACCAAATTGTATGCCAGGATGAAAAAAACAAACCTGTTCCATTAGGGAGACAACTAAAAACATGAAGAAACTAAAATCCATGTTCTTCTTTCTTTTTATTTATTTGTTTACTTAGAAATGAGGTCTTGCTCTGTCACCCACGCTGGAGTACAGAGGCACGATTCCCACTCATCGCATCCTTGGACTCTTGGGCTTAAAGGATCCTCTTGTCTTAGCCTCCCGAGTACCTGGGAGTACAGATGTTTGCCACCAGGACCGGCTAATTTTTAAATTTTTTTGGTAGAGACTAGGTCTGGACACCTTGCCCAGGCTAGTCTCGAACTCCTGAGCCCAAGCGATCCTCTCATCTGGGCCTCCCAAAGTGCTGGGGTTATAGGTGTGAACCTCGTGCCCAGCCAGGTTCTTCTTTAGAGACCTGTAGCCAGAAGATTGTTCAGGATTTAGTCCAGATTGTAGGAAAATAAAAAATACAGTGATCAGGGCTAGAATCCAGTAACAGGTATGCTATAGTTTTTCTCTGAAACATAATTTTTATCTACTTCCCCATTTCTACCAAAGATAAATCTTGGTAAGACCAATTTCCTTGTAAAATAAATTTTAGGATTATATTTGGCCTGATGATTTGCCTAAAGTACAACGACAGTGGTGGCTGGCCATACAGGCTCCTTTCTAAATTGGCTGGAACTTTGCCATAAGGAATTTCAGACTTTTTTTCCCCATATCAGACAGGTAACGTGCTGGCGTCTTAACAACGTTAGAGGGAGACATACCCTATACATGAGGCAATCATCATGCTTATGAACTACAAGAGGGTCAGAATAGACTTTTAAAAGCCACCTGAGGGCTGGGCATGGTGGCTCATGCCTATAATCCCAGCACTTTGGGAGGCCAAGGTGGGAGGATTCATTGAGCCCAGGAGTTTGAGACCAACCTGAGCAACATAGCGAGATCCCTGTCTCCACAAAAAATTTAAAAATAACCTGGGCATAGTGATGCTCACCTGTAGTCCCAGCTACTCAGGAGGCTGAGATGGGAGGATCGCTTGAGTCCAGGAGATTGAGGCTGCAGTGAGCTATGATTGCACCACTGCACTCCAGCCTGGGCGACAGAGCGAGACCCTGTCTCTAAAGCAAACAAACACTTCCCATGTCTAGGAAGCCAAGCCAATGGCTCCCCATCACAGTGTACGTATAATACCTGTATGAACTGGGGGGTGAATGTCTGTCCTCCAGGTCCCAAACTATCTTGAAGTTCCTGGATCTGTCGGAAAGTGACATTCTTTCCTTACCTCAAGGCCAAGAACTTTGTAAGGGAACTATGTAAACGGTACCAGTCCAGTCGTCCCAAGGGGCTTTTTATTGGCTCTATAAAGCGAACCTCGATTCCTCAAAGCAGTCTGGTCATATCCAAAAATACGTCATCCCAGTCCAAGCCTTGGTAGAATAACCAGGGTCTCCAGTTGTGTCCTGTTACAAGGAAAACAGATTCTTACTGAACTCATGCAAAGAACTACATTGCCATAAAATAAGAATGCTCATGAATCACTTCCAGACTTTTGAGAAATCAGGTGGAGAAAAAGACAAATGTTTCAGTTTTGCTCACAAAAGTATATGTCACCCAATTGCTATAGCTATAAATAGCTCAAAAAGAAAAAGGTTTTTCGACTCTGGAAAACAAAATATAAAAAGAGTCAGCAAGGCTTCAATAACAACAAAAAATCATAAAAAGCATTTCAGGCCTCTATCAGTTCAGTTCTATGTAATTTGCTGTTTGTTTTTTTTTTTTTTAGACAGAGTCTCACTCTGTCACCCAGGCTGGAGTGCAGTGGCGCAATCTCTGCTCACTGCAAGCCCCGCCTCCCGGGTTCACGCCATTCACCTGCCGCAGCCTCCCGAGTAGCTGGGACTACAGGCGCCCGCCACCACGCCCGGCTAATTTTTTGTATTTTTGGTAGAGATGGGGTTTCACCGTGGTCTTGATCTCCTGACCTCGTGATCCGCCCGCCTCGGCCTCCCAAAGTACTGGGATTACAAGCGTGAGCCACCGCGCCCGGCGCATCAGCTTTTAAATAAGAGTCCTGGAAGTTTTTATCTGGTTAACTGGTGTGATCTCCCAAGTTATCAGAAGTCTGTATACTTGTCAATGTCCTTTCCATGAATTTCCTGGAAGAAAATGCAGATTTTGGACTGTAGCTTATTTTATTTTATTTATTTATTTATTTTGAGATGGAGTCTCGCTCTGTTGCCCAGGCTGGAGTGCAGTGGCGCAATCTTGGCTCACTGCAACCTCCACCTCCCAGGTTAAAGCGATTCTCCTGTCTCAGCCTCCCAAGTAACTGGGATTACAGGCATGAGCCACCATGCCCAGCTAATTTTGTATTTTTAGTAGAGACGGGGTTTTACCACGTTGGCCTGGCTGGTTTCGAACTCCTGACCTCAAGTGATCCACCTGCCTCAGCCTCCCAAAGTGTTGGGATTACAGGCATGAGCCACCATGCCCAGCCTTAAACTTCATTTTGAGAAGAATCAAAGTAAAACAGTAATTTTCTGCGGATGACAAAAGACTTAGAGTAGCCATGGGTGAAGATGCGATTGGCAGGGAATTTGGTTACTTCTGTGGTTAAAATAGTTTAACATACAATCATAATCATGACTGATAACATATACCAAGACATGTCAGAATTTTTAGGAATCTCATACAATTTTGGAACATATGTTAATAACACATTTATACAAATATAACTCCAACAGCATTCCACATTTGACGATGCTTCTTGTATGATTTTTTTTTTTTTTTTTTTTTGAGACGGAGTCTCGCTCTTTCACCCAGCCTGGAGTGCAGTGGCGCGATCTCGGCTCACTGCAGGCTCCGTCCCCCGGGGTTCACGCCATTCTCCTGCCTCAGCCTCCCTTGTAGCTGGGACTACAGGCGCCTGCCACTATGCCCGGCTAATTTTTGTATTTTTAGTAGAGACGGGGTTTCACCGTGTTAGCCAGGATGGTCTCGATCTCCTGACATCGTGATCCGCCCGCCTTGGCCTCCTAAAGTGCCGGGATTACAGGCGTGAGCCACCGCGCCTGGCCTCTTGTATGATTTTAATTTACCACATAAGCCTCATGCATCTCCCTTGGACTTCTCGGGGTTCCTATTTGTTTTGTCCAAGTTAGTTCAGGTCAAAAAAACCCTTAATGTTAGGACTTGAAATTTGGTTTTGGGAAGCCAAATATCAGAGGCTTAAAACAATCTCAAAATAGGACCACAGGTCACTGTAAAATAAGCCATTCATTTAATCAAATTGGTAATTCAGAGATTTCCCAAAGCAAAAACCTTTACTATGACAGAGAGAAGACTTAGTTTCTGTGAGGCAAACAGAATGCCTCTCCCTCTTTCTCCTCTTTTTTTTTCTGTTTACTCAAAAGATAAAAATATTTTACATGGCCGGGCGCGGTGGCTCACGCCTGTAATCCCAGCACTTTGGGAGGCCGAGGCGGGTGGATCACGAGGTCAGGAGATCGAGACTCATCCTGGCTAACACCGTGAAACCCTGTCTCTACTAAAAATACAAAAAATTAGCTGGGTGCGGTGGCGGGCGCCTGTAGTCCCAGCTACTCGGGAGGCTGAGGCAGGAGAATGGCGTGAACCTGGGAGGCGGAGCTTGCAGTGAGCCGAGATCACGCCACTGCACTCCAGCCTGGGCGACAGAGCGAGACTCCGTCTCAAAAAAAAAAAAAAAAAAATTTTACAATCTCTTATCACTACACCAAATGTTGTTCAAAAGAAAAACAAACTCTGCTTTTCTTACACATCTCACATACAGAATTGTTTCTCTTATATTTAGTAGTTTCAGTTACATATATTAATTAGTGTTAACTTAGTGACCCTAATTTTCAGTTAAAAACTTAGCGAGTAATTTTGAACTGTATTTGTAGATGAAAACCATTTCATGTTTTACAGAGATACGTCTCCTAAATTTTTTATTAGCAGATGTAAGTATATTTAGCTTTCCTATACCATATAAAAATAAGATACTAAAGTATATAAGCTTAAACTTATGCTTAGTAATTAATGCTTCAATGTTTTACTTAGAAATGACTCAGACGTTTGTTTGTTTGTTTTTTGAGACGGAGTCTGGGAGTCTCGCTCTTGTCACCCAGGCTGGAGTGCAGTGGCGCACTCTCGGCTCACTGCAACCTCTGCTTCCCAGGTTCAAGCGATTCTCCTGCCTCAGCCTCCTGAGTTAGCTGGCATTACAGGCGCCCACCACCATGCCTGGCTAATTTTTGTATTTTTAGTAGAGATGGGGTTTCACCATGTTGGCCAGGCTGGTCTCGAACTCCTGACCTCAGGTGATCCGCCCGCCTCGGCCTCCCAAAGTGCTGGGATTACAGGTGTGAGCCACCGCGCCCGGCTACAAAAGGAGATTAAGAGAAAAAGTGGCATCACCCAGGGCACAGACCTCCTGCCAGCCCCGGGGGTCCTCGGCCTCCCAGTGACCGGTGCGTCCCCGAGGCTCACCCGTCCCCTCCGTGGTCCCACCCCAGTCCTTGCAGCTCACCCCCTCCAGCCCCGCCAGCCCCTCACCCACGGGCTCCTCAGATCCTCCGGCTCTGTCCTTTCCTCCCCGCCTGACGGCCCGGCCTCCCCTGCAGGCACCCTGGGCAGGACCCGCCCGCGGCACGGCCTGCGCTTGAAGGAGGCGGGAAGGGCCCAGCCGCGGTGGCCGGTGTGCCCGGGGCGCACACGTGGTGTCGATGATGTCGCCTGCGCCGACCTCCTGTTCCGTTCATGAGGGACGCTGCTCCGCCGCGTGGTGGCCGCGCGCCTCCTCCTCCGCTCGGCCGTTCCTCCTCTGCGGCCGCCACGCGCAGCGCAGCTGGGGTCGTTTGTGCGCGAGTGTTTGTGCGGACACGCGTTGCTGGTCCCCGTGGTCTCTGCCCGGGAGGGGAACTGCCAGAGCCCGTGGTCGCTGTGTTCGGCTTTCCGAGGAACGGGTGGGCTGTGGGGTGTGGCCACGCCGCCTCCCGCCCCTCGCGCCGTTCGCTCCATGCAGATACGGTCAGCAGGGGCCTCCGCGCCGCAGAAGCCATGGTCAGGTTCGGCCTCACCCGTGGACCCGTCTGGCGCCTCTGCGGGCGCGCTCGCTTCCTGGCAGCCTGGGCGCTGCCGGAGTGTGCTGCGCTCACCACCCGCCAACTTTCCCATTTTCACGACAAGCCGTGGGAAACTGGCCATCCCCGTGCCTGCGGCGCCCTCGTGAGTCCGTGGCCGCGTCCTCTGTCCGAGTCCAGACCCGTGTGTCTCCCACCGCCCGCCTGCCTTCTCCCGCGGCGTCTGGTGGGCGCCCCTCCCCCGGGGATGAAACCCCCCAACGCGGCCCCAGCTTTGCACAGGAGCTCGGTCGTCACGAGGGTCGCCCTCTACTGCCATTGCCGCCTCCGCCTGTTCTCAGGCCCACAGGGAGGCCGAGGAGATTCTAAGGTGGGTCCCCTTGGTCCGACCCTCCCGTGGAGTTGGGCATGTTCTGGCCACGTCTGTCGGGAAACGGGGAGGTGTCGGGGCTTCCTGGCCTCCTGACGGCCGCACCGTCATCAGTCCCGAGCCCAGCTCAGGGAGGGCCTGTTCCCTTCTGCTCCAGGTGGGAGCGGCTCCTGCCCGGGGCGCCTCCATGAGCACCCCTGCGAGCTGGCGACAGCCCCAGCCTGGGCTGCGGAACGGTCGACCGACCCTGGTTGTTGATCCTTGTGTCACGGGCAGTGCAGAACCAGGTCCTGGAATCGCCTGGTGCCACCTCGGTGTGACCTGGCTGTGTCCCGCTCCCATCCTCCTCAGAGGGTGGCCGCCTGGCGTGGCGCAGGATGATGCTCTGAGCCGTGTTGCCCAGCACGTGTTAGGGTCCTGGGTGGAGAGGACCTTTGGGAAGCAGCAGCTGGGCTGACGAGGGTCTGGACACCTGCCCGGGGACCAGCGAGGGTCTGGGCGCCTGCCTGGGGACCAGCGAGGGTCCGGGCGCCTGCCCGGGGACCGGCGAGGGTCTGGGCGCCTCCCCGGGAATCAGCTGTGCCAGCCAGATGTTTCTGGTGGAGACCTGGGACGTGAGGCGGTGGGCTGCCGGCAGTCCCTCCCTGGCTGTGCAGAAGCTGCGGTGGAATGTGAGCTGGACGTGGGGGTGCCCGGCCTGATGGGAAGGTGGCAGAGGCTGTGTGACATGGAGAGAGGTCGTGAGGGCCCCAATGGCCCTCACGACCTCTCTCCATGTCAGCCCCTTGGTCAGCCCCTTTGTCCCTGTGGGTCCCTCGCTCTGGGGACCTCGGGCTGCTGAGGACTGAGACGTGCAGTGCCTCCCCCTGGTGGAGCGGCCACCCAGTCAGCCACCGCAGAATTCTTGGCCCTCAGGCACTGCAGAAGAGAGCGAAAGCCCTGGCTGTGGGTCCCAGGTGTGGCTGGCAGTGGCCGGCAGCAGGCAGAGGCCCTGTCACCATGGGTGAGGTGTGGAGGTGCCAAAGCTAAGATCCCATCCTAGTTTTAACCTTCAAAAATATCATTCATGGTTTTTTCGTTTTTCATGAATACAAACCAGGGTGTATACATTGTGTAGTATTCGGAAAATACAAAACAGGTAGAAAGCACAGAGGCACCGTCGGCAGAGTAGCCAGGCCCTCACATGCGCGTCTCCTGGGTTTTGAGAAGGGACCTTGCACCTGCAGCGTGATCGCCTTAGGGTAACTCAACTTTATGCTACTCTGTGTGACCTTTCCCATGGCATTAAGTATTTTTATAAAACATGGTTTTTAAATGCTGTTTATCATTCATCAGATTCTACCCTGTGTGATCAGAACTGGGGTCCTCGGGAAAGCCTACCCTTGATGGGGGCCTGTTGGCCCCTGGGCCCGTCTGTGATGGTGACCCCAACGTGTGCTATTGACACCTCCCAGAAAGGGTTCCCCAGAGCCCACGGGGCCACCTGACCCATCCTCCCAGCTGTCCCGTGGTACATCCGTGTGTTGTGGGCAGTGAGCTGTGAGGGAGGTGGAGTGCAGAGAGAAGCTTGCCTCAGGGCTAAAACCAACATGGTGAACAGGGAAGGTGTCCTTCAAAACCACAGCCTGGGCCGGGCGCGGTGGCTCACGCTTGTAATCCCAGCACTTTGGGAGGCCGAGGCGGGTGGATCACGAGGTCAGGAGATCGAGACCACGGTGAAACTCCGTCTCTACTAAAAATACAAAAAAAAATTAGCCGGGCGCGGTGGCGGGCGCCTGTAGTCCCAGCTACTCGGAGAGGCTGAGGCAGGAGAATGGCGTGAACCCGGGAGGCGGAGCTTGCAGTGAGCCGAGATTGCGCCACTGCACTCCAGCCTGGGCGACACAGCGAGACTCCATCTCAAAAAAAAAAAAAAAAAAAAACCACAGCCTGGGCAGGAGCAGTGGTTCCCGCCTGTAATCCCAGCACTTCGGGAGGCCGAGGGAGGCGGATCACCTGAGGTCAGGAGTTCGAGATGAGCCTGGCAAACATGGAGAAACTGTCTCTACTAAAATTACAAAAATTAGCTGTGCATGCCTGTAATCCCAGCCACTCAGGAGGCTGAGGCAGGAGAATCGTTTGAACCCGGGAGGCGGAGGTTGCAGTGAGCTGAGATCGCCCCACTGCACTCCAGCCTGGGCGACAGAGCGAAACTCCATCTCAAAAAAAAAAAAAAAAAAAAAAACCTGCGACCGGCCCAGCGCAGTGGCTCACGCCTGTAATCCCAGCTTTTTGGGAGGCCGAGGTGGGCAGATTGCTTGAGGTCAGGAGTTCAAGACCATCCTGGCCAACATGATGAAACCCTGTCTCTACTAAAAATACAAAAATTAGCTGGGCGTGGTGGCAGGCACCCGTAATCCCAGCTACTCGGGAGGCTGAGGCAGGACAATCGCATGAACCCTGGAGGCGAAGCTTGCAGTGAGCCAAGATTGCCCCCCTGCACTCCAGCTTGGGCAACAAAGTGAGACTCCGTCTCAGCCTGGGCAACAGAGTGAGACTCCGTCTTAAAAACATAAAAACAAACATACAAACAAACCCTGCGACCTACGTGGAGCCCACGGGGGCCAAACACACCAGCACCCCCCCGGATTGGCAGTGTGGGACCCCACACCTGTCACACCTGCTGGCCTCTTTCTCCGTCTCCTGTACAATATCCCTGGAAAGTTACTTTTTGTGTTTAAAATTGGTCATGTTAATTGTTAAAGAAAGGAACAATCCTTAAGTGAAATCCTTAAGTGAAATTGGTAAGTTTAAAAAAACAAAAGACAGGCCTCAACAGGCGTTGGGAGGCTGTGGAGAAATTAGAATCCTCGTGCGTTATGGATGCAAGCGTAAAATGGTACGTCCACTGTGTAAACAGTCTGGTAGTTCCTCAAAAAGCTAAGCATAGAAACACCACGAGACTCAGCAGTTCCAGTCCTAGGAATGTGTGTCCCCAGATCCGTGAAAACACACTCCACACAGAAACATGCACACAGCTGTTCACAGCAGCACTGTTTATAACAGCCAGACAAGGGGGTGCAGCCCGAATATCTGCTGGACAAACGGCCCGTGGTCCGTGCACACAGTGGGGCAGGACTTAGCCACGGAAAGGCAGTTCCAGCACACGCTGCTGCAGGGATGAGCTTTGAAGACACTGTGCCAAGTGAGATCAGTCAGCCACAAGCGAACAGAACCTTGACCGGGCGCGGTAGCTCACGCCTGTAATCCCAGAACTTTGGGAGGCCAAGGCGGGTGGATCATGAGGTCAGGAGATTGAGACCATCCTGGCTAACACACAGTGAAACCCCGTGTCTACCAAAAATACAAAAATTAGCCGGGCGTGGTGGCGGGCGCCTGTAATCCCAGCTACTCGGGAGGCTGAGGCAGGAGAATGGCGTGAACCCAGGAGGCAGAGCTTGCAGTGAGCCGAGATCGCGCCACTGCACTCCAGCCTGGGCGACAGAGTGAGACTCCGTCTCAAAAAAAAAAAAAAACCCCAAAAAAAAAAAAACCAGAACCTGTGTGGTCTCCTTTATAGGAAATGCCCAAAATAGAAAAATTCACAGAGACAGAAAATGGCCAGGGGCTGAGGAGGGGCAGAGGGAGTAACTGTTGATGGGCACATGGTTGGTTGTCTTTAGGGCAATGACAAGTTCTGGGCTGAGCCTGAGGTCAAGAGTTCAAGACCAGCCTGGCCAAACATGGCAAGACCCCGTCTCTACCAGAAATACAAAACTTAGCCAGGTGTGGTAGTGGACACCTATAGTCCCAGCTACTCGGGAGACTTAGGCACAAGAATCACTTGAGCCAGGAGGTGGAGGTTACAGTGAGCTGGGATCGCACCACTGCACCCTGGGTGACAGTGAGACCCTGTCTCAAAAAAAAAAAAAAAATAGGCGGGGTGCAGTGGCTCACGCCTGTAATCCCAGCACTTTGGGAGGCAGAGACGGGCAGATGACAAGGTCAGGAGATCGAGACCATCCTGGCTAACAACAGTGAAACCCCGTCTCCACTAAAAATGCAAAAAATTAGCCGGGCATGGTGGCGGGCACCTGTAGTCCCAGCTACTTGGGAGGCTGAGGCAGGAGAATGGCGTGAACCCGGGAGGCGGAGCTTGCGGTGAGCCGAGATCGTGCCAGTGCACTCCAGCCTGGGCGACAGAGTGAAACTCTGTCTCAAAAAGAAAAAAGTGTTGTGGAGTTTGATGGTGGTGACGGTGACTGACGTCGGTGAATATGCTAAAAACACCGAGTTGTAACGTTGAGGGTAAATTTTATGGCATATGAATTATATCTCAAAGTTGTAAAACAATCGCCGAGGTGGGGTGTGGTGGCTCATGCCTATAATCCCAGCACTTAGGGAGGTTGAGGCAGGAGGATTACCGAGCTCAGGAGTTTGAGACCAGTCTGGGTGACATAGTGAGACCCCATCTCTACCAAAAATACCCCCCCAAAATTATCTGGGTGTAGCGTGCACTCCGGTGGTCCCAGCTACTCAGGAGGCTGAGGTGGGAGGATCGTTTGAGCCCAGGAGGTTGAGGCTGCCGTGAGCCATGATCGCTCCACCGCACTCCAGCCTGGGCAACAGTGAGACCCTGTCACAAAAAAATTAAATAAAAATGGTCACTGAGATGGTAAACACATGGAATTCCGTTTGAAGCTGGTGGACAGTGTGTGAGTCAAGGCTGCTGTTCACTGAGGACGCCTGAACCTCCCTCCCAAGGGGCCCCGACTGTGCGTGGCCATCTTGCCAGCATCAGCTCATCCTGCTGTGCCCTGGTGCCTCTGGGGGCTGCTCCCGGGGGGCTCTGGGGTATCCACCCTGTCCCATGTGGAATGTTTTCTGGTTTCTGCCAACACTGTTTGGGGAGCGGTGGCCGCGCGGTTGTTTGCTTCTCCTGGAAGGGCCCCGGTGGGCACCTGGAGCTTTATGACGAGGAGGCTTTTAAGTTTTCTTGTAGACACATTTAAAAAATGAGAAACAAGTGAATTTATTTTAATAATATATTTTATTTAACTCCAGTATGCCCAAAATATTGCTATTTCCACATGCAGTCGATATAAAAAGCTGTCACAGAGATATTGACACTGTCTCTAATCGTGTCTTGCACTTTCAGCTGTGGCTGCTGTGGCTGCTGTGTCAGACAATATGAGGTGGGGAGGGGACAGGCCCTGGAGGCCTCCCTTGGGATCGACAGCTTCTGGGGGCTCTGAAGCCAGTGTTGCCGGCCCACTCGCTCCGGGTCTCAGGCCGGCCTCTAGCCCTAGGTCCTTGCTGCATCCTGGGGGCGGCGGCTGCAGGGCCCTCAAGGTTGGCGCTCTCAGAAGGGGGCAGTAAGGCCGGCTCTGTGGGGGTGGGGGAGCCTGGGAGCCCCCCGTCGGGGTGCCAGGGAGACCTGGGGGGCACACAGCCCACTCTTGCCGCCTCCCGCCCTCTTGGCCACGCCTGCTGGCAGCACAAGGCCCACCTGGAGAGCCTGCGGGTCCTCAGGGAAACACCACAGAAAAACCACAGAGGAAGCGTGACCTGGCGCCCGGACAAGAATGCAGGGTGGCCCGGCTTCCAGTCCGTCTTGGGTGACTCACTGCGGTGTGCAGAAAACACCATTGTGCACCGCGGCCACAGGAAGCCCTCCGCCTCCCCGATCCCCTCCCACTCCCCCCACCCCGCCGTCTCCCCCTCACCCTCCCCCCACCCCCCACCCTCCCCTTCCCCCACCCCCTTCCCCCCACCTCCCCTGCCCCCGCCTCCGCCTGCCGCTCCTTTTCCAGGTCCCGGGGCCGGTGGTGCTGTGTCACCGATGGAGAGACTGACGGCCGCCGCCGGCCTGCCATGGCCACCTCTGAGCCTCCGCCAGCAACCTGGCGTCTTGTGGGGTCCTTCAAGGTCGGCCTGTTTGGGGGTCGTTTGAGGGAGCTTTGGGTCCTACTTGAGGGTGAAGCTTCGAGGGAGGGGCCCCTGCACGTCCTGTTGGTCCCGCCGGTCCCGCCCTCCTGTGGAGGCTCCCTGGGAGGCCGCCGCGTCCGGGCCGGGCCTCCCAGGAAACCGAGGAGCAGGGCTGCCACCCATCCTGCCTCGGAGACCATCTCCGGAGCAAGCCCCATGCCCAGGGCTCAGGGGCAGCTGTGCCTTCGCTGGTTTCCTTCTCTGGGAAGGGGGTATCCTGGGCTCAGCTGGGTTTGGGGTGAAGATGAGCCTTCCTGAGTGTGTGTGCCACTCCCACGCCTGCGCTGCATTCAGCATCATCTACTCCATCTCCCAGCGAGGCCTGGGATACCCCACCCGGGAGGCCGGCCTCGGGGCCTCAGCCGGCATCTGCTACAGGTTCTGCAGTGGTCCAGGGGCCCTGGAGGTGCCAGCCTATGCCCACCTGGACACCTGCTCAGCGCACGGGACAGCCACAGCCAATGACCGAATCTGCACTGAGGCCAGGGGCTGGGGCTCCAGGCACAGTCACCTGCAGAGCCCTGGACCTCACTCAGGCCCTGGGGGTCTGCCAGGCTCTACAGGAAAGGACACAACCCTTGCCCTGCCCCCCGCCCTCAGCAGCGTCATCTCCACAGTGAGTCAGGCACGTCCCCCGTGGGTCACCTCCTCCATGCCAGGCCGCCCCCAGGGGGGCTCCGTCGTTATGCAGTTCTGCCCCATGTGGGTGGGGGCCCAGCTGTGTCGTCTCCCTGGGTGTGGATCGTGGGGCCAGGGAACAAGAGCCTCTGGGGTTCTCAGAACCCAACGTTCTGTGGTCACAGGACTCATGGCAACAATTTGGCTTGAGTTAGCACCTTTCAGAAGGAATGAAGACAAGAGTTGGTTGTTAATTTTTTTTTTTTTTTTTTTTTGAGACAGAGTTTTGCTCTGTCGCCCAGGCTGGAATGCAGTGGTGCAATCTCAGCCCACTGCAACCTCCGCCTCCTGGGTTCAAGTGATTCTCCTGCCTCACCCTCCCAGGTAGCTGGGATTACAGGCACCCACCACCACGCCTGGCTAATTTTTGTATTTTTAGTAGAGACGGGGTTTCACCATGTTGGCCAGGCTGGTTTCGAACTCCTGGCCTCAAGTGATCTGCCCTCCTTAGGCTCCCACAGTGCTAGGATTACAGGCATGCACTACTGTGCCCAGCTGTTGGTTGTTAATTATTTTTGTTTTTTGAGACGGAGTTTAGCTCCTATTGCCCAGCTGGAGTGCAGTGGCGCGGTCTCGGCTCACTGCAACGTCCACCTCCCGGGTTCACGCCATTCTCCTGCCTCAACCTCCCGAGTAGCTGGGACTACAGGCACCTGCCACCACGCCCAGCTAATTTTTTGTATTTTTAGTAGAGACGGGGTTTCACCGTGTTGGCCAGGATGGTCTCGATCTCCTGACCTCATGATCCGCCCGCCTCAGCCTCCTAAAGTGCTGGGATTACGGGAATGAGCCACCGCGCCCGGCCAGCAGTTGTTAATTTTAAGTGGAAGCTGCAAAACTGGTGAGTGGTGTTGCCCCATCAGGGAGCCGGGGAGCCCCGCTTGTCCTGGTGTGGGCTTGGGACCCAGCACCATGTTCCGAGAAAGATGCTGAGGGATCCAGACAGGCTTTTTCATCCTAAAATGAGGCCAGTTACAGAAAGTGTGCAGTGAGGGAATGTGAACTGAATCCTTGCCAGCCGTTTGTGTTCTCAGTCACATCAGTCCGTGTCTCCACTTGACCATTTTTAGGTCCAGGGCTTTGTAGACACAGCTCCCTCCCTACACACCACACGCCACCACGCCTGGATAGATACCATTTTTTTCATAGAAACATGGTCTCATTATGTTACCCAGGCTGGTCTCAAACTCCTGGACTCAAGCGATCCGCCTGCTTTGGCCTCCCAATGTGGTGGGATCAGAGGTGTGAGCCACCACGCCGGGCCAGTTTTCTGTTACTTAAAACAATATCTAAAACTGGGTAATTTATAAAGAAAAGGAATTTATTTCGTACGGCTCTGGAGGCTAAGTCTAAGGGTGAGGGGAGTGTCCGAGGAGGCGTTCATGCTGGCGGGACTCTGAATGAGGAGGTATTCATGCTGGTGGGACTCGGAAGGGTCCTGAGGCGGCTTGGGGCACCCATGGTGAGGGCCCGGCATGCGGGCTCAGGCCTCAGGCCTCTCTTCCTCTTCTTATAAAGCCACCAGTTCCACTCCCGTGATAACCCAGGAATCCATGAATGGATTAATCCCTCCAGTGGGGCAGGATCCTCACCCCCCAGGCACATCCCAAGGCCCCACCTGGAAACGCTGCAGCATGGTGATGGAGTTCCAGTGTGTTTCAGAGGGACAGACTTTAACTTACAGCAGCCGCCTTCCTGCAGAAGGGACAGGCCGACTGCCCCTTCCCGGGCTGATCAGCAAAGTGAGTGCCATCGGGGCCTTGTACAAGTTCATCCTGAGCTCAGGGACAAAAACAGCCCTGCAGACTCTTGTGGAGAGGGGCTGACCCAGCCTGATGGTGAGAGACAAGCTGCGCCCGGGTGCTGTGCCTGTGCTCCCGCTGGCCTGGCTTCCCTGTACACGGTGGGTCTGTCCATTCCGATTGGCTCAAGGCTCCGCCTTTTTAAAGAGGACCTTGGAACTCACAGGCCACTCAAGGGACTGCAGATAAAAGGCCCCCAATCTCAGATTTGGGGTTACCATTGGTCTGAGGGGCTGGTTCAGCTGTGCTGGACGTCCCTGGAGGGCCTTGCTGAGCAGCTGGGGGGAGGTGTGGGGGCAGCAGGGGCTGCTGTCTCCCCCAAAGCCCTCTTTTTTTTTTGAGACGGAGTCTCACTCTATCGTCCAAGGCTGGAGTGCAGTGGCGTGATCTCAGCTCACTGCAAGCTCCACCTCCCGGGTTCACACCATTCACCTGCCTCAGCCTCCCGAGTAGCTGGGACTACAGGCACCCGCCACCATGCCCGGCTAATTTTTTATATTTTTAGTAGAGACGGGGTTTCACCGTGTTAGCCAGGATGGTCTCGATCTGCTGACCTCGTGATCCTCTCGCCTCGGCCTCCTAAAGTGCTGGGATTACAGGCGTGAGACACCGTGCCCGGCCCCCCACCCCAAAGCCCTCTTAAAAGCCCCTTGGGAGCTTTGGGGCACGTGCAGGGCTGGCCGAATGTTGGAGGAGACACATCGAGGCACTGTGAGGAAGAGTCACTGTTGCGTTTTAGTAAAACACGCAGCTCAGTCGAACACTAGGAGGAGGGGCTGGGCTTCACAGCTTTCCGGAGACACAGCAAGGAGGTTGGGCCAGGGAGACCCTTGGAGGCGTGAGGCTGGGAGACCACAGGAGGCATGAGGGTGGGAGATCCCCAGAGGCGTGAGGCTGGGAGACCACAGGAGGCGTGAGGCTGGAAAACCCCTGTGGAGGCTTGAGGCTCCACACTTGTGTGCTGCCGGGCCTGATGTGTCCATGCTGCCCAAGGGGAAAGCCCCCTCCGGCTTCCCCCCAGACCCTTTGCTGTGCTCCTCCCGCCTCCCGCGTGTGTCCTGAGGTCCAGCCAGCGCATCCAGGACCTCGAATGCCTGTGGACCCGTGAGCTCCAGTGACGGAAACACTGGGCACTTCTCCCACTCCAGCTGGGCCGTCTTCAGAACCAGGCCAGGAGCCGCTGCGTTGGGGTTTATGCTTGGATGGTGGACAGCTGTGGGTGTGTCTGGGGAGCCGCACTCCGGGATCTGGAGCTGCGTCTCCATCCTTCCCTGTCAGGGACCCTCTGAAGGGCCTGCGGGCCGCCAGTCACCTTCCCTTAGCCAAGGGATCCCAGGAGATGGGGCGGGGACGCTGGGTTCTGGGTTATGGGGCTGGCAGGACAGAGCCCGAGAGCGGCCAGACCTGCCCTTTGCTCGGCACAGAGGACCCCAGGAAAGGGCCTGCGGTGAGCCGGGGGCAGATGGCCCCTTGGGGGCCGGGGCCTCAGGTGGGTGGGCTTCGCGGGGGAGCAGTCACCTCTGCGGTGTTTAGGGCAGGCGGACAGAGGTGGAGGGGCCTCCCCGTGTTCGCTGCGGCCGCCGGGCTGGGCTCTGCCTGCAGCGCTGGCCTGGTGGGAAACGGAGACCAAGCCTGGGCGTGCGGGTAGGGGAGGCGCTTGGACTTCGGGCGCCTGGGACCGACGCGGCTGAGACGGAGGAGGCGCTGCCGGGTTCCACCAGCAGAGGGGCCCAGAGACCAGCCCGGACACGCGGCGGTCGGCGTGGGGTGCCCGGGACTGGCTCCTCCGCAGGCCGCCCCCGCCCGCCCGCTCGCTCCGGTGCGTCTGTGAACGGGCGGGTTTGCCGGCGTGCGTTCTGGCCTCCACGACTCCGGGTGCCGCAGATGCGGGGCCTTCCCGGTCACAGGACCCTGGGACGCTGGGAGGCAGTGTTGGCTCCGCACTTCTCTCAGAGCCTGACAGCCTGGCTGGGGCCGCCCCGTCGGGTCTCCGCAACCAGCAAGGCCGTCCCCAGCCTGCTGAGGGGGGCCGGGCTGCACTCTTGGAAGGGAGGGGTGGGGGCTGAGGAGCGGCCTGGGGTGGGGGTCGGGGCACAGACACCTCAGAAGAGGGCTGGGGAGAGGGTGTACCACCCACTGAGGCTGTGGCCCGGGGAGTACTGAGAGCCCAGGGAAAGTTCCAGAAGCCGCTGGGAGTGCCCGTGGGAGTGGAGGTGGGAGTGGTGGGGGACCTGCTGCCTATCAAACACCATCAGCGCCACTGATGCCGCTGCCGTCTGGAGATCGAGGGGTGCATTGGTACGGGAAGCCAGGTCCACCCTCCGGACGGCCATGGGGCTCGCCAGGGGCAGGAGTGCTGGCCACCAGCAGCCGTTGCCTCTGCCGTTTGGGACAAGACAAACAGAGGTGGAGCGGCCTCCTGTCAGGGCCTCCCTGTGCGATGGGGGTGTCACGAGGCTCACCCTGCCCTCGCTGCACTCAGCCCCTGGCTCTCAGCTCTGGATAACTTGCTGCCAGCCACCCTGGTTCTGTGCAGGGGCCTCACTTTTCTTTCTTTTCTTTTTCTTTTCTTTTCTTTTTTTCCTTTTTCCTTGCCTTTTCTTTCTTTTCCTTTCCTTTCCTTTTCTTTCTTCTTTCTTTCTTTTCTTCTTTTCTTTCTTTTCTTTTTTTTTTTTTTGGAAACAGGGTCTTGCTCTGTCACCCAGGCTAGAATGCAGTGGCCCAATCTTGGGTCACTGCAGCCTTGACCTCCTGGGCTCAAGCGATCCTCCCACCTCAGCCTCCCGAGTAGCTGGGCGTGCAGGTGCATGTTACCACGCGCAGCTGATTTTTTTTCGTAGGATGGGGTCTCACTATGTCGCCCAGGCTGGCTCAAACTCCTGAGCTCAAGTGATCCTCCCGCCTCGGCCTCCCACAAGGCTGGGATTACAGGCGTGAGCCACCGTGCCCAGCCAGTTTCACATTTTATTCACGCTTCAGAGCACAGAGGCCTCTGCCTGGCATTGGGGCACGGGCAAGGTGTCTGTGGGCAGTGGGTCCCACCGAGGGCTCCAGGGCAGCAGATGGTGGGCAGGGCGGGGAGACCATGTGCATGGTACCCAAGCCAGGCTCTTGCTGAGTCAGGCTAACTCTAACATTTATCGGGAACTTGATCTACTTCAATGTGATGTAAGAAAAACAAATGCGTTTTCAGCAGAAGATCCAGGGAGGAAACCAGCAATAGAGAGAAATGGTGGCTTCTGCCGCCTTGCAGAGTGGGAGCTGTGCCTGAGCCTTCTGCCTCTCGGCCCAGAGCCTGGCATTTCTTTTTTTTTTTTTTTTTTTGCACACAAAACAATAAACATTTTCTAAAAATACGTACAAACAAAAAGATGCATATCAAACATATTAGGAAGGTTGCACATGGCAAGTCGGGGAATAGAAATGGGGGTTGGGAATTAAAGAGAATGAATGAGAGAGGGACTTTGTATGGATCAATGATAATAACTCAATCCTCTATTTGACAAAGAAGAAGGAGAAGAAAGAGGAAGAAAAAGAAAGTGGGATAAAGGATCAGAAAGGGAGGAAAATAGAAAAAATTAGAGTACGACTCCAGGGTAGACCTGTTTTGTTGTCGCTGGGTTGGTTGGTTGGTTTGTCTGTTGTATTTTTCATATGTTTCACCATGTTGGCCAGGCTGGTCTCGAACTCCTAGCCTGAAGTGATCAACCCGCCTCGGGCTCCCAGAGCGCCAGGACTACAGGCGTGAGCCACCACGTCCAGCCCCCACATTGCTTCTGGCCTCTGTGGTAGACCTCCCAGACGGGGCGGCCGGGCAGAGGCGCTCCTCACTTCCCAGACGGGGCGGCCGGGCAGAGGCGCTCCTCACTTCCTAGACAGGGTGGCGGCCGGGCAGAGGTGCTCCTCACTTCCCAGACGGGGCGGCCGGGCAGAGGCGCTCCTCACTTCCTAGACAGGGTGGCGGCCGGGCAGAGGGGCTCCTCACTTCCTAGACAGGGTGGCGGCCGGGCAGAGGTGCTCCTCACTTCCCAGACGGGGCGGCCGGGCAGAGGCGCTCCTCACTTCCCAGACGGGGCGGCCGGGCAGAGGCGCTCCTCACTTCTTCCCAGACGGGGCGGGAGCCTGGCATTTCTTGAACCATGAGACATAAAGTTTATTGTTGAGAGCCTGAGAAACTGCAGATGCTGGGGACGGGTGAGTGGCTGGGGACAGGTGAGTGGCCTGCAACGGCTGCCCTGGGCTCCATCTGTGGCTCTGCAAATCCTTGGGCCACGGACACCAGCACAAACGAGTCCAGGACCTGTGTGGGGGGCCCACCCTGCCCCCGTTGGTCCTGTGGTCCAGGGGTCCCCAGGGAGCAGTTGGGGAAGCAGCGGGGGTTGGGGCTCTGGCCCCGGGTGCCCACTGCCTTCCCCCAGGGGTGCTGGCCCAGCCCTCTGTGGGTCAGAGCCCACTGTGCCGGACCGCAGCATAGTTAGGAGGTCCAAGGGTGGGATGTGCGGATGTGCGGGGCTCCCAAGCAGGCTCTTTGGAAACCTGCTGGTCAGAGGCCCTGGGAATTTGGAAATGGCCACTGGCTCACCTGTGGGACAGCACGTGTCCCCTCCCAGCACCCAGCTCGCCTGGGGGACAGCACTGTGTCCCCTCCCCAGCACCTGGGAGGGCTGGGGCCACAGCTCTGAGGGGATAGGCAGGGGCTGAGACAGATGAGGTGGCACTGGGAGCTAGGAGGAGACAGGCGTGGCCAGGAGGGGACTGTGGCTTTTAGTGATTTTTTTTTTTTTTTTTTTTTTTTTTTTGAGGCAGAGCTTCACTCTTGTTGCCCAGGCTGGAGTACAATGGTGCGACCTTGGCTCACCGCAACCTCTGCCTCCTGGGTTCAAGCATTTCTCCTGCCTCAGCCTCCCAAGCAGCTGAGATTACAGGCATGTGTCACCATGCCCAGCTAATTTTATGTTTTTAGTAGAAATGGGGTTTCTCCATGTTGGTCAGACTGGTCTCGAACTCCCAACCTCAGGTTATCCTCCGGCCTCAGCCTCCCAAAGTGCTGGAATTACAGGCATGAGCCACCGTGCCCAGCCGGCTTTTAGTGATTTTTTTTGCATGATTTTTCAGAATTTGCAAATGTAGTTTTCCAAATATTGTATTACATGCATAATTGCCTTTATAGGCAGCCAAGACAATAAAAAGCAAATAAAAATGGAGAGTGGTAGAGTGAGGAGACTGGGACGAGACCTGCTTTGGTCCTGGCTGAGCTCAGTTTTCTCATCTGGGAGATGGGCACGCCTCTTTCATGGAGGCGGAGAGAATAGTGTGCAGAGGCCTCGTGGGCACCCTGACCCTTCCCCGAGAGCTGGCGTGGGGAGCCTCTGCCTCTGTTGGGGAAGGATCCGTGATCTGCTGTGGGCTGAGTTGTTTCCCCAAAATTCCCATGTTGAAGCCCTAGGCCCCATGTGACTGTATTTGGAGATGGGGTCTTTGCAGAGGTAAAATGAGGTCGTCAGGGTGGGCCCTAATCCAGTAGGACTGGTGTCGCCACAAGAAGGGGAGATCAGGACACAGACACACGTGGGGGGACCCGTGAGGACCCAGGGAGGAGACCCAGGGAGTGGGGCCCACCCTCCCCACCCAGTCGCAGAGCTGCAGCCTCAGGACAGTGAGGACACACGTCCCTGTCACTCGCGCCCTGTGTGTGGTGCTTTGTACGGCCCTGGAGGATACTCCACATCCTTCGGGGTCTATGCAGAGATGGCGTGGGGGTGTGACTGCCCCACCCCGGGACCCACCCCTATCCCACAGGTCTGTCTTCCCCTTCATTTCCTGGTGAAGAGCCCAGGCTGGGGCATCCACGGTTCCGGGCATGGTGGAGAGGGCCTTCTGAGAAGGGCAGTGACCACTTTCTGGAGCCCTTGGAAGCTGGCGGTGGGCTCTGTGTGGCTGGGTCTGCCCTGCTGGGAGGAGCCCTAAGACCCTGGATCTTGGGCCTGGTGGTCCATCTCCCCTGAGGCCAATTAAGGTGACAGCAAAAGAATTAAAAAGGCAAAACCCTTTAGGGGCAAAGAGAAGGGGAGAGGCGAAAACTGGGGGGCTCAGGAACGGAGACCCAGGTTCTCTGGGTATGGCCCTCTGGAGGGCTGAAATGGACCTGGGGCAGCCTTCATGGGGTGCTGCCAGACCCTGCGGCCCCTGACCCTTGGAGACCCTGGGCCAGGGTGTTCTGGCTGCTGCTGCAGCTGGGCTGAGGGTGGGGAGGGCTGCAGAGGAATGGGGTCTGCAGCTTCCTGCCTGTGCCCCCAAACTCGGTGGCTAGCAGGTGCGGCTGGGAGGGCTTTTTCCTGGACAGACCAGCCGGGAGGAGATGCGGTTGGGTCTGCATCTTCCGGGGCCCCTCAGGTCACTCACAGTGGGGCCCCACTCCTGGGGTGCCCCCAACCCATTTCCAAGCAGATGACTAGCGCCTCACTCTCAGATACGCATAGCAGTCCCCACACTGCCATGGAGAGGAGAGGGGTCAGCGCCAGGGATCCTGCAGGAAATGAGCCAAGCCGAGCCACAGGGTCTCCCGAGGCGGGTGATATGCTTTGGCTGTGTCCTCACCCACATTTCAACTTGAATTGTATCTCCCAGAATTCCCACCTGTTGTGGGAGGGACCCAGGGAGCAGTAATTGAATCCTGGGGGCTGGTCTTTCCCATGCTGTTCCCATGGTAGTGGATACGACTCACGAGATATGAAGGCTTTATCAGGGTTTCCACTTTTGGTTCCTCCTCATTTTCTCTTGCTGCCATCATGTAAGAAGTGCCTTTCGCCTTCCACCATGATTCTGAGGCCTCCCCAGCCATGTGGAAATGTGAGTCCAATTAAACTTGTTTTTGTTCTCCGTCTCAGGTATGTCTTTATCAGCAGCGTGAAAACAGGCTAATGCAGTAAATTGGTACCACTAGAGTGGGGTATTGCTGAAAAGATACCCAAAAATGTGGAAGCAACTTGGAACTGGGTAACAAGCAGAGGTTGGAACAGTTTGGAGGGCTCAGAAGACAAGAAGATGTGGGAAAGTTTGGAACCTCCTAGAGACTTGTTGAATAGCTTTGACAAAAATGCTGATAGTGATATGAACAATAAGGTCCAGGCTGAGATGGTCTCAGATGGAGATGGGGAACTTGTTGAGAACTGGAGCAAAGATGACTCTTGTTATCTTTGTAGCAAAGAGACTGGCGGCATTTTGCGCCTGTCCTGGAGATTTATGGAAGTTTGACCTTGAGAGAGAGATGATTTAGGGTATCTGGTGGAAGAAATTTCTAAGCAGCAAAGCATTCAAAAGGTGCCTTGGATGCTGTTAAAAGCATTCTGGGACTGGGCGCAATGGCTCGCGCCTGTAATCCCAACACTTTGGGAGGCTGAGACGGGCGGATCATGAGGTCAGGAGTTCAAGACCAGCCTGACCAATATGGTGAAACCACATCTCTACTAAAAATACAAAAATTAGCCGGGCGTGGTGGTGCGCACCTGTAATCCCAGCTACTCGGGAGGCTGAGGCAAGAGAATCACTTGAACCAGGAAGGCAGAGGTTGCAGTGAGCCAAGATCACGCCACTGCACTCCACCTGGTGACAGAGCAAGACTCCGTCTCAAAAACAAAACAAGAAAAGAATTATGTTTAAAAAGGGAAACAGCATAAAAAATCAGAAAATGTGCAACCTGACGCAGTAGAAAAGAAAAACCAATTTTTTCGGGACAAATTCAAGCCAGCTGCAGAAATTTGCATAAGTAGCAAGAAGGCCAACGTTCATCCCCAAGACGATGGGGAAATGTCTCCAGGTCATGTCAGAGACCATCATGGCAGCCCCTCCCATCATAGGCCTGGAGGCCCAGGAGGAAAAAGTGTTTTTTTGGGCCAGGCCCAGGGTTCCTGTGCTGTGTGCAGTCTAGGGACTTGGTGCCCCATGTCCCAGACAATCCAGCCATGGCTGAAAGGGGCCGACATAGAGCTCGGGCCATGGCTTCAGAGGGTGGAAGCCCCAAGCCTTGGCAGCTTCCACGTGGTGTTGAGCCTGTGGGTCCACAGAAGTCAGGAATTGAGGTTTGGGAACCTCTGCCTAGATTTCAGATGTTTGGAAATGCCTAAATGTCCAGGCAAAAGTTTGCTGCAGGGCGGGGCCCTCATGGATAACCTCTGCGAGGGTAGTGCAGAAGGGAAATGGGTGGAGGCCGGGCACGGTGGCTCATGCCTGTAATACCAGCACTTTGGGAGGCAGAGGCAGGCAGATCACAAGCTCAGGAGATCAAGACCGTCCTGGCTAACACGGTGAAACCCCATCTCTACTAAAAATACAAAAAAATTTAGTCGGGTGTCATGGCAGGCGCCTGTTGTCCCAGCTACTCAGGAGGCTGAGGCAGGAGAATGGCAGGAACCTGGGAGGCGGAGCTTGCAGTGAGCTGAGATCACGCCACTGCGCTCCAGCCTGGGCAAAAGAGCGAGACTCCATCTCAAAAAAAAAAAAAAAAAAAAGAAGGAAATGGGTGGGATCCCCCCACAGAGTCCCTACCAGGACACGGCCTAGTGGAACTGTGAGAAGCAGGCCACTGTCATCCAGATGCCAGGATGGTAGATCCACCGACAGCCTGCACCATGTGCCTGGAAAAGCAGCAGACACCCAACACCACCTGTGAAAGCAGCTGGGAGGGTGGCTGTACCCTGCAGAGCCACAGGGGCGGAGCTGCCCAAGACCGTGGGAACCCACCTCTTGCATCAGCATGACCTGGATGTGAGACCTGGAGTCAAGGGAGATCATTTTGGAGCTTTCAAATTTGACCGCCCTTCTGGATTTCAGACTTGCATGGGCCCTGTCATCCCTTTATTTTGTCCAATTTCTCCCATTTGGAACTTTTTTTTTTTTTTGAGATGGAGTCTCGCTCTGTTGCCCAGGCTGGAGTGCAATGGCGCAATCTCAGCTCACTGCAACCTCCGCCTCCCAGGTTCGAGTGATTCTCCTGCCTCAGCCTCCTGAGTAGCTGGGACTATAGGTGGGTGCCACCACGCCCGGCTAATTTTGTATTTTTAGTAGAGACGGGGTTTCTCCATGTTGGTCAGGCTGGTCTCAAACTCCCGACCTCAGGTGATCCACCCGCCTCAGCCTCCCAAAGCGCTGGGATTATAGGAATGAGCCACTGCGCCCGGCCCAGAACGGCTGTATGTACTGAATACCTGTACCCCCATTGTATCTAGGAAGTAACTAACTTGCTTTTGATTTTATGGGCTCATAGGCGGAAGGGACTTGCCTTGTCTCAGATCAGACTTTGGACTGTGGACTTTTGAGTTAATGCTGAAATAAGTTGAGACTTTGAGGGACTGTTGGGAAGGCATGATTGGTTTTGAAATGTGAGGACGTGAGATTTGGAGGGGCCAAGGGTGGAATGATATGGTTTGGCTGTGTCCCCACCCAAATCTCAACTCGAATTGTATCTCCCAGAATTCCCACGTGTTATGGGAGGGACCCAGTGGGAGTAATTACATCATGGGGGCCAGTTTTTCCCACGCTATTCTTGTGATATTGAGTAAGTCTCATGAGATCTGACGGGTTTATCAGGGGCTTCCTCTTTTGCTTCTTCCTCATTTTCTCTTTTTTTTTTTTTTTTTTTTTTTGAGATGGAGTTCTGCTCTGTCACCCAGGCTGGAGTGCAATGGCGCAATCTCAGCTCACTGCAACCCCTGTTCCCAGGTTCAAGTGATTCTCCTGCCTCCGCCTCCTGAGTAGCTGGGAGGCATCACCACCACACCTGGCTACTTTTTGTATTTTTAGTAAAGACAGGGTTTCGCCATGTTGGCCAGGCTGGTCATGAACTCCTGACCTCAGGTGAACTGCCCGCCTCAGCCGCCCAAAGTGCTGACATTACAGGAGTGAGCCACTGTACCCGGCTCTCATTTTCTCTTGCCGCCACCATGTAAGAAGTGCCTTTCGCCTCCCACCATGATTCTGAAGCCTCTCCAGCCATGTGGAACCATAAGTCCAATTAAACCTCTTTTTGTTCCCAGTTTCAGGTATGTCTTTATCAGCAGCATGAAAATAAACTAATACGGGGGGTAGGAAGAGAAGCCAGGAATAAGAGAGGAGACCCTCGAAAAAAGCTTAAGAAAACCAGAACTCGTGGATAGTATTAAATTTGTGATAGCAGAAATGAACCATTCAATGAGAGAGTTGCAAAATAAGTTCAGGAAATCTCCCAAAAAGGCAGAGGAGGAAAGATGAGAAGACAAAGTTATTCCCAGAAAGTGTAAGTTCTAAACAGCAGGAGTTCCTGAGGACAGAACTGAGGGCGTGGAGGGCAGGACACCATCGGGAAGCCACATGCAGAAGGGTGGCCACAGAGCCCCCAGGGGACCATGCCACGTCCATCCTGCTGGGGTCCGGCCACGGCCCGGGGTCTCCCCAGAAGACGTGGGCACTCGAGTCAGGGGCATCAGATTTCTCAGCAAGTCCTGAGGCTAGAAGACAGTAGAGGGGCATTACCATGACCGCCAGGAGAATGACCCTTGCCCCACAGCCACACACAGCCAGGCTTCCAGTGGCGGTGCAGCGTGCGTGTGTCACGGGACATGGATGTGCCTGTGTCATGGGGACGTGGTTGCCTGTGTGTCTTGGGGACGTGGGTGCACGTGTGTCTTGGGGACATGGTTGCCTGTGTGTCTTGGGGACGTGGGTGCACGTGTGTCACGGGGACGTGGTTGCCTGTGTGTCTTGGGGACATCGGTGCACACGTGTCACGGGGACATGGTTGCCTGTGTGTCTTGGGGACATGGGTGCACGTGTGTCACAAGGGGGTGCACGTGTGTCACAAGGACATGGTTGCCTGTGTGTCACAGGGACGTGGTTGCCTGTGTGTCACGGGGACGTGGGTGCACATGTGTCATGGGGATGTTCTCAGACAAGCAAAGGGCTACTCAGTGCTCCTCCCTTGCGGTTCTGCCTGAGGTGCTCCTGGAAAAGGTGCTCCCTTAGAACTAGGAGGTGAACTTCAGGGAGCACAGGGGACAAGAGAGAAGGGGGTCCAGGGCGAGCAGGGCTTCAGTGCAGCCATCCAGACGAAGGCAGGCAGAGGCTGGGGAATGGGCGTGTCCACAAAGCATGTGAACCCCAGAGCCAGGCGTGCAGTGCTGCAGACAGGGCTGTTCACCAGGGGAACAGAGGACGCCCGGCTGTGAACCGTGGAGCCAGTTCCTTCTGTCTTTCCCCCTCGTTCTTTCAAACTGGTCCTCCTTTGATCTGTTTTCAGATTCACCAACTCACCTGCCATCCACCTGCTGTGAAGCACAGTCACTGAGTCAAACACATTTCCGTGATTTACTTTTTATTGCAGAGTTTCCATTTAGTTATTTTATGTAGTTTCATATAATCTTCATTTCTCTCCTTTTACTCATTAAAACCATATTTTTTAACTTTATTCATGGTTTTTTGGGTTTTTCTTGAGACAGGGTCTCGCTCTGTCACCCAGGTTGGAAGGCAGTGGTGTGATCTTGGCTCACTGCAGCCTTGATCTCTGGGGCTCCAGCGACTCTTCTGCTTCAGCTTCCTGAGTAGCTGGAACCACAGGTGTGAGCCACCACACCCAGCTACTTTTTAATTTTTTTGTACAGAGTTTGACCATGTTGCCTAGGATGGTCTCAAACTCCTGGGCTCAAGCGATCCTCCCGCCTCAGCCTCCCAAACTGCGCTCAGCCTCCTTTAACTGTTTGAACATGTTTTCTGTTCATTCCGTGAACACGGTTGCAATCGTGTTAAAGTTTTTGCTAACACCAGTAACTTTGAGGCCTTCCTCGAAGTTGCTTTCTGTTCTCTGTTTTTTGTGTTTTTCTGCTTGTTTATGGGTCATATTTTCTAGAGTCTTTTTAGGTCTTGTGATTTTTATTATGCACTGAGTTTCATGAATTATCCATTGTGGAAACTCTGGATTTAGGTCTCATCCTCTGAAGAGCGTCGTTTTTTGCTCCGGTGGCTGTTCAGCTTCTGGCTGAGTCCCTTGAACTTGGGGTTGTGTCTTGACATTTTGTCAGGGGCTCTTCAGAGACCCCAGGGCCTTTCTCAAGCTTCCGAAGCTGGGTGGGACTTGACTTTCTCCGGCTTTCGCGGGCTTGGTCTGAATCTGGCGGGAGGATCTGGAGCAGGCCTTCCTCTCAGCGTGGTCTTCAGCTGTGGCCGTCTGGTCCTGGTTGTGTGTTGATGGGGTCCTTCCTCTTGGCTGGGCTGGACTGCAGTGTGTCGGGCGCTGTGTGGCCTCCAGTATCTCCACTGTATTCTCAGCCCTGGGGCCACGGGTCCTGGGAGGCTCGGGGGTCCTCCTGCCCACACACGCGCTGCCCCAGCAGCCCCTCCTGCAGGTGTGCGTTCCCCAGCAGCCCCCTCGGCGTGGTGGGACACTGTACCCAGCCCGGGCTCCAGCGTGGGGAGCAGCTGTCCTGGGGCTGCCTTGGGCACTGGCTGCTGCCAGGAAATGCGGCCTCACACTGCCTGTTGTCCAGAAACTGGTTTCCTAAGATATATCATCCAGTTTTACATCGTTTGCGGTGGGAGAGCTCCCTCCCCATGGCGGAGCAGGAGTCTGGAGCAGCCCACGTGAGAAAGGAAAAGGCATCCTAACCTCCACGTGACACAGCTGGGAACGGCCTCTGTCAGTCCTGAGTCCACAGATGATGTCCACGTAACCTTTTTTAGGAGGTTGTGTTGTTGTGTGTTTAGGGGTGCGTGTTGGCCGGCAGGTAAGACAGATTCTTACCCTGTCTGGGCGGAGCTGTCGGTAACGTGTAAAACTGAAGGCCAAGAAGTGACTGTGCCGCGTGTGGCTGAGAAACGCACAGGTCCGTCTCCCCGGGAATGGCCGCCTGGGGCCGCGTGTGGCTGAGAAACGCACAGGTCCGTCTCCCCAGGAATGGCTGCTGTGAGGGCTGCCTGGGGGAGGGCAGCAGAGCTCTCTCCTGCACGCCTGTGTTAGGATTTGGGATTCACATGCTGAGCTTTGTGTAACTGCTGTGTGTGATTCAAACTAAAGCTATGCACTCAAAGAAAGTCTTTTTATGCAGCCTTGTGTAAGCAGATTGAAGGAGAAGGGTAACCCTCGTAAGTGTAGATGAGGGTTTTGCATCAAAAACACTCCCAGGGGCCAGGAGCGGTGGCTCACGCCTGTAGTCCCAGCACTTTGGGAGGCTGAGGCAGGCGGATCACCTGAGGTCAGGAGTTCGAAACCAGCCTGACCAACATGGTGAAACCCCGTCTCCACTAAAAATAGAAAAAGTAGTCGGTCATGATGGTGGGTACCTGTAATCCCAGCTCCTGGGGTGGCTGAGACAGGGGAATCGTTTGAACCCGGGAGCCAGAGATTGCAGTGAGCTGAGATTGCCCCACTGCACTCCAACCTGGGCATCGCGGAGAGACTCTGTCTCCAAAAAAAAGAAAAAAAAGCACTCTGAGGGAGGCTGAGGGAGGCTGAGGCCTGCCTGGGATGAGAGCTGTCAGTGGCCGCCTGGATTCTAACAGAGCCGCATGCTGGGTCAGCCTTGAGGGCGTCGCTCCGAGGTCCCTGGTCCTGCCCGCGCCCTTGCCCTCTGGAGAACAGCACCTCTGTCCCGTGTGGCCCCCTCAGGGGCAGGACACACAGCCTGAGGGGGACATGGCAAGGGGGGTCACGCTGTCCTCAAGAACAGGCCCCTCTGCACGCCCACAAGGGTCTGTCTACTGTGCCCCCCCCCGGGCCCCTCCCACCCCCTGCCCTCCCTGCTGAAAGCTGGGACGTTTGGCAGGGAACTGGAATGCAGGGTCCAAACTTGGCAGCCGTCACCCCAGCTGGGAGAGGAGTGTGGAGCTGCCAGCTATGCTCAGCGACTGGGGGTCCCACTTGGGCCGCCCCCAGGCACCAGGTCCCTCCACCACCTCCAGGGGCTACGGGCGTGGGCTCCGCGCGGCTGCCTGTTGCAGTGGGCTCTTCATTCAGGGGCCCCACCTGATCGTCTGTTTCTGCAGATCCTCGTTCCTAGCCGCCTGCCAGCGTCCTCGGCCCGGCCCTGAGGATGGACCTAGGAGACCCCACTGGTGACCCTGCCGCTGGCGAGCGCCGCCGCACGGGTGAGTCTGAGCCTGATGGTGCCGAGTCTCCCTGGGGCTGTGGGGGGAGGTGCGTGGGAGCGCATGGGGGGTGGTGGCGCCCACTCTATACTTGGTGACGAGGGCCAGGCCGCTGGCCCCTAGCTGCCGGCCTCTCTACAGTGTCCATGGCTTGGGACCCTGTGAGTCCAGAGGCCCCAGTGTGGCCTTGCTGTCCTCAGGGGTCGGGACAGGCCCCCGCGTGCCCCAGCGTGCGTGGCCTGGTGCCGGGCCTGTGACAGGATCCGGGGGAGGTGGCAGGGACAGCGCAGCCGCTCAGGGCTGGCCTCAGAGGCGGGAGCTCTGGTCCCCTCTGTCCCTCGGGGTGCCAGGCGGAGGGCCCGAAATCCCCTTGGGGGCTCAGCGCTGCCTCCTGGGGCTCAGGGAACCCACAGCCTCTTGGGTCTCGGGCGGTTCCATGGTGGCCTTCGGGGTTCCTAGTTTTTTAAACTGAGGCATTTTTCATCCCTTGGAGTTAAGAAGAACATCTGCCCTCCCAGCAGCTTTTTCAGGTTAAAAAAGAGAAATGAGAGGCGCCTTTCCCTGCGGGCAAAGCCGGGGAGGCCGCATCCCCGCTCAGCTGCCCTGGCAGATTCAGTGCTGAGGATAAACAGCCCGAGGGGAGGTGCAGCCTCCCTCCCTCCTGTTCCTACAGATCGAGACCCTGCAAGTTGAAGACGGGGCCAGGATTAGGGAAGCAGAGGCTGGGAGGCCGGGGTTAGGGAAGCAGAGGCTGGGAGGCCAGGTTTAGGGAAGCGGAGGCTGGGAGGCCGGGGTTAGGGAAGCGGAGGCTGGGAGGCCGGGGTTAGGGAAGCGGAGGCTGGGAGGCCGGGGTTGGGGAAGCGGAGGCTGGGAAGGAGTGGAGCTGCCTAGTGCCAGAGGGGTCAGCCCAAGCCTCAGCTGCTGTCTGTGCCGAGGACGGGCCGGGGCGGGAAGCCTCCTGGAAGGGGCTCGGCCCCAATGGGAGCTGTCCAGGGCCGTGGCTTTGTGGGCAGAGGGTGGGAAGGGGGGGCCGGGGCCCCTTCATGTCCTTCACCCTGCAGTCCTTGTAAACAGCAGTGAGAGCTGTAAGGCCCTGGCCCAGCCGCCTCGCCCTGGGCTGCAGACCCCCAGTTTGTTGTGGGTTTACTGCCTTTTCACTCACCGCCCCCTGTCCTCTGCCCAGGCCCACCCTGCACATGCCCTGCCTGGCAGCCCCTCCATGGGGCACGGCCATGGCCTCTCCCCTGTGAAAGCCCCACTCCCACGTGTCAGCGGCCCAGGCTCTCTGCCTCAGTTTCCCTATCCCATGCAGCTGCCTCCTTGGGCCTTGGACCCCTCCAGGGGCTTCCTCTCTGCCTTCCTCTTCTGTGTCCCAGTGGATGCTGAGGGCTGTGGGGGCACCTCCGGGCGTGTCGCCTTCCCTGATGTAGCCAGGTCACCGCGTGCTCGGGGAGGGGCCACCTCTGAGCTGGGCGGGGGTTGGTGTGGATGTGGCCCCCTCAGCAGGCACAACCCTGGCTGTCCTGTGGTGCCCTGACCACACACCTGTCCCTCTGGGGATGGGCCCAGACCCCCTCACCCTTCCGTTCATCCACCGCCTCCTCTGAGGCCATCTGTGGGCCCCGGCCCTGCACCTGTGTGGGATGAGGCCGTTACCTCCCCTGGAGAGACCGCCCTCGGGGCCGGGGAGCGCATGGGACCCTGGCTTCGCCTCAGCACAGAGCTGACTCTCCCTGCACAGGCACCCACGGGCTTCTACAGCCTTTTCTCCACCTAAGCAGAGTGGGATGTCTTCAAAGTGCAACACCCCAGCTAGCAGGGCCCCTGGAACAGCCTCGGCGTCTCCTGGAACAGACATGGCACTCCCTGGAACAGCCTTGGCGCCCCCCGGAACAGACATGGCACTCCCCAGAACAGCCGCGGCGCCCCCGGAATGGACATGGCACTCCCCGGAACAGCCTCGGCGCCCCCTGGAACGGACATGGCGCTCCCGGGAACAGCCTCGGCACCCCCCAGAACAGACATGGCACTCCCCAGAACAGCCTCGGCACCTCCTGGAACAGCCTTGGCGCCCCCCGGAACAGACATGGCACTCCCCGGAACAGCCTCGGCGCCCCCGGAATGGACATGGCACTCCCTGGAACAGACTCGGCACTCCCCGGAACAGCCTCAACACCCCCTGGAACAGACATGCCACTCCCTGGAACAGACATGCCACTCCCTGGAACAGACATGGCACTCCCTGAAACAGACATGGCGCTCCCTGGAACAGCCTCGGCACTCCCTGGAACAGACATGGCGCTCCCCGGAACAGACATGGCACTCCCCAGAACAGCCTCGGCACCCCCTGGAACAGACATGGTGCTCCCTGGAACAGACATGGCGCTCCCTGGAACAGACATGGCGCTCCCTGGAACAGACATGGCGCTCCCTGGAACAGCCTCGGCGTGCCCGGAACAGCCTGGTGCTCCCTGGAACAGACACGGCCCCCCCAGAACAGACACAGAGCCCCCGGAACAGCCTCGGCGCCCTCTGGAGCAGACAAGGCCCCCCCTGGAACAGTCTGGTGCTCCCTGGGACAGACACAGTGCCCCCTGGAACAGCCTGGCGCCTCCTGGAATGGCCACATCCCCCCATCCTTCCTGTGCCGCTTTAGGCATCTGCCCTTACGTGGTTAGTGTCCAGCTCTGTCAACAAGGCCAGCCCCACAAGAGGCCCCAGCTCAACCCTCCCAGCGGGCTCCCCTACTCAGGATCTGGGTCAGCTTCTTCCCAGGAGGTGTCCTGGCCCCTGTGCTGGCCCCGCCTCGCTGCCTGGACACCTGTCCGTGCCACCCTGGTCACCGAGCAGGACATCCATGTCTGTGGCCCCTAGGACGCTGCCCCTGACAGCCTGGGTTTGTCCTTTTAGGTAGAGTGCCTGGTCCAGGTCATGGGGGGAGAGTCCACGTGGCCACCTCTGGCCTGTTCTAGAGAGGCCCTCCCGCACCAGGTCAGGAGGCATCGTCAGGGGACAGAAGAAGGGGGCTGAGCTCCTGTTCCTCTCTCCCTCCCCCGAGGCCAGGAAACATTCTCCATCCGAACGTCCACTGCGCTCACAGATTCCTTTCCTCCTAAAACTTCAGCCTTGGCCAGGCGCGGTGGCTCACGCCTGTAATCCCAGTACTGTGGGAGGCCGAGGCGGGAGTATCACGAGGTCAGAAGATCGAGACCATCCTGGCCAACATGGTGAAATTCCATCTCTACTAAAAATACAAAAATTAGCTGGACATGGTGGCGGGCGCCTGTAGTCCCAGCTACTTGGGAGGCTGAGGCAGGAGAACTGCTTGAACCCAGGAGGCGGAGGTTCCAGTGAGCCGAGGTTGTGTCATTGCACTCCAGCCTGGGGGACAGAGCAAGACTCCATCTCAAGAAAAATAAAAACCTTCAGCTTTTGCACGATCAGGCGCAGTTGAGGTCAGAAAGGCCACGTTGCCCACGTCCACCTGGTTCGGGGTTTCCAGGCGGCGCTTGAGCCTTCCTTGGGAAATTCAGGGTCCCACAGACGGCAGTGAACTGCAGCTCGGCACCAGGGCCCACGGGCGGTGGGGTGGGGCGGGGAGGCCGGCCCTCTGGCAGATGCAGCAGCTCCAGGAAGCCTGCCGGTCTGGGTCCCCTTTCCGTCCACATCCGCCGCTCCTCCCCGTCTTGCTGGGCTCCGGACAATGGGAGCCTCCAAGGCTGAGGCTGCCCTGGCTTCCCGGAGGAGGCCCCTGCCCTACAGCTTGGGCCTGCTGAGGTGCCTGGGGCTGGGGTCATGGCCAGCCTCACATCCAGCGTCCACACTCCAGACGGGCTCCTCAGCACCCACCCAGCGTGGACACGGCAGTGAACAGGGCAGGGCCCGCAAGAGAGGCCACTTTGCCTACGAAGCTCCATGATGAGCACATGCCGCTCTCGTAATGCACAGTGAATGCGCAGGTTCCTGGAGACGCCTCCCTCTCAGCGGCCTCACTGGTGGGCTGTGGCTGTGGGTGGACGTGGGGACACTTGAGGAAGGGCAGCAGCCAAGGCCCTGCTGGGAGCGGGGGAAGGAGAAGCTGCCAAGGCCGCCCTGCCCCTCTCCATGCCGAGCAGGCCACCTCCACCCCACCATGGGTGCCCCAGAGGTGTGGGCACCAGATCCGCCTCCAGGACCCTGGGGACGGGCTTGTCCCAGTCCCACGACGAGGTCACAGGCACTTTTTGGCAGCCTCTGGGCCACCCTCACTGTGTCCTCGCCCCCTGCCCTTAGCGTCCACTGGCCTTGACCTGGCCAGGAGGCCCCCCGGGCCTTTCTCTCCTTGGCTCCACTGAAGGAGGCTGAGCTGCCCAGGCCCAGCTGGCAGTGGGGGTGGCGCTTTCTCTGCCTCCAAGGCTGCGGAGCCAAACCTCAGGCTGTGACATGAGGGTGACGTGAGGGAGACAGGAGGGAAGTCACAGCTGGCCTCATAAAACCGTGAAAACGCTCTCCCACACCTGCCAGCAGAGAGGGTTCATCTTCCTCACTGTGTGACGGGGCCACGCTACCTAACCTCTCTGTTTTCTCATCTGAATGATGATCCTGACACCAATACTGGGCCTCATTTCTGTGTGAATATTGAAGGAGTTAATTTATGTAAAACCACCCAGAACATACTGTTATCTTTTTAGTTTTTATTTATTTGTGTAATTTTTATTTATTTAATTTTTTTTTTTTTTTTTTTTTTGCGACGGAGTCTTGCTCTGTTGCCCAGGCTGGAGTGCAGTGGCACGATCTTGGCTCACTGCAACCTCCGCCTCCCGGGTTCAAGTGATTCTCCTGCCTCAGCCTCCTGAGTAGCTGGGATTACAGGCACCCACCACCACACTTGGGTAATTTTTGTATTTGGGTAATTTTGGCGAGACGGGGTTTCGCCATGTTGGCCAGGCTGGTCTCGAACTCCTGACCTCAGGTGATCTGCCCGCCTCGGCCTCCCAGAGTGCTGGGATTACAGGTGTGAGCCACCATGCCGGGTCTGTTACTTTTTAAAAACAGGCATTTCATCTTCCAAGATTTCTGTTGTAGGTAGGATCTTTTCTTCAGCAGATTTTCTGACCTGCGGTTGCAGAATGAAATTTGGGGATCTCTCTGTCCCTCTCTGCGTGCATCCACCTGGTTCCCAGCGTCCCAGCTCCCTGCCGGCCTCACTGTCCCCTCTCTGTCCCTCTCGCTCCGAGCATCCCAGCACCTCGATGTCCTCACTGTCTCTAAGTGGCATCTGCCTCGTGCCCCCTGGGCTGGTACCGCCCTTTCCCTCTCTGCGTCCCTGTGGGGTCCACAGCAGCGAACGGTGGGCTGTCCCCCTCATCCCGCCTTCCCAGCAGAGGCAGCTTGGGCTCAGGCTGGGTCAGGTTCTGTCTCCAAGGCCCTGGCTTCATGGATGAGGCAAGTGAGTAGGACTGAGGATGAGGGGACCCATGATGGATGAGAGACGGTGCTGTGCTGGGGTTGTGGGCCGCTGTGTTGACAGACAGAGCAAGGGGCCCCGTGCCAGATGCTGGACCTCCGGGACCCCCTTCACCTCACTCTCCAGATGCCGGCGGTCCTCTGCGGTGAGCCGAGGTGGAGGGCACATGCTGTCTGCCGGGCTTGGGGTCTTGTTGCCGCCTCCGTCCTTATCATGTCCCCCGCCCTGCTGCAGCTGAGCACAGGCAGATGTGGGTGGAATCCGAGACCAGAGATGGTTGGGCTGGAGGGGGTGGCCCCGTCTCAGCTGTCCCTGGAGGCCAGAAGGCCACCAGGACACAGACTCAAGGCAAAGGGACGGAGGCCCCAGTGCGTGGTGGGTGGGCGCGGCCTCTCAGGACATGCCTGTGGGAGGTGCCATGGGGTCTCTGAGGGGAGCTGAGGCCGTGGGCTGGCCCTTTCTGCTGTCCGTGGGCGGTCAGAGGGCTGACCCAGGCAGGGCGCTGCGCTGATAGCAGGTGCCCGGACCTGTGGGCATTCAGGTCACCACAGCGCATGGGGTCTGGTCTGGGCGGCCGGGCTCTTCTACACTCAGTGCCGCGGGGTCTGATGCTGCTGGCAGATGTGGGACAGCCTTGGAGATGGGGCGTGAGCTTTGTGACCCAGGCCCCGAGAGGAGAGCCGGCTGCAGGGGAGACCCACTCGGGGGCTTGTGAAAACCACGTCACAGACTTCCTGCCCGGAGGCCGGGTGTCCCCTGCCAGCATCCACTGCCCAGCATCCACTGCCCAACATCCGCTGCCCGGTGTCCCCTGCCCTGCCAGCATCCACTGTCCAACATCCACTGCTGAAATCCACTGCCCAGCATCCGCTGCCTGGTGTCCCCTGCCCAGCGTCCGCTGCTGGGATCGGCCTCAGTTCCTGGGGCTTCTGTGCCCCCAACCCTGTGGATAAAAAGCCCCCTATGTTTCTCACCCCCGCTTTATGGTAGAGTGTCGGGAATAACAGAGCCTTCGGCGCCGTCCACTCCACAGCCCACAGTTTCCCAAGCGTGTCTGTGTCTCAAGGCGAAGGCAACCCCGTTAGCCGGGTGGCGTCCCTGTGTTCTGCCCATCCTGCGTCCCTGCAACCATCCGTCCTCCCGTCGGCTGGCGCGGGAGTGTCAGTTGGGGAACCGTCCTGGGGACAGATGGTGGAACCGTCCTGATCGCCTCTGCCTGGACACCCTCAGGCCGACCCCACGTTTTGGGGAGGGTGGCTGGGGGGGAAGCCAGTGCGGGCACCGGGCACTGGTGCTGGGTAAGGACCATGATTCAGCCCCCCAGGGAGAAGTAGCCCAGCTCTTGGATGTGAATCCACATTCAGGGGACTGTGGGACTTTTATTCTTGAGCTTGAGTTTCTTTTAGGTGTCCTAATACACAGCTGCCCTGCTCTGCCCCCACCCACACGGTTCCGAGGAGCGGGGTTCGGGGTCAGGGGTCAGCCTCCTGGCCAGGGCCATCTGTCTCAGCGTCCTAGACGTGCCTGTCTGCAGGCATTCGTGCGGCGCTGATGAACTTGGCGAATTCAGTGAACTTGGGCCTGGATGTGGAGGTGGGGGCTGAGGCCACCCACGGAGCTGGGGCCGAGGCCACCCACGGAGCTCCGGCCGAACCTCCACGCTGGGGACCAAAGGCCCCAGAAGCTGCTGCAGGAGGAGGTGACCTCAGGGAGGGCTGGCCGGGGCTTCTGGGCTGGAGGATGGGTCTGGGAGGTCCCTCGGTGTCAGCTCCAAGCCCCACCCGCCCTTCTCGGACCCCGTGCCCCTGCATGGTCTCCCTGAGTTGGGGTGCATGGGGTGCTGTGTGCTGAGCGGGGTGTGTCCCCCAGGGCCCTCCCAGGCACCCTGTCCTCTCACTGCTGAGCCCCGGGGCTCACAGAGCTCGCTTGTCTTCTTCGTTCAGACAGAAGCCGCCCCTGGACATCCTGTTTTTCTTCTTTTGTACGAACAGGAAGCCAGCAATTGTGTGAGATGAGTGTCAGCGTGGCCGTGTCCGAGCCCGGCACGGCAGAGACTTGTCCCGCCACACCTGCCACGGGTCCCTCCAGCTCTGGCTTGAGAGACTCAGGGCTCCCCGGGGCTCCCCAGTCACGTGGGCTGTGAGCACCATGTGTGCACGGCTGGCCCTGGAATGGCTGGGGTGGGCACCGTGGGGTGTCCATCATGCACCGGCCATGGCCTGGAAGGAGACCCAGGCGGTCACTGCCCTGGGGTTCAGCGTTGAGGCCACAGTGAAGTGACAGAGGCAGAAGGGCAGGGGCCGGGGGCCAGGCAGGGAGTAGGGGCCGGGGGCCAGGCAGGGAGCAGGGGTGCTGAGGGGGCCAGCAGGGAGCAGGGGTGCTGAGGGGGCTTCCGGGCAGGCTGCTGGGTGCTCAAGAAGCAGCCTCAGGCCCAAGGGGCAGGGTCCAGGTCCCACGGAGGGTGGAGGCTGGGAGGATGTGGGGGGCCCTGGCTTTGACTCTCCAGGCTGGGGGGCCACGGTGGAGTCCACAGAGAAGTGGCCTGGCCCACCCCATATTTCTGTAGGATGCTAGGGCTGTGCCATGCTGCGGGGCTGGGTGTTGTCTGAGGGCACAGTGTCAAGGCAGGGAGTCCCCTGGGAAGCTGGAGTGGCCCAGGTCTGTGGGAGGTGGGAGGGGGCAGGCCCTGCCCACCTGGAGGGCAGAACCAGCAGGACCTGAGCAGGGCGAAGACCAGCGACACTGACTGGGGAGTGGGAGGGCCGGCATCACCATCTTCCCACCTGGAAAGGTGGATCTCGATTTGGTAAAACTTAAAAAGAATAATAAGGACACCCTGCTTATTGATGGATGGATTGATTGACAGGTTCTCACTCTGTCCCCCAGGCTGGAGGGCAGTGGCACAATCAGGGCTCACTACGGCCTCAACTTCCCAGGCTCCAGCCATGCTCCCACCCCAGCCTCCCAAGTGGTTGGGACCTCAGGCGCCACCATGCCCAGCTAATTTTATTTATTTATTTTGGTAGAGATGGGGTCTTGCTATCTTGCCCAGGCTGGTCTCAAACTCCAGGGCTCAAGTGACCCACCCACCTCAGCCTCCCAAAGTGCTGGGATTACAAGCGTGAGCCACCTTGCCCAGCTTCACCCTGCTTTTAAAAATATGTGAAATATCCATTACATGAAATTTACCATTTTAACCACTTTCCTGTGTACACTCAGTGGCATTAAGTGCACTCACGTGGCTGCACAGCTGCCACCACTGTCCACCTGCACAACTTTCTCATCTCACACATCTGAAACTCTGCTTTAAAAGAAAATCTGGGCTGGGCGCGGTGGCTCACGCCTGTCATCCCAGCATTTTGGGAGGCTGAGGTGGACAGACCAATTAAGCTCAGGAGTTCAAGACCAGCCTGGCCAACATGGTGAAAACCCCTCTCAACTAAAAATACAAAAATTAGCCAGGCGTAGTGGTGAGCGCCTGTAATCCCAGCTACTCGGGAGGCTGAGGCACAAGAATCATTTGAACCTGAGAGGTGGAGGTTGCAGTGAGCCGAGATCGCAGCACTGCACTCCAGCCTGGGTGACAGTGAGACTCCGTCTCTAAATAAAATACTAAATTAAATAACAAAATAAAAGTCTGTTTTGTTTATTGTGAAGTGCAACCCACGTGTAGGAAGGAACGCAGAGCACACGATGCGGCTCGGCACGTGATCGTGAACACACCATCGCCGGCCCCGCCCGGCCCCGCCCAGCTCCGTCGCTAGCCCCGCCCGGCCCCATCGCCAGCCGTGCCCAGCATGCAGCACCCAGAACGCGGGGCCAGTCACACTGCCTGCCATGGCCACGTGGTGGGGTACATCCTCCCTACCTGGGCATCATCCCGGGGCTGATCCATTTGCTCCATCCTCCTACAGTGGACATTTGAGTGTTCTCAGCCTCCGTGTGCGGCACACTGTGCGCGATGGTGGGACGGTTCTGAGTGCAGACGGGAACGCTGGCCCGTGCCACCCAGGCCCAGGTGGCTGCAGAGCCGCAGTGGTGGAGCCTGGGCGCCCCACGATGTTTTATGGGGTTTTGTTTGTTTGTTTGTTTGTTTTTGAGACGGAGTCTCGCTCTTTTGCCCAGGCTGGAGTGCAGTGGCACGATCTCGGCTCACTGCAACCTCTGCCTCCTGGGTTCATGCTGTTCTCCTGCCTCAGCCTCCCGAGTAGCTGGGATTACAGGTACCCGCCACCACACCCAGCTAGTTTTTGTATTTTTAGTAGAGATAGTGTCTCACCACATTGGCCAAGCTGGTCTCGAACTCCTGACCTCAAATGATCCACCTGCCTCGGCCTCCCACAGTGCTGAGATGGCAGCCGGCCCGGTTTCGTTTTGCATAAGCTGCTTTTGTTACATTTCTCCTGGGGAATCTGACATTGCTGATGCTGTTGTGATTTTTGAAATGGCCATTTCTGTTTGCTGCTGATTTTCTCATTTTGGCTTGTGCTGAGCATTGATGCCGAACCCATTGGTTAATTCTAACAGCGTAGTTTTGATCCTTTGTGGCTTTCTGCATAATCAATCACATTGTTGGCGGGTCCTGACGTTTCTGTTTTTCCTTCCGCATTGGATGCCACCTGCGTGGGATGGCTCCAGCCGGACTGTGGTGTCCTCATGCACTGCGCTGAGCGCCACGCCTCACACTTGCCCATGGCTTTTACCCAGTTCAGGGCGCTCCCTGCCCGTCCCAGGCGAGTTATTTCTTAAATTGTGAGCTGAACTGAATTTTAGAACACTTGCTCTGTGTCTACCAAAAGGGCCGCGTGGTTCTCTCCTCCGTTCCGGTCCTGGGCTGAATCACACCCTTGGGCTCTCGTGTTAAGTCAGCCTGGCTCTCCGGGGTGACCCCCGTCACACACACTCCTCTGGCGTGTGTGGCAGAATCCAGCTGCTGAGGTCTGATCTGATCTCATGTGAGTCCTCAGCCTCCCTCGCAGCAACACGGGGCCTTCCCTGTTCCCCTCCTGCCCTCCAGGGGGGCCCAGCAGCTTCCACAGCCCCCCAGGTCCAGGGGGAGTTCACTGCGGAATCCACCCAGGCTCCTGTCCTCAGGCCTCTCCTGTGGAGTCCCTGCTGGCACCCGCCCTTCCCTGGCCTCTGACCCTGACCCTACCATGTGACCAGGCCCGGGTGGGTCCCCACTCCCCTGCACCACTGGCCGCCAAGCCACGCAGCCCCCAGGTTCTGTCTGGAAACCTCCCTCGGGTCTCGCTCTGGTGGCTCTGTCTGTGTGGGGCAGTGTCTTTGGTTGGCACTTTTGCTGCAGAGCTTGCACAGTGAGGTGGGGGGCCTCCCAGGCGGGGCTGGAGGGAGGGGGCGGCACGGGAAGGCCAGGGACCGAAACCTAAAGAGGGCAGGGGCTTGGGGTCCTCGTGGTGCCAGGACTGTGGTGCAGGGTTTGCGCAAGAAGATGCTGATGCGGTTGCCGAGGGTGCGGGCAGAGCAGGTAGAGGCTCAGGCCCACGAGGGCTGCTCTGCGACGGCAGCTGAAAGACGAGGCTCCCAGGGCTGAGCGTGGCTGAAGTGCTGCCGGGCGGACTCAGCTGGATGGGCGGCCACGGGCCACAGGGAAGGGACAGGGGTGAGCCTGGGCCAGAGTGGGTGCTGCCGCACCTGGCGGGTGTGTTGTGTGTGTGCCGGACAGAGGTGGGGAGGGTTCCCGGCCCCCCAGGTCCAGAGGAGCCCCGGGCATTGCGGGTCAGTGGGAGGGACCTCCCCGCGGGCTGCGCCATAGCCCCTGCACCTGCCTCTCCCACGGCTGTTATCTTGTCTCCACAGGCCAGGACCCCCTCCTGCTCCTGCAGGCCCTGCAGACCCTGTGGTCCACGCGGGAGCGGCAGCAGGTGAGTGGACGTGGCAGCCACCGGGGGCCGAGTCACAGCCGGCAGAACTGCCTGTTGGGCAGAGACTGGCCTAACAGGAGGCCTTCCTGGTCAGGAAGCTGCACAGCCCCCCACGGCCAGAGGGTCCTGCGGCAGCGGCTGCCCCAGACCGCCTCCAGGGTGGCCTGTGTGGGGCACGGGGCGGTCTTCCTCAAGTCCCCAGGGTGGTAAAGGCACTGCCTGGCCCCAGCAGCCCCTCTGAGGTCACCTCTGGGAGGCGCAGGGGCCACTTCCCTGCAGGGACACAGCTGTCGCCAGCACTGCCACGCCTGAGGCCCCGTCCTGCCACCACCAGAGCACCCAGGCCCGGGTGGCCATTGGGGCAGGTGTCCAGGACAGGGAGGCCTTAGGAAGGGGTGGGACTTGAGCAGGGCAGGAGGCTGGGCGGGAGGGGCCCGGGGAGAGGCTGCAGAGGGAGGGCCGGCCACCTGTGGGGCAGACGCGGATTCTGCCTCCTTAGTGGCAATGGCCTGTGCACGAGAGGCCACCAAGTCCTGAGTGCCACGTCCGCTGGCCCGAGGTCGCTCCTGCAGGCCCGGGGGATGCCCTCCGACCCCAGCCCCAGCACTGCCTGCTCCTGGGTCTGCCTCTCTCCTGCACCTGCCTCTCCAGCTTTCGTTTGTCCATCAGCTCGGTGGCTTCGTGGGCCTCCAGCTTGTGAATCTCTGTCCTTGCTTTTGAGATTTCCCTCTGTCGTTCCGTTTCCAGGCTCTCTTTTCGGACCTTCGTCTGTGACGCTCAGTCTCCCTGGCTCTCTGGCACCTGCGTGTGTGGTGTGAGCCTCCCCGGTCCCGCCCTCCGCCCCCCATGTGTCTGAGTTGTGGGGTTCCACTGTCCTTTCCTCCCTATGTCCTGACGTTCGTCCTGGCGTCTCCTTTGAGCAGCGCTTGTTTCTACACAGACAGGGCTGCGATCTGCTTCGGGCTCTGCTGACAGTCGTGAGGCCGTCGTGCATTTCATCTTCATGGGGGGACTGTGTCTGTGCCCCCACCTCCTCCGCACGCCCTCACCTCCTCCGCACGCCCTCACCTCCTCCGCACGCCCTCACCTCCTCCCCGCGACCTCACCTCCTCCTTGTGCTCTCACCTCCTCCGCGCGCCCTCACCTCCTCCGCACGCCCTCACCTCCTCCACGCGCCCTCACCTCCTCCCCGCAACCTCACCTCCTCCGCACGCCCTCACCTCCTCCGCACGCCCTCACCTCCTCCGCGCACCCTCACCTCCTCCCCGCAACCTCACCTCCTCCTTGTGCTCTCACCTCCTCGCGCCTCCGTCACATTCCCGGATTCCAGCAAGCTGGCGAATGCCACGTGCCCAGTGGCCCTGGGTGGGCCAGGAGCCTTGAAGATGGGGTCCTGGGTGCTAAGGAGAAGCCCAACCCTACAGCTGGCTGCACATGGAGGTCCTGGGGACCCCCATATGGTGGCACAGACACCGGGTGCCCCCAGAGGAGGGAGATGAAGACCAGGATTTTGGAGAACTCCTTGGGGCAGTCTGCAATATAAAGAGGGCAACGGGACTGTTGGCGGTCTGGGAGAGCTTGGGTGTTCCTCTAAAGTGAGAGAGGAGCCAGCACACTGGGTGGGTGAGAGCAACCTGGGAGACGGGCAGGAGGAGGAGGCAGGGCTGGAGCGGGGTGAGGGCCTGGAGTAGATGCAGTTCCAAAGTGGGGCTCCCCTGGTTCATTGGGCCCTTCCCAGCCCCACTGCCCAACAGCCTGTGGTGGGGTGTTCTTGTCCTTTTTTTTTTTTTTTTTTTGAGATGGAGCCTTGCTCTGTCACCTGGACTGAAGTGCAGTGGTGCGATCTCGGCTCATTGCAAGCTCCGCCTCCCAGGTTCAAGGGATTCTCCTGCCTCAGCCTCCCGAGTAGCTGGGACTACAGGTGTGCGCCACCACACCCGACTAATTTTTTTTTGTATTTTTAGTAGAGACAGAGTTTCACCATGTTAGCCAGGCTGTTCGCGAACTCCTGACCTCAGGTGATCCGCCCGCCTCGGCCTCCCAAAGTGCTGGGATTACAGGTGTGAGCTACTACACCCGGGCTTTGTGTGTGTGTGTGAGCGAAAGCGACAGAGTCTTGCTCTGTCACCCAGGCTGGAGTGCAGTGGCATGATCGCCCACCCCGGCCCAAGAGTTCTTTTGTGTCACCCCCATGATAGTGGATTAAAGGTATCAAACCCCCTGGCTATTTTGTAATTTGGAGTCTTGCTCTGTCGCCCAGGCTGGAGTGCAGTGGCACGATCTCGGCTCACTGCAAGCTCCGCCTCCCGGGTTCATGCCATTCTCCTGCCTCAGCCTCCCACGTAGCTGGGACTACAGGCGCCTGCCATCACGCCCGGCTAATTTTTTTTTTATTTTTAGTAGAGATGGGGTTTCACCGTGTTAGCCAGGATGGTCTCGATCTCCTGACCTTGTGATCCGCCCGCCTCGGCCTCCCAAAGTGCTGGGATTACAGGCGTGAGCCACCGCGCCCGGCTATTTTTGTATTTTTAGTAGAGACAGGGTTTCACCATGTTGGCCAGGCTGGTCTTGAACTCTTGACCTCAAGCAATCCGCCTCCCTCAGCTTCCCAAAGTGGTCCTGTTCTAATAGGGTGGTCCTATTCTAACAGCCCCTCAGGGGGCCTTCTGGTGCTGCTGAGCCCATGGGACCCCCCCAGCCCCATTACTGAAGCCGTGAGTGGAGCCAACAGCTCAGTGCAGGGGATGCTGGCCAGCAGGGAGGAGGGGGATACCGGCGGGGGGATTGGGGGGCACACCTAGAGGGGGGTTGGGGAGGAAGGGGGGATACCAGCAGAGGGATTGGGGGACGCCCAGAGGGGGGTTGGGGTGGGGGGGATACTGGCAGGGTTGGTTGGGAGGATGCCCAGAGGGGCATTGGGGTGGGGGGGAACCAGTTGGGGGATTTGGGGGACGCCCGGAGGGGTTTGGGGAGGAGGGGGGATACCGGCAGGGGGGGATTTGGGGGGATGCCCGGAGGGGCATTGGGGTGGGCGGGCTCACGTTGTTTTCTCCATGCACAGCAGGGGGCTCTTTCTAGCTGAGGGGACCAGGAATGAGGAGTGAAGACCAGTGAAGGGCTTGAAGGGAGGAGGGGCCGGCAGGGTGGGTGGGATGGCTTCCTTCGTAGGGACCCTGAGAGGGAGGAAGGCAGGGCAAGGGGAGCCCAGTCTCAGAGCCATGGGTCCCAAGGGTCTTGGCACGTTCATTAAGGCCACCAAGATAAGGAGCTGGAAGGAGATGCTTGGGCCAGGACTGAAGTCTCCCAGAACAAGGGGCCCTGAGGCTGGCAGGGGTGCAGTGGGCACTGGGTCCGTGTGTGGCCCACGCTGGCCGATGTGGGCACACAAGGGGCACAGCTGCCACCGGGGGCCTGGAGGGGAGGACCCAGCTGGGGTCCTGGAGGGCCAGGATTTTGCAGAAGGTTTACTGGACTGGTTTCAGGAGTGAGGGAAGGCAGGGTGCGGTCAGAACAGCTGCTGCAGAGCTCCGGGGGTGACAGAAACAAACCTGGGCGAGAGCACACCCCAAATCAGAGCCACTGAGCGTCGGCTTAATTTAATGTTTTACTGGGGTAAGATGCACAACATATAAAACCAACCGTTTCACAATGAGTGACTCAGTGGCGTTGAGCGCCCCGTCGTGCTTTGTGAATCTTTTTAGCATCTTCACAACATTGTGCACCTCTTCTGGTTTCAGAACGGTTCATTGCTTCAAAAGAAAACCCAGTACCCCTTACACAGCCGCCCCATTCCCCTCGGCCCCAGTCACCGCTCACCCACAAACCCTGTACCCCTCACACAGATGCCCCATTCCCCTCGGCCCCAGGCCCTGGCCACTGCTCACCCACAAACCCCGTACCCCTCACACAGATGCCCCATTCCCCTCGGCCCCAGGCCCTGGCCACTGCTCACCCACAAACCCCGTACCCCTCACACAGATGCCCCATTCCCCTTGGCCCCAGGCCCCAGTCACCGCTCACCCACAAACCCCGTGCCCGTCACACAGACGCCCCATTCCCCTCGGCCCCAGGCCCCGGCCACTGCTCACCTGCTTTCTGCCTCTGGATTTGCCACTTCTGGACAGCTCACACACATGCGGTCACAACATGGGGTCTTTCATGACTTGCTTCTTCATTTAGCACAATATCAAGCCTTGTCTACGTGGAAGTCTGTGTCAGCTTCCTCCTTTTCCGTGGCTGAGTAATACGTGGCCAGGCCACACGCTGTTTCTCCACAGACAGCTGAGGGGCATCTCGGCCATCTCCACCTCTGGCTGTTGTAAATAAGTACTTCTCTGAAAATTCAACTACAAACATCTGCTTGAGCCCCTGTTTTTAAATCTTTGGGGAGGCCGGGCTCAGTGGCTCACAGCTATAATCCCAGCACTTTGGGAGGCCGAGGTGGTAGGATCACGGGAGGTCAGGACTTCAAGACCAGCCTGGCCAACAATGGCGAAACCCTATCTAAACCAAAAAATACAACAATTAGCCGAGCGCGGCGGCACCTGCAGTCCCTGCTGCTTGCGAGGCTGCGGCAGGAGAATCCCTTGAACCCCAGAGGCGGAGGTTGCGATGAGCCAAGATCATGCCACTGCACTCCAGCCTGGACGACAGAGTGAGACTCCATCTCAAAAAAATAAATAAATAAATATGAATAAACAAATAAATCTTTGGGAACCTGCCTGGGAATAGAATGACTGGTTCATGTGGTAATTGTGTTTAACTTTTTGAGGAACTGTCAAACTACTACTTTTATTAAAAATTTCAGCCAAGTGCAGTGGCTCACACCTGTAATCCCAGCACTTTGGGAGGCCAAGGTGGGCGAATCACAAGGTCAGGAGTTTGAGACCAGTCTGGCCAACATAGCGAAACCCTATCTACTGAAAATACAAAAACTTGGCCAGGCATGGTGGCCTGCACTTGTAATCCCAGCTACCTGGGAGGCTGAGGCAGGAGAATCGCTTAAACCCGGGAGGCAGAAATTGCAGTGGGCCAAGATCACACCAGTGCACTCCAGCCTGGGCGACAGAGCAAGACTCTGTCTCAGAAAAAAAAAAAAAAAAAAAAAATTTCAACGACTATTTTTTGTTTTCAAAGTTCTCTTAGGTTTCTTCCCTCCCTCCCTTCCTTTCTTTTTTGACAGAGCCTGATTCTACATAGCCCAGGCTGGAGTGCAGTGGCGCAATCTCCGCTCACTGCAACCTCCACCTCCCAGGTTCAAGCGATTCTCCTGCCTCAGCCTCCCGAGTAGCTGAGATTGCAGGTGCACACCACCACGTCTGGTCTCAAACTTCTGACCTCAAGTGATCCGCCCACCTTGGCCTCCCAAAGTGCTGGGATTACAGGCATGAGCCAACACACCCAGCCTTAGGTCCTTTTTGAAATCTGCCTTTCCCTTTTTTTTTTTTTTTTTTTTTTTTTTTGAGACAGAGTCTCGTTCTGTCGCCCAGGCTGGAGTGCAATGGCACAGTCTCAGCTCACTACAACCTCCACCTCCCAGGTTCAAGGGATTCTCCTGCCTCAGCCTCCCAAGTAGCTGGGACTACAGGTTCCACTATGCTAGCTAATTTTCTGTATTTTTGGTAGAGACAGAGTTCCGCTATGTTGCACAGACTTGTCTTGAACTCCTGAGCTCAAGCCATCGGCCCACCTCATCTTCTCAAAGTGCTGGGATTCCGGGTGTGGCCACCGCGCCCGGCTGATTTTTTGTATTTTTTAGTAGAGATGGGGTTTCACTGTGTTAGTCAGGCTGGTCTCGATCTCCTGACCTCGTGATCCGCCCGCCTCGGCCTCCCAAAGTGCTGGGATTACAGGCGTGAGCCACCGCACCCGGCCACTATCATTGCATGTCTAAAGAAATAAGAAGTAGGGAAAGGAGGAAAGAGAAGAGAGAGTAAAAATAAATGAACTATCGTTTAGAAAAATGGGGGTAGTTGCTTACACATTCCCAAATCGATGTCCCGTTACTCCACATTCTCAGAGCTTTAATCAGCCTACTTGTGGTTGTCACTCATGGTGGCTTGCTTCCTTGTGTGTTTTCTGAGTTTTCATTGTGAGCTCATTTACTGGAACTTTTTCCCTCTGGTGACCTAGGGCCCACGCGTCCCAGCAAAGTGGTTAAAGAATGATGTTTTGTTTCTGCCAACTAACTACAGATAGAATTCACTAGAGCTAGAACTCTCTAGGGCTGGAACTCACTAGAGCTAGAACTCACTAGGGTTAGAACTCACTAGAGCTAGAACTCACTAGGGTTAGAACTCACTAGAGTTAGAACTCACTAGGGTTAGAACTCACTAGGGCCAGAACTCCCTAGAGCTGGAACTCAGTAGAGCTGGAACTCACTAGGGCTGGAACTCACTAGAGTTAGAACTCACTATAGCTGGAACTCACTATAGCTGGAACTCACTAGAGCTGGAACTCACTAGAGCTGGAACTAACTATAGCTGGAACTCACTATAGCTGGAACTCACTATAGCTGGAACTCAGTAGAGCTGGAACTCACTAGAGCTGGAACTCACTAGAGCTGGAACTCTAGTACTAGAGCTGGAAATCACTAGAGTTAGAACTCACTAGAGCTGTAACTCACGAGTTAGAACTGACTAGGGCCAGAACTCCTTAGAGCTGGAACTCACTAGGGCTGGAACTCACTAGAGCTGAAACTCACTAGAGCTGGAACTCACTAGAGCTGAAACTCACTAGGGCTGGAACTCACTAGGGCTGGAACTCACTAGAGCTGGAACTCACTAGAGCTGGAACTCACTAGGGCTGGAACTCACTAGAGCTGAAACTCACTAGAGCTGGAACTCACTAGAGTTAGAACTCACTAGGGCTGGAACTCCCTAGAGCCGGAACTCACTAGGGCTGGAACTCACTAGAGCTGGAACTCACTAGAACTAGAATTCACTAGGGCTGGAACTCACTAGAGCTGGAACTCACTAGAGCTGGAACTCACTAGGGCTAGAGCTCACTAGAGCTGGAACTCACTAGAGCTAAAACTCACTAGAGTTAGAACTCACTAGAGTTAGAACTCACTAGGGCTGGAACTCACTAGAGCTGGAACTCTCTAGAGCTGGAACTCTCTAGAGCTGGAACTCTCTAGGGCTAGAACTCAGTAGGGCTAGAACTCACTTGGGCTCGAACTAAGTTCCTGGAGCACCTTCAAGTTGCTTCAAGTTCGGGATGCATGAGACGCTCAGGCTTTGTTTAAGGGTGGATTTCCTTTTCTTCCCAGAGTCCAGAGGGACAGACAAGCTGCCTTTCACCCTGTCTGGCCACTTTCCCCGAGGCGCATCCTTTGGAGGGTCTGGACTTTCCAGCCTTGCCTCCCGCGCCTTCGGTTTTCGCACCCTCCTGGACAGCGCTGAGGTCTCCTCACACACTCACCTGCGTGTGCTCCACGGCTGTTCCTGGGTGTTTGTGGGGAGAGCTGTCAGGTGCTAGGAGCCGGAGTGTGTCTTTTGTTTCGGTAAGCTTTCAAATTGCGAACACAGTGCTTTCAAAGCTGCGCGGCAGCCTCAGGATTTTGCTCCTGGAACCCCGCGGAGAGCACACCGTCCACATCGCAGGGACAAGAACAGCACGGCCCACGCTCTCGGCTTGCTGCCTCCCTGGGCCTCTGGGGGTGCATCCCGTAGCTGGCACCAGCAGCTGGGAACTCACTCTCTTTCCCACCTGCATGGCCGTGGGCTTCAGGGTAGGGTGTCGGCTGCTGTGCCCTATCCCGAGCGCTGAGCTGTGAACCCGTCCACCCCTTTAGCTCTTAAGACTCCACTTGCGGGATGACCTGCAAGCAGTCGTTATGGCTTGAAGCAAATAGCGGTCGACTCGCTTGCAGGCATCCACAGAGGACGGCACCGCCGAGGCTGCTGCGCAGCAGCAAGGGCCAACTTGCTTTAGAATCTTCCAGAAGCCAGAGACCAAAAGAGACACTTTGCTTCTCTTCGTCCACCTCTTATCCGTTTCCCAAATCTCCTGCGGGTCAGGGATAGAGAAGTACATAAAACGCATTTTTCAGTTTGGGTTTCGGTTCTTGCCTTTCAGTTTCTTTTGCCTGCTGGGGGCAGGCCAGGCCCGTGTCCCACGAGTGCCGCAGGTGAAGTGACCTGTGAACCTGTGGCTCGGGCTGCGGTTAACTGGCCCTCTGTCTGCCTGGAGAACAGGCCCTCTGTCTTTATGGGATAATTAGTGCGGACAATGACCACCGCCCCGGGGCCTGGGGTGCAGCGGACCAGAACGGCAGCGTGAAAAGTCACGGAGGCGCGGATGGATGGCGGCTGAATGGCCACAGTTACCTTCTGAATGAATTAAATTTTAAAAACCTCTCTGCGGTGGGGAGGCCTTGCCAGGGGGCTTTGAGTGCAAGACAAAGTGACAGTGTGGTTTTGTGTCTCCACAGCTCCGGGAGGAAGCCTGGCGGGGGTTTGCTGCCCTGGACGACCCTCTGGCCGGGCTTCTGGACATGCTGGAGAGCTGCCGGGGCCGGCGGGGAGAGGGCCCCTCCCTGGAGGCCTGGATCTCGCACCAGCTGCAGTGCTGGCTACAGGCACAGCCACGCCCGAGCCCGGCCCAGGTGAGCCCATGGGCTCTGTGACAGTCACCTCCCTTCCTGCCCCCGCCCCTCAGCATAGTGGACCTGGCATCCACCAGCCCAGGCCTCTGCAGCCCGCTGAGCAAGCCAGGGAAGGGCAGGGGGATGCTGGGGGATGTGGCCAAGACCCAGCCCGTGGCTTCACCCTGAGCCCCCGACAGCCACGTGCTGAGACCGGCCTCGCCCCTCCCGTGCCCCAGGCCTGCAGGCCACCCAATGCCCACACATGGCCACAGTGGCAGACGCTGCTTCCAAAGCCAGGCCTGCCCCAGTCGGCCCCATGGCCCAACCACTGGGTGCTGCATCCAGTAAGTCTGGGTCCCTGCTCTTCCAGCACAGCCTGAGGCTGAAGCAGCTGCAGGCCCGAGCAGTCAGAGTCCTCACTGAGAGCTCCCCCAGCCTTGTGGCACCACTGGCCAGCATCTTCCAGCTGCAGGATGCAGACAGGAGCTGCCTGCTGGTGCACGTCCACCGCCTCCACCACGAGGGCAGGTTCAGAGAAGTGAGTGGCCCACGTGGCCGGCCCATGGGGAAACGGCTTCTCGGGCAGTGGGGCAAGGACGCGCCTGGCTCAGGGACGCCTCTGTGGGGGGCTGTTTGGGGCTTCTGGTCTACATGGAGGTATCAAGGACCCGGCCATGGGCAGCCATCAGCTGTGCGTGGGGTGCCGGGTCCCAGGAGCCCTCAGGCTGCCTGAGCCAACAGAGATGTCAGGGCACAGCCTGGTCCCAGGCCTGGGTCTCCCCCTGCCGACCCTATGTGTCCCAGCACCCACTGGGCCCTCACACTCACAGGGTCCTCCGTGGGCCTGGGCCTGAGCTTTGGTCCAGCCACACCCCACCATGCCTGTTAGCCTCCGTGCCTCCAGAACCTTCGCAGAATCACCTGGTAGGCTGCCCTTTGTGGGTGAGTTTGCCTCCTGGGCACTGGGCGCTGACTGAGTCCCCAGCACGGCAGTGAGCGCCCTGGAAGGAAACGCTCCTGGGAGGGGCTGAGCAGAAGGGCTGTGGGAGCAGCTGGTGCCGGCCCCACCGCCCACAGCACCCCCAGAGTGGTGCCCACTCACAGAAGCCCAGAGTGGGCAGTGCTGGCGCCTGGGACACAGGACGAGGTTCGGGGCCAGGGCACCAGTTGCGCCTCAGCACAGTCGCCCAGGTGCGAGATGCGTCCGGTCAGTATCCAGCCCTTCACTGGCTGCTGGAGGGAGAGGTGGCTTCGGTCCCTTGCGGTCCAGGCCGGGTCTTAAGCGGTGTCGAAGAAGTGTGGGGTCGGCAGCTAAAGGTGTCTGGATAAGAACTGGTGGAGCTTTTGGAATCGCAGTGGTTTGCTGAGTCTCCTTTGTGAACAAGGCTGACTTTTAAGCCCAGAAGGTTCCAAGAGGAAGACCAGGTCCCGGCATCACAGCCCCGTCGTCCTGAGCCTGGCCAAGCCGTGATGGGTTTGTGTGGAGCAGTAGGGAGCGGTGGGGCCTGCAGTGGGCAGGGAGGCGGCTGTCTTGCATGGGGTGGCTCTGAGCTGTTCCTGCAGGTGCAGGGGGGCCCCCATGACTTCTCGGTGCCCTGAGAGTGCAGATCCCAGTGCAGATTCCAGGGTGCAGCACGAGGTGCAGCAAAGAAGCCCGGGGGTGTCCTGCCAGGGTTTTCCTGCCTGGGGGTGCCCAGTCCCGGGGGTGCCTGGCCTGGGGGTGCTCAGCTCAGGGTGCACTGATCATGTATGAGGGTCACTGGTCCACCCCCTGCCCCCTCAGGGCCCCCTTACTTCAGGGCCGAGCGTGATGGGCACCACCCCGCTGCCTGCCCACGTGGGACCCTGCTGCTGAGACGCCGTCCCGATGGCACCCTGGGTTCCTCTTCCTAGCAAGACCCCCACGGGGAGGAGGTGCATTGGAAGCTGGGCGCAGGCATCGGGGGCTGCCCTGGCCGGGCCCTCACAGGAATGTGCCCTGTGTCGGCCGCGCGGGCCCCACCCCCGGCGCTGTCGCCTGCCATGCCCGGGGGCCGTCTCGCGGCGGGAGCATAGCGCTGAGAAGCCACGATGTGCGCGCACAGGACAATGCAGGATGGAGGGTCCCGCTCATGTGGCGCGAGGCGGAATGGCGGCCGTGCCTGCGGAGAGTGCAGGGAGGCAGAAGGCAGGCTAGGGTTTCGGGCCGTCTTCTGTTACAGAGCCTTTCAAAGACTGTCTGGGGCCGGCTGAATGCGCCTCCCTCGCGCTCCGAGGCAGGAATCCCCACACAAAGGGGGTCTTGTCCCGCACAGGCCCCTTCTGCGAAGAAAGCCATTGTCCCCGAGCGGGGCCGCCCGGCAGGCGATGCATGCTCCACTGCTCACCGCCGCGCCCGGCCGAAAGGGGCCGCATTCAGGCCTGTCCGCTCGGATTAGCTGGGACTCACGACTCAATGTGCTGCGATATTTCATGTCGAGGGCAGCGGCTGGCCCTGGGCGGGATGAATGCCTGCTTTTGTCCGCTGAGTTATTTTATTTACATTTTTTAAACAGCTTATCAAGGTAAAAAGATAGCTTTGCTTTAAAAAAAAAAAAAAAGACCCTCTTGGCTCCAGGCCCACGCAGAGGTGGGAGGCAGGGCTGTCGCTGGGGTCCTCGGCCTTCGAGCCTGGGCACCTGCCCAGCCTTCCTGCCCCTCAGAATGGGGGGCGCAGGGGAGCCGGGGAATGCCCTTCTCGATGGTCAACACCACAGCCCCTCCAGATTTTCTTTTTTTTTTTTTCCTGAAAGCAGCAGCTCCTGGGCCTGTCTTGAGGTTTCTGCAGCCTCACCCCGACCCCGCCAGCTGGACAGCCTCTTCTCTCTCTTCCTGGTGGATGCCTCCCACCCTCTGGCAGCAGAGGTCAGGAAGGTCTGCCTGGTGCAGAGGGGCCCAGTTTGCCCCATCTGTCCTCATGGCCCAGGCCTGGGCTCGTTCCTCCCATGGGGTCCAGGACTCTTCACCTTCTGCTGTCTGCTCCCTGGGCCTGGCTCTGGGGCCAGGTGACCTTTTTGTGCCTGCTGAATTTCCCAAGTGGCCAGGCGTGGACAGTGGGCAGCTGTACACCGTCCTCTCAGGGAAGTTCAGACAGAAATGACCAGACGCTGATTCTAAGCCAGGCACCACCACAGTGAAAGGGCCAGCAGGGCCCCCAAAGCCTGAGACGGGTCAGGCCAGGGAGCTTCCCAGAAGGGGTGGGTCTGCTACTAGTCACCCCCCAGCCCCCCACCCCTGTCACTAAGGCTGCCCATGAGGAAGCCTGGGCTCTGCCCTTATCAGAGTGGAGCTGAGGGAGCTCCATCCTTGTCCTGTCCCCCAAGCTGCTAGGCCACAGAGCCCCCACTGGGCTCCAGGTACAAAATGTGGACACAGACGCTGGGGGCCCCAGGACCCCTGCATGTCCAGAAAGCCCACCTGGCCTCAAGAGGCCCCAGGTGCCCAGAAGCTCCTGTGGGCCTAGAAAGAAAGGTCCAGACACGCATTAGCCCTGGGCTCTGAATGGCCGTGGAGAAGAGAAGGGCTGGGCTGGGCACCTTGAACCCCCTCTGACAGGGAGGCAGGAGCCTCCCACCTGGGGAGCACGGCCAGTACCCAGCCCCGCCCAGGCTCCTCCCCAAGCCTGAGGCCTCCTTCTTGGGCTCAGAGGGGTTCCTGGTTGGGTGGGGCCCGCCGAGGGCTGGGACTGGAGCCTGAAGTCTTTGTCCTCGGAGGGAGGCCGGGGGCAGCAGCGGTGAGGGGAGGCCCTGGCCACCTGCCCCTTGCTGTGCCCCCAGCCTCCCTGGTCCCAGCGTCACCTGCTGAGGGCCTGGTCCCAAGGACGAGACGGGCGCAGCCCCATCCTCCACCCCCCTGCACCTGACAATGCCCACATGGGGCAGGAGGAGCAGAGGGAGGGCGGGTTGTGACCACTCTGTGGTTCTGAAAGTGGTGAGGTGTCCGGGCCTGCACTCCTGCCTTCCCGAGCTCTGGCAGCTTCTCAGGGGGTCCCTGATCCAGAAGGGGTCAGAGCCCTTGTGTGAAGCTGCGAGTGTCACTGCTGGTGGTCCCCATGTGGTGGCCCCTGCGCCCATGCTCACGGCCCTAAGCCCACCTCGCAGGCCCTGCGCCCCTCCCCATGTGGTGGCCTGGTGCCCCTCCCCGGCCCTGCGCCGCTTCCCACGGCCCTGAGTCCCCTCCCCTCGGCCCTGAGACCCCGCCCCGGGCCCCGCGCTCCTCCCCACAGCCCTGAGGCCCCGCCCCGGCCCTGCGCCCCTCCCCACGACTCCGAGAGTCCCACTCCCGGGGCCCTGCGCCCCTCCCCCACGGCCCTGAGACCCCCTTCCCCTGGCCCTGCGCCCCTCCGCACACGGCTCTGAGACCCCCCCACCCCGCCCCGGGCCCTGCACCCCTTCCCCTGGCCCTGCGCCCCTCCCCACGGGCCTGAGACTCCCTTCCCGGGCCAGGCGCCCCTCCCCACAGCCCTGAGGCCCCGCCCCGGCCCTTCGCCCCTCCCCACGGCCCTGAGACCCCCCGCCCCGGGCCCTGCGCCCCGCGGGCCTGGTGGAGGCCTAGCCTCTTGGACCCTGGCCAGACAGTGGAGGCGCCGGGTCAGCGCTGCGCAGGGAAAGGCCTCCGGCCCTGCGCCCCCACCCTGCGCACCGGGGCTGGAAGCCGGGCTCGAGGCTTTCCCAGGCCGCTATTTTGGTCCTTTCTCTGGGCTGCGCGGGGGCGGGGCGCCGATGCTCCGCGGGCTGCTCTCGTGGGTCATTTTTGCTGGCTATGGGAGCGCGGCTTATGGAAATTATTAATAGCAGCTCAGGCCCGTGGTACGTGCAGGCGGTCAGGGCCCGGCCGTGCCCCGATCGCAGCCGTGTGGCCTTGGAGCGTCCGCGGGGTGCCCGTCTCCCGCCTCGTGGGAAGGGCTAGGACCCCCCAGGCCTCAGGGTGGGCTGAGGCTGGGGGTCCTCAGCCTTGGCCCGTCCACTGCAGGCACCATGGTGTTCTGGGCCCCGCAGATGGGTCATGTGGAAGGTCAAGGCTTTGCCCCTTGCCTTGACCCCACCTCCTAGCCTTCCTCTGGCTCATCAGCAATCCCCGAGCAAGGCCCTGGGACCCAGGCTGTGTGGCCAGCACCCCCTTGAGTCCCTGCTGCCCCATCCAGGCCAAGCCCAGGCCTCCCACCTGTCCTAGCCCATGCAAGGCCTGGCTCAGCACAGGGGGCTTGTCTGCCAGGCCAGGCCCCTCAGCCTGAGGGCCACGTGGCTGGACACGGGAAGGCCCTGCACTCCGGCCTCAGTGCAGGCGCTGGTGCAAAAGGGTGGTAGCCTCCTCACCCGTGGTGCTGCCTGGCCCCTCCCAGACCCTGAGTAATCTGCCGCCTTTGTGTTTGCCAGGCAGTCATGCTGGGCACGACGTTGAAGCTGCAGCCAGAACTTGATGTTGAAAAGGTGAATGTCTTTCTCATGTAAATTGTTTAGGTTCAAACTTGGATAATGCCCAGGTCTCTATAAACAGTGTTTGGTGGAGGTGGGGAGTCCACCAAGCCACGGCGGGGAGAGCAGGGCCATCGGGGGCCGGCGAGGGCCTCAAGAGCCCCCTAAACCACCATCCTCCTCGTGGGCTGACCCCAAATCAGACACAGCTGCACGTACAGGCACCCCATGTCCGGCTGTCCCCTGAAGCCCTGAGTGTGCTCCGTGCAGCAGCTGGGGCCACCCCTTCCCTGGAATGGGCACCAGGTGCCTCGAGGAGGAAACACAGCCCATGTGCTTCCGGGACCCTCTTCTGCTGCACATCTCCACTGCGCAGTGGGCTGGGGGAAGCAGTCACCTAAGTGAATTTCCGGACAGACGGCACAGTCCTCGAACCCACAGTGTCTGCAGGGATGGCAGATCCAAGCTTCTACACTGGGACTCTGTGCACATCACAGGGATGCAGGTGGAACCTGCTGGTTAAGCAGGGACGGGGTGGGGGAGTGAGCACCCCTCGGGCAGAGCCAGGTGGGGTTTCCCTAAAGAGCGAGGGGTGTCTACATCAAGGCCTTCGGGGCTGTGCTCCGGGCGATGGGTGCAGACTCCAGGTCTACAAGAGCTGGGGCCAGAGAGGGCTCTTGGGGCTTCGGGTTCTGCCCAAGGACTGTCCCCCAAGGCACTGCCGGGCAGGTGGGCCCCATGCGGTCGGCGCCAGGCAGCCTCACCTGTGGGGGGGGGCGTTATCTATGGGAACGGGTTCCTGCTGAGGGAATGGCTGGTGTGCCCCAAGGCCCAGTGCCACAGCCAGGGACTCCCTCAGGGCCTCCTGGAGGCACCAACAGCATGTGGGTCTTGCCGGCCTGCTCGGGAGGCAGTGCTGGTACCATGTGC
>NW_026652285.1:109390643-109464349 GCF_009828535.3 Hylobates moloch | reverse complement strand
TCTTGCCGGCCTGCTCGGGAGGCAGTGCTGGTACCATGTGCCACGAGAAGGCATTTCTGGACTACCAGGGCTACTGCCAGTGGTTTGTCTTGGTCCTGCCTCCCCACATTTGGTGACAAATGAGCTTCCCCAGGGCCCCCCTTGCCTCTTAGGGCCTCCAGGCCTTCATCCTGGAGATGGGGGTGGCCACAGAGCCCACCAGGAGCCTGGGGCGAGTGTGTGTGAGCGTGAGTGCAGGCCGGGCGAGCACTGCTGGGCCTGGATGGCCTCTGGGCCCCTTTCGTTCTGACACTTTGGCCGCTCCCTCTGGGTTGGAGGCGAGTCAGGTTTTGGCCGAGGTGGCGGAGGCTGTGGCCTGACTGTGTGTCCCCTGCAGATGAGCATCCCACTGCTCCTCCAGGACAAGGTGGGCCTCGTGGAGCGCTACGTGGCCGGCTTCCCGGACCTCCAGAGGAGGCTGCTGGCCCTCATGGATTCCTGGTGCCAGCCCGGCTTTGACATCAGGGACGTTGCCAGGTAAGTCCCGTGGGGCGCTGGCAGCTGGCACCAGATGGCATCCTGGGAGCCCTGGTTAGGGAAGGGAGTGTAGGGGCAGCAGGCACGTGGGAGAGCTCTCCCCAGGCCGTTCTGGTGTTTGGGTCACAGCTGCCACGTGACTGCAGCTGGAGCAGCTGCCTCTGGAATGGAGAGGCTGGGGCTGGCAGGAGCACAGCCCTCTTCTCCCGAGTGAAAAGAGTTAACTGCTCTTAGAAGAACGAAAATAATTCTCCGTGGTGGCTCTTCTTATGCAGGCATGGCAACCATACTGCTTACTTGTTCATCCATTCATTTGTTCTTTCATCTAATAAAGTTTTTGGAAGCACTTGGTGTGTGACGTCTGTCAGCAATTACAGAGAAAAGGCAGCACCTAACAAGGAGCCCATATGGTGCCTGTATGGATTCAGGGAAGCCATGTGCGTGTATGTGCATGTGTGCCTGCAGGTGTGCGTGTGTGTCTGTGTGCATGTGATATGTGCATGTGTGCGCGTTTGTGTGTGCCTGTAGGTGTGCGTGTGTATGCATGTGCTGTGTGTGTGCATGTATGTGTGTGCCTGCAGGTGTGCATGTGTGTGCATGCATATCTGTGTGCATTGTGTACATGTTTGTGCAGGTGTGTATGCGTGCATATGATGTGTGCGTGTGTGTGCATGTGGTGTGTGTGTGCATGTATGTGTGTGCCTACAGGTGTGCATGTGTGTACATGTGTGTGCAGGTGTGTGTGCATGTGGTGTGTGTACATGTATGTGTGTGCATGTGTGTGCCTGCAGGTGTGCGTGTGTGTACGTGTGTGCATGTGTGTGTACAGGTATGTGTGTGCATGTGTGTGCCTGCAGGTGTGCATGTGTGTACATGTGTATTTGTGTGTGCATTGTGTTCATGTTTGTGCAGGTCTGCATGTGTGCGTGTGTGTATGTGTGTGTGCCTGCAGGTGTGCATGTGCGTGTGTGTGTGTGTGTGATATGAGGGATGACATCTAGGAGGGGAGGGGCTTCCTGCTGTATATCTGGTCAAGGTGCCCCGAGAGTGAAGCAAGCTGAAAGGTCTGTGAAGGCTCCAGGGCCCATCCACTGGCAGGCAGATCCCAGCCTCCAGTCCCCACACAGCCCCAGGGTCGTCTCACTGGAGAGTCACAGGCTTGGACTTGGATGTCAGGCCGCCCCAGGCCCATCCTCCTCCATTTGTCCTCCCTTAGATCAATGGGCAAGTCACTTCCACTTTCTGAGTTTGTTTCCTCATTTGCACAATGGGGCTGAGTCCGCCTGACTCAAAGCTTGCTAAGACTTTTCATCAGAGGGAGCAGGCAGCGCCCGCACAGCGCCAGGCCAGGCACAGGTTAGCACGTAGTCGGTTGCCATCGATCCTATTACTTAAAAAAAAAAAAAAAAAAGGACATAGGGCTGGGCTCTGTGGCTCACACCTGTAATCCCAGCACTTTGGGAGGCCGAGGCGGGCGGATCACTAGGTCAGGAGATCGAGACCATCCTGGCTAACACAGTGGAACCCAGTTCCTACTAAAAATACAAAAACTTAGCTGGACACGGTGGTGGGCGCCTATAGTCCCAGCTACTCGGGAGGCTGAGGCACAAGAATAGCATGAACCCGGGAGGCAGAGCTTGCAGTGAGCTGAGATCGCGCCACTGCACTCCAGCCTGGGCAACAGAGCGAGACTCCATCAAAAAAAAAAAAAAAAAAAAAAAAAAGACATAGAACAAAACAGTGAACGCACTGATTGAGGTGGGAACCAGGGGTCTCATTGTGAAGAAAAGAAATATACATGGAAACTGGGAGGGTGAGGAAGACCCTGCAGTGTTAGATTTCATTGCAGATATTGGTTTAAATTAATGATTTTTTTTTTAGATGAAGCCTTTGTCGCCCAGACTGGAGTGCAATGGCACGATCTAGGCTCACTGCAACCTCCACCTCCTGGGTTCAAGCGATTCTCCTGTCTCAGCCTCCCAAGTAACTGGGATTACAGGCATGCACTAACACACCCAGCTAATTTTTATATTTTTAGTAGAGACGGGGTTCCACCATGTTGGCCAGGCTGGTCCCGAACCCCTGACCTCAGGTGATCCGCCCACCTCAGCCTCCCAAAGTGCTGGGATTACAGGCATGAGCCACCACACCTGGCCTAAATTAATGATTTTTAAAATTTTTCCTAGCTCTATGCTCGGAAAGGGCCTGGATGCAATGATACCCCATAGCCATGAGCATGCCTGGCTGCCAGCTCTTAGTCACCAAATGCCATTCTCCACTGAAAGAAGCAAGGGCTTTTCAGAGAATAGACTGACACAAAAATGACAATGATAATGGAGTGGAACACCTTGACTTTTAAAAGTCCATGAGTCCACAGTGATGCCCAAGGGAAATAGGGAGGAAAGCTCTTCTTTGCAACATCTTCCAGCTAACAGATGAAAAAAGAATGACAAAATTAAAAATCACCATATTGCAATTCTCAATAAAGTAATTGATTCAGGCATAGATCATCAAGGGATGCTAAGAAAGAAAGAGATAAAAATATAAGTGACCAACATCAGGAATGAAAGGGGGGACATTATTACAGACCCTATAGACATTAAAGTGGTCCTAAGGGGATATTGTTTGCAACTTAATGCAAATATACTTGACCATTTAGATGTAATAGACCAAATTTTTGAAAAATATAATTTACCAAAACTGACACTAGCAAAAATAGAACATTTAAATAGTCCTATATATCTATTAAGTAAATTAAATCCACAGTTTAAAGCTTTATCATAGAGAAAACTTTATTAGAAGCCAGATGGTTTCAGTAGTGAGGTTTTCAAACATTTAAGAAAGAAATTGCACCATGGTTGGATGCAGTGGCTCACACCTGTAATCCCAGCCACTTTGGGAGGCTGAGGCGGGTGGATCACCTGAGGTCAGAAGTTTGAGAACAGCCTGGGCAACATGGTGAAACCCTGTCTCTACTAAAAATACGAAAATTAGCCAGGCATGGTGGCAGGCACCTGTAATCCCAGCTACTCAAGAGGCTGAGGCAGGAGAATCACTTGAACCCAGGAGGCGGAGGTTGCAGTGAGCCGAGATCACGCCACTGCACTCCAGCCTGGGTGGGCAGAGTGAGATTCTGTCTCAAAAACAAAAAAAAAAAAAAGGAAATTGCACCAATCCTGCATGAACTCTTCTAGAGAATTAAAAAAAAAAAAAAAAGCACAGCCCAACTCGCTTTATTCAGCTTAAACTCAGAAGCCAGAACTCAAAAAGGACGTTAGGAGGAAGGAAAACTAAAGTCCAACATATTTCATGAGGATAAATGTAAAAATACAAAACAAAATATTAGCAATCAAGTCAACTAACATATTAAAGAATTAAGAGAATGAGAGGGCCGGGTGTGGTGACTCACGACTATAATCCCAGCACTTTGGGAGGCAGAAGCGGGTGGATCACCTGAGGTCAGGAGTTCAAGACCAGCCTGGCCAACATGGTGAAACCCCATCTCTACTAAAAATACAAAAATTAGCCGAGTGTGGTGGCTCATGCCTATAATCCCAGCTACTCAGGAGGCTGAGGCAGGAGAATCGCTTGAACCTCGGAGGCAGAGGTTGCAGTGAGCCGAGATCACGCCATTGCACTCCAGCCTGGGCAACAAGAGCGAAACTCCATCTCAAAACAACAACAACAAAGACTGAGAGGACACCAACAGACTGGGAGAAAATATCTGAAAAAGATATGTGGGATAAAGGACTGTTACCCAGAATATACAAAGATCTCTCAAAACTCAGCAATAAGAAAATGAACAACCCAACTTAAAATGGGCAAAGGGGCCAGGCACAGTGGCTCACACCTGGAATCCCAACATTTTGGGAGGCCAAGGTGGGGCAGATCACTTGAGCCTAAGAGGTCGAGGCTACAGTAAGCTGTGATTGCACTGCTGCACGCCAGGGACAGAGTGAGACTCTATCAAAAAAAAAAAAGAAGTTCCTTTCTATACTTAGTTTGTTGTTTAGAATTTTTATCAGGAATGTATGCTGGAATTTATAAAAATGATTTTTCTATTGAGATGAACACATGGTTTTTCTTTATTAATCAGTTAATATGATGCATTTACACCATTTAATGTTTCTATGTTAAACCAACCTTACATTTTTGGGACGGACTCCACTTGGCCATTATGTATTACTTTGGGGTAACTTTTATTCCATTTGCTTAAATTTTGTTAGGAATGTTTGCATCCATGTCCGTGAGGGATCTTGGTCTGTCATTGTCTTTTCTTGTAATATATGTTTACTTTTGGTATCAGAAAAATGCTTGCCTGATAGAATGAGCTTGGAATTATTCCCTTGCCTTTCAATTTTCTGGGAAAACTGTGTGTAGTTGGTATTACTTCTAACCGAAAACCCATTTCCTTAAAATAGGGCTATTCGGATTGCCTATGTCTTTTTGAATGAGCTTTGGTTGTTTTTGTCTTTCAAGGAATTTGTCCATTTTATCTAAGTTGTCAAACTTATTGGCTTAAAGTTATTCCTAATATTCTCCTGTTATACGTTTACTACCTGTAGAGTCTGTAGTGATGTCAGCGCTCTCATTCCCAGTGCTGGTGATTTGTGTCTTTTTGTCCTGCAGTAATTCTATGATCTGTCATTTCTAGGTCAGTTTCTACTCATCACATTTGGCCTCATATTTCCTCTTCTCTGCATGCCTGGTAATTTTTTTTTTTTTTTTTTTGAGACGGAGTCTCGCTCTGTTGCCCAGGCTGGAGTGCAGGAGTGGCGCGATCTCAGCTCACTGCAAGCTCCGCCTCCTGGGTTCAAGTAATTCTCCTGTCTCACCCTCCAGAGTAGCTGGGATTATAGGCTCCTGCCACCACACCTGGCTAATTTTTGTATTTTTAGTAGAGACGGGGTTTCACCATGTTAGCCAGGATGGTCTCGATCTCCTGACCTCGTGATCCACCCGCCTTGGCCTCCCAAAGTGCTGGGATTACAGGCATGAGCCACAGCGCCCGGCCTAACTTTCCCCCATTTCTGAGGCAAGAGCCTTCTTAGAACTATAGTCAATGCCCTGCCAGTTAGGAAGCTTTTTAAACTCTGGGTCTTGAGAGCAGATCCTATTCCCAGCTCTTTGTAAGGCTTGAAAACTTTTCCCTGTAATGTGCTCAGGTGGCCCTTCCTCCACTTTGTGTGAGTTCCTCACACGCAGGGTGCTCTTTGCTTGGACGAATTCTCAAGGGCGCTCCCTGCAGAGCTCCACGGCTCTTTTTCTGGGCATCTCTTCTCTGCGAACTCAGGGAAGCACCCAGTGTCTCCTGGGTTCCCCTTCCCTCAAATGTTGCTGGAAGTTTCTCCAGGAGGGAAGATGGGGCGATTGGCAGCCTCACTTCCCATCACTTGGGCATCACTGCCCTGAGCCACCTGTTGCCTAATGTCTGAGAACTGCTGTTTTTATTCAATACCGTACCAAGGACCCATGCTAGGCGGGAAGGCAGGAAAATAAGTACAAAGACCGGGTACAAAGAAACAACTGTCATTTTCTCAGAAGATATGTTTTTATATGTAGGGAAGGAAAACCAAAAAATCTACAGATAAATTATTAGAATTAATAAGTAAACTTAGCAAGATCACTGGTTACAAAGTAAGTTTATAAAAGCCAATTGTATTTCCTTATACTTGCAATAAAGCTTTCTCAAATAGGATATAAAATCACTAAGAATAAAGTCTGGGTGCGGTGGCTCACACCTGTATTCCCAGCACTTTGGGAGGTTGAGGCAGGTGGATCACTTGAGGTCAGGAGTTCGAGACCAGCCTAGCAAACATGGCGAAATCCCATCTCTACTAAAAATACAAAAATTAGCTGGGCATGGTAGCGGATGCCTGTAGTTCCAGATACTCAGGAGGCTGAGGCAGGAGAATCATTTGAATCTGGGAGGCAGAGGTTGCAGTAAACCGGTATCGTGCCATTGCACACCAGCCTGAGTGACACAGCGAGACTTCATCTCAAAAAAAAAAAAGAAAAGGAAGGAAGGACGAAAGAAAGAGAGAGAGAGAAAGAAAGAAAAAGAAAGAAAGAAAGAAAGAGAAAGAAAGAAAGAGAAAAAGAAAGAAAGAAAGAAAGAGAAAGAAAGAAAGAAAGAAAGAGAAAAAGAAAGAAAGGAAAGAAAGAATAACAGAAAAGATTGACAAATTTGACTTAATACCTTCTGGACGTCAAAGGAAATCATTGAGAGAGTGATAAGGCAACTTCCAGACCAAGAGAAGATTATTTACAGTACATATTTTACAAAAGACTGTATCCAGAATATTTTTAAGCAAAAAACCTACAAAGCAAATAAACAATAAAAGACAAACAAACCAACTTTTTAAATGAGAAAAAGCCTTGAATAAGCACATCACAAAAGAGGATATCCAGATAGCCAATAAGTGTAGGAAAAGTTGCTAAGTGCCATTAAAATCAGGGAAATGCAAATTAAGCCACAAAGAAATACCACTATCTCCCATCAGAAAGGCTAAAATTTAAAAGTCGAACATACCAAGTGTTGAGAAGGACGTGGAGCAACCAGAACCCTCACGCACTGCTGGTGGGATGTGCACCGGTGCAGACACTTCAGAAAACTATTTAGCAGTTTCTACTAAAGCAAAAAAACGTATGCCAACCCTATGACATATGTTGTCCAAGTCCCTTAGCATATGTCCAAGAGAAATGAGCTCATTATCCACAAAAGATCACAGTCATGGCAGCTTTAATCATCATCTGTGAAACCCAGGAGCAGCCCTAGTCCCCAGAGCAGCAGTGGATGCAGTGATCACGGTTCACAAACTCAGCTGTGAGAGACTGAACCTCGTCACAGCAGCGTGGACAGAGACTGCATGGAAGAAGCCAGATCCAAAAGTGGCAAAGTGTCCCTATTCTATCATTCCATTTGTATCAAGTTCAAAATCAGGCAAATAATCTCTGGCCATAGAAGTCAGAGAAGTGTGGGATGGGGATACACAGAGATGGACACGGGAGAAACTTTGGGGTGCTGGAATGTCCTTTACGTTTTATTTTAGAGACAGGGTCTCTCTCTGTTACCCAGGCTGGAGTGCAATGGCAATCACAGCTCACTGCAGACTCGACCTCCTCGGCTGAAGCCATCCTCCCACCTCGGCCTCCCAAGGTGATGGGATTACAGGCGTGAGCCACCGCACCTGGCCTGGAACGTTCTATGTTGAGATTTGGGCAGTGGGTTTACCAGTGCATTTGCACCCATGATTGGCATACCTTACCATGTGTCACTTATACCTCAGTAAATAGTTTATCTTAAAATGTAGGCCTTGGCAGGTACAGTGGGAGGATCGCTTAAGGCCAGGAGTTTGAAACCAGCCTGGGCAACATGACACAACCCCGTCCCTACAAAAAATACAAAAATTAGCCAGCCGTGGTGGCGCATGCCTGTAGTCCCGCTACTCAGGGGGCTGAGGCGGGAGAATCACTTGAGGCCAGGAGGTTGAGGCTGCTGCAGTAAGCCTTGATCACACCACTGCAGTCCAGCCTGGGGGACGGAGTGAGATCCTTTGTCAAATATATACATTTAATTTTTAAAAAGTTTTAAGTAGGACTTACAGTTTAAAGTGGCAGTTAAACACAAGCATCTGTTGCCTCTTTGCTTTAAAATGAAGACAAAAATTTCAAGAGAATAAGAGGGGAGACGGGAGCTGGAACCCGGAAGGCAGATGTCCAGGCAGCGACTGTCCTCGAAGGCCTGAGAGTGCTGAACCTGCAAATGCAAGGAGCCGGTTGGCTTCGGAGCCCCAGGGAGGCACAGGACGTGGAGACCCAGGTTCCTCCAAGAAGCAGGGCTGGAAACAGGGTCTCCAGGGGGCCTTTGTGAGCGGCACGGTGTTCCGGCCACAGCTGAGGACGAGGCTGGGGCTCCGTGCTGAAACCGGAAGGACACGGGTGAGACCCATGCTGGAGGTGCACAGACGCTTCTCAGCCGACAGCACCTCTGGCCTTCCAGGGCTACCAGGCCACGCACACAGGGAGGTGGCTCCTCTGGAGGGCAGCGTGGGGCAGGAGCAGTCAGGGTTGTGGGGCCTCTTGCCAGCCACACGTGCGCTAACACTAACACACTGGGATGATTAACACTGAGTGTCAACTTGATTGCAAAGTATTGATCCTGGGTGTGTCTGTGAGGGTGTTGCCAAAGGAGATTCACCTTCGACTGAGTGGACTGGGAGAGGCAGACGCACCCTTAATCTAGGTGGGCACCGTCTCATCAGCTGCCAGCGAGGCTGGAATATAAAGCAGGCAGAAAAACATGAGAAGCCTAGATGGGTCTACCCTCCCAGCCTACACCTTTCTCCGGTGCTGGACACCTCCTGCCCTCGAACCTCAGACTCTATGTTCTTCAGCTTTGAGACTCGGGCTGGCTCTCCTTGCTCCTCAGCTTGCAGACGGCCTATTGTGGGACCCTGTGATCGTGTGAGTTAATAAACTCACTGAAATTTCTCAACGCTAGTGAACATGGAAGAGCCTGAAAACCTCCGGAAGAGCAGGTCACATCAGAGGGGCAGGAATAGGAATGGGTTCTGGGGTCCCAACAGCAGTTCTGGGAGCAAAGCCTGCTTATGCTAAGGGAACGTTATCTCGACCCAGAAGTCTTGGCTCCACTGAACTCTCAAGCTGGTGTGCAGCGGGCACAAACCCTGCAGGTGCACATCTCCAAAAATACCCCGTCGACCTTATCTTGGGAAACACCCAGTGGCTGTGCTTCACCACTATCTGGAGGTCGGAGGGTGTGGACCAGGGTATGGGGGGGTCAGTCCCAGGACCTTGCAGGGCAGGAGCTAGAGAGTGGCTGGAGGCGCAGGAGGAGCCAAGTGTCAAGGAACCAGGATGGGAAACTGAGAAACAACAGAGCCAGGTAAGCATGAACCCTGAAAGCAGCAGCAGAAGGCTGAGCTGTTGAGGCCGTTGCGAGGCCAGAATATCACCAATGAGGAAGGTGCTGATTTAGCTAAAACTCTAATACTGTTATTTTGGGAGTCCGCCTTCATGGGGAGAAGTCAATACCAAATACCCAGAAGTTAATAATCAAGAGGTCACGATCCAAGGATGTTATCTGGAAACGTGGAGGCAAATACACAACCATTTCAATGTCGACCTGCAAGTGCTAAGGATGGGGTGGGCGGGGGGCGGTGACGCCTGCATTTTCTTATAAACCTCACTTGAGGTTTAAACTGTGCATGCATATGGCTATGATGAAAATGAAAATCCTAAAATGTATTAACTTAAAACAGCAACAGAGGCTGTGCCTCTCTCTCCCCACAGACAGTACCCTGAGGTGACCTCCTTGAGGCTGGAGAAGCTGAGTCCGAAGGTGCTGAGCAGGCAGGTCTTGCGTCTGCAGGAGCGGTACGGCGTAGCCCCAGGTGAGTCCAGCCCCGACATTCCTGCCCTGCAGGCCAGGGAGAGCCGCCAGGCATGGCCAGGGACATGTTCTGTGAATGGGGCTGCCCGTTCAGGTGCCAACCAAGACCAACCTTCCCAGAGAGCCCCTCCCTGCCTCCTGCCCAGCTAGTGCCAGAGTGGCTGTGAGGTGGGCCTGGCCTGGGCCCTGCGACTGAGCAGCCGACGGGTCTGTGAGCTCCTCTGCCCACCTAAGCGGCTCCAGGAGGGCGTCCTGCCTCCTACCTGGCTGCAGAGCTGAGGGTGAGTGCTGAGTCCAAGTCCGCAGGACTGCAGCCACTCCTCCCACGCCCCTCTGGACAGGCTGATGGCCACACCTGCCTGTGTCGTTGGACACCAAGGAGGCCAGGTCCCCTTTGTTCCCAGGACCCCTGCAAGGGCCGGGAAGATGCACCGAGGCCCCGTCCACGGGGCCCTTGAATCTCAGGAGGGTTCGGGCTGGCACCTGGCCGGCAGTTTGAATTTTATCTGGATTTTGCAGTGTTTCTAGGTTCTCAGCATGGTCACAGCCCCAGTCCCTTCTGTCGACGCAGTACTGTATCCAGAAGCCTGTGGACACAGGATCCCACAGGGAAAACGATGCCTAAAAGCATGGCAATGTCAGGAAAGCTGCCCCGTCTGCCTGGACCCGAGGGAAGGGCCTTTGCAGCCACACCTGGGCTGCCCAGCTGTGCCCCCTGAGTAACTTCTCCTTCCTCCTTCCTCCTTCCTCCATCCTCCTGCCTTCTGTCTCCTTCCTCCCTTCCTGCTTCCTCCTTCCTCCTTCCTCTTTCCTCCCTTCCTCCTTCCTTCCTCCTTCCTCCTTCCTCCTTCCTCCTTCCTCCTTCCTCCTTCCTCCTTCCTCCTTCCTCCTTCCTCCTTCCTCCTTTCTCCTTCCTCCCTTTCTCCTTCCTTCCTCCTTCCTCCTTCCTCCTTCCTCCTTCCTTTCTTCCTTCTCTCCTTTCTTTCTCCTTCCTCCTTCCTCTCCTCCTTTCTCCTTCCTCCTTCCTCTTCTCCTCCTTCCTTCCTCCTTCCTCTTCCTTCCTCCTTCTTCCTTTCTCCCTCCTCCTTCCTCCTTTCTCCTTCCTCCTTCCTCCTTTCTCCTTCCTTTCTCCTTCCTCCTTCCTCCTTCCTCCCTTTCTCCTTTCTTCCTCCTCCTTCCTCCTTTCTCCTTCCTCTTCCCTCCTCCTTTCTCCTTCCTCCTTCCTCCCTTCCTCCTTCCTTTCTCCTTCCTCCTTCCTCCCTTTCTCCCTCCTCCTTCCTCCCTTTCTCCTTCCTCCTTCCTCCTTCCTTCCTTTCTCCTTTCTCCTTCCTCCTCCTTCCTTCTTCTCCTTCCTCCTTCCTCCTTCCTCCTTTCTCCTTCCTCTTTCCTCCCTTCCTCCTTTTCTTTCTCCTTCCTCTTTCCTCCTTTCTCCAAAAGTATGTGTCGGGCTTTGTGTAGGTGCTACCCAGCGGTGCCACGTGGTTTAAAGGAGTGGCGGCCCCTGGGGTGTCAGGTGCACAAGGGTAGCAGAGGCCTCATTTCTGGGAAGGAGGAAGGCGGGAGGAGGGTGCCCTCGTCACCCCTCAGACCCAGGGCAGGTGGCAGATTCCTCGGCAAGGCCTCTGCTAGAAGTCTGTGCCCTGGTGGCTGTGTTCCAGGAAGGCTGGCCCTCCCTGACTAGCCCTGGCCCCTGGCCTTGCTGTGAACTGCACAGACCCCCGCTGTAGGCTGCAGATGGGGTCCCCACCACAGGGTGCTCCCAGGTGTTGGAGGCAGGTGCTGGCAAGGGCACCCATGTGTCTTGAGAGTGTGGGTCACAGGGACCCTCAGTGAGGTCGGGCCAGAGCCAGGCAGGGACCTCAGGGCAGATGGTCGCCCAGCTCCCCGTAGCTGCGCTCTGGGTGTGGGTGGGTGGGGCCCTGAAAGGTCGGCATCCCACTGAGGACCAGCCAGCCTGTTAGCACCACTGGCTGCTGCACCCTGGGGGGAAGGGGCTCAGCCAGACCATGGTGCCCTCCCCAGGGCCCCCTCAGGCTCTGGAGTGGAGTATGGAGGTGAGGCTGACAGAGAGCGTGGACATGCATGTGCCTCAGTCCCTGCCGCTCACGGGGCTGGAGTCACAGGACCCACAGTGAGCAGCCAGCCCTGTCCACGAGAGTTCCATGTGCCAGTGAGAGAAGGGCAGGGCAGAAACGCAGATGCCAACGCCAGGAAGGAACCTCCCTGAGGAAAGACAGGGAGGCCCCAGAGGGAGGCCAGACGAAAGGGCACGTCGCACAAGTGCAAGGGAGACCCCACGGCCAGCGGGACCCCCAGGCTGAGTGGGGTGGACCCCAGCAGAGGCCCAGGTGGTGAGGAATGGGTGGGGTCCGGAGCAGAGGTGGAGGACGGTGAAGAGGCAGGCACAGCCCCTCTGCCCATCTCCAGCCTGCCCCAGGAGGAGGCCGTGGTGAGGCTGCCCTGAGCCCGCAGTGCTGAGCTGGCCTTTCCTTTCAGCGGTGTGTCCCAATGCGGCCATTCAGCAGCGCCTGGCGGCCCTGCGGCACCTGTGCCACAAGCGGTTTGTGGAGGTTCGTGAGCAGGAGGGGGTCCTGGGGGCAGCCAGCCGCGGCCTGAGCCGCAGACTTTGGCCTGGGATACTCACTGCGCACCGCGGGGTGCATGGACCTCCCAAGTAGGAGATGCTTCTTGCCCCAGAGCTGGGCGAGCTGGGCCAGGCCTGGGTGAAGGGGAGGCCGTGGGGCCCTGGCTCTGGGCTGTGGCACCGGGGCGGGTGAGCACCTGGGCTCTGCCAAGGACGTTCCTTGCCAGGGGTCGAGGAAGACTCCCACCAGGCCCCTATTCAGCCTCTGGAGCTGCCTGGCAACCGCCCCTTCCTTTTTGCTTTTGCAGAAGAGCCTGTCTCAGGAGAACTGGACCGACCACGTGCAGGTGAGTTCGTGCCCTTGCCCGTGAGGCTGCAGAGCGGCCTGGGCGGCTGTCCTGGGGGCACAGGCCCGGAGCCTCCTGGTGAAAGCGGGCAGAACTGAGGCCCTCGTTGAGGCTGCTGACCCCAGACCCCGTGTTGGGGCGCGTGGCCGGCAGGCAGGTGCACGGTCTCAAGGCCCGGGAGGCCTGAGCGGGAGCCGAGGGCATCGGTGGAGCCTGACTGGGCCTCGTTCCAGGCGGACGGCAGCGTCCGTGCCACCCGAACCGGCCCAGCGGAGCTGCCTGTGGGGCCGGGTGTGGGCTGAGAGTCACCAGAGAGGTGCGGGGCGCCTGGGCGAGGCCAGAAGGAGGAAGGCCGGCCCCCACCGCCCAGTGCCAGCGCGGAGCCGGCCGGAAGGGCAGCGGACGTCCTGAAGAATGCGGGTGGCTTCCACATATTGTCGTCCACGTGGGAACCCACGCCGGGGAAGCAGCCTCAGGCTGCTGGGCCTGAAGCCAGCAGGGCAGGCGGACCCTCCTGGAGGCCGTGGGGTGGGAGGTCGTGCAGGAGCTCAGCCTGCCGGGCAGGTCCCCTCCCTTCCCGCCTGACACTCAAGGCCATCCTGGACCCATGGACTCTAGGACCTTGCAGGGAGGGAGACCCTCGCTTGTGCTGGGCCCTGCATTTCCCAGCGGGGGCTGAGGGTCCCGCAGGCCTGTAGGCGCCTCTGCTCCTGGGCTGGGCGCTGCCACGGGTGGCTGTGGGGCGGGAGAGAGCTCACCCTGGTGAGGATGAGGTTTCTCGGGACCCCCTTGGTCATTGCCACCCTGAGGGCACCCCTCTGTCTGCTCCTGGGCCATGGGTGAATGGGTGCCCAATAGCCTCTGAGCCCTGCCAGCCAAACCTCACACAGCGAGGAGGAGGGGAAGGGGCAGAGGGGCTCCCCCGGCAAGACGAGGAGCATGGAGATGGGGCAGGCTGCGCAGGTGCTCCAGAAAACACACCCGGGCTCCTGGGACCCAGGGTGGGGGCAGATGCCTGGTGAGAGCAGGAGGGCTGGTGGAGGCTTGGAGACCAGGAGGGCCGGTGGAGGCTTGGAGGCTGGGAAGGTCAGCAGAGGCTTGGAGGCTGGGAAGGTCGGCAGAGGCTTGGAGGCCAGGAGGGCCGGTGGAGGCTTGGAGGCCAGGAGGGCCGGTGGAGGCTTGGAGACCAGGAGGGCCGGTGGAGGCTTGGAGGCTGGGAAGGTCAGCAGAGGCTTGGAGGCCGGGAAGGTCAGCAGAGGCTTGGAGGCCGGGAAGGTCAGCAGAGGCTTGGAGGCCGGGAAGGTCAGCAGAGGCTTGGAGGCCGGGAAGGTCAGCGGAGGCTTGGAGGCCAGGAAGGTCAGCGGAGGCTTGGAGGCCAGGAGGGGCCGGCTGGGGCTGAATGGAGGTGGGCAGCCTTCACCTCAGGCTTGGAGACCCGGAAGGCCAGCTGCGGCTACACTGGGGTGGACAGCGTTTGCCTCAGCACCTCTATCTCAGCCGCTTTGGTCCTGTGGGACCTTGACCTCAGGCAGGACAGACGCTGCAGGCCTCGGGTGGACAGCCGCCCCTCCACCCCGAGTGCTCAGAGCCAGTCTGCAAGGTCGGGGTCTACGGGGGTCCCTCGGGGCAGAGCCCTGTGGCACCGCAACGTCCCCGTCTCCATCCTCACGACCACCCTCCTCACAGGGCCTGGTGGGGCAGAGCCCGTGCCTTCAGGAGCAGCTGTCTCAGCTGCTGGTCTCCCACGGTGACCCAGTCACGGCCGCGCAGTGTGCCATGGACCTCTCGCTGCCCGAGGAGCGGCTGCCTGCTGCGGTGGCTGTGGAACTCCACCGGCTCAGACTCCAGGGGAGGTGAGCACCACCAGGGTGACCCCAGCCAGGGGTGGGTTCCGCCCAGGATGGCCCCTACCCTTGGGACGACAGCTCACCAGTCTTCACGCCAGTGGCTTGAGAATTAGAAATCAAGACAAAACAAAGAGCACAGCTATACACAGAGCAGACAAGACAGCAGGGCCCAGCCCTCCTCCTCTGCTGCCACATCCATGGCCAGCCCGACCCACGTGGAACCCTGAGGAGCAGGCTGCCCTATGGCCTGGCGGGGGCAGTCACCAGGGCCACTGGGAGGAGAGGCAGGAGCAGGGGTCATGCTGGGCTGGACTGAGCCGGTGTGGGAGGAGGAGCCAGGACCTGAGATGCCCCCACCAAACAGGCCCTGAATGCTCCCCTCCTTCTCCAAGGTCAGAGTGAGTGGGGGACCAGGGTGGGGGCGTGACCAGCTCTGCTCCTCCCAGGGCGACTGAGGCTGACTCGAGGCTGGAGGTGAAGGACATGAAGGACCAGTACTACCAGCTGCCCATCCCCAGGGAGAACGTCCATCTCCTGGCCTCGTGGGAAGACCTGACCAGACACGAGGGTGCACTCCTGCAGGTGGGTTCCTCGGCCGCTGGGGCAGCGCCCGGTGGTGGGATCCCCCTGCCAGGCATTGGAGGAGCATCAGGGGCATGGCATTCGGAGAGAGGCAAGGCCTCTGGGCATGAGCCCGCCAGGTGCCTCAGGGCTGCTGTGAGGGCAGCCGTTCCCCCACGCTGTGCTGCTGAGACTCCAGGATGCTGGGTGCTGGCATTTACCCAGTCCTGCCAGCCTGTGGAAGGTGCCGTGGAATCCCCATTTTACAGACGGGGCCCAAGACGTGGGGTGCCTCCCTGATACGGGCACTGCCGTTGGCACCAGGCCAGGCTCTTGCTTGCAACAGCCAGGCCTCCCTCTCTGGTCCAGCTGCAGAAAGCAGGGGGCAGCTGGAGCACTGGCTTTAGAGCCCCCCAACAGCCCCAGCCCTGCAAGCATGCAGGGGTGCAGGGGCGTCTCCCTGAGGCTCACAGAGCTGCTCAGGCCCTCCAGCCTGCGGTCCCTGCAGAGCCGAGTTGGCCCTGATGGTCACATCTGCCCCCTCTGCCCGCAGCGCCACCAAGTGGTTGGTGTAGACCTGGAGTGGACACCTGTGTTTGTTGCTGGGGGCCGGCCTCGGCCGTCACTCCTGCAGGTGGCTGTGGAGGGCCACGTGTTCCTTCTGGATATCCTGGCACTCTCGCAGCCACCAACAGGGCAGGGAGCCCAGGCCTTTTCCCGGCTGGTGGCCCAGCTCCTCTCGGACCCCTCTATCACCAAGCTGGGTGAGTGAAGCCCTGGCTGCCCCTGCCCAGTCCAGCAGGGAAGCAGCCTGCACTCCTGCCTGACCCTTCCCTCCGTGTGCCCCGGGGAGGGTGCTGGGTGCACCCTGGGGTCAGGGGACAGTGCCGTCCCTGCCTGCAGGCACCCCTCCCATGATGGTTCCTGCCCACAGGCTACGGGATGGTGGGGGACCTGCAGAAACTGGGCACATCCTGCCCCACTCTGGCCCATGTGGAGAAGCAGATTCTGGGCGGCATAGACCTGCTGCTGGTGCACAGACAGGTGGGCACCCACTGAGCCGCTCACATGATGCCAGGGTGGGCCTGGGGTTCGAGGGCTGCTTGGGGCCCCTCCACACCTTCCCAGCGGCCCTGGGCTTCTCCCGCTGGATTCCTGTCAGCTCAGCCTTAGTCACCAGGGCCCCGGAGCAGAGCCTGGCAGAGGTGGATCTGGCGTCCCCAGGGAGGGAGCAGGACCTCCTGATGCAGGCATCCCTGAGCCCCTGTGGGGCCCTTATCTGGTGTGAGGACACCTTCCCCCAGACCTGAGCCCTGGGTTCCACTTGGAGGAGCTCTGGGAGGGAGCCCCTGGGGCTCTATCTAGCACCTTCCCCATGATCCCCACCCCCTCTATCTAGCACCTTCCCCATGATCCCCACCCGTCTCTATCTAGCCCCCTCCTCGTGATCCCCACCCCTCTCTAGGGCATACAGCCACCCCAGACACACGTGGAGGCCCCCCCAGCATGAGCACTAGAGCCCCCCAGGGGTGGTTTCGTTGCATTTGTCTGCATTTCTGCTGTTTTATGCACAGCACACACAGTGCTCCTCTTTTGAAGATAAAACAGAGACCGAGAGCTGGCCACACGGCCTCAGGGCCCTCGCTCTCTGAGGCTGTGAGGGGCTGGGCGGGGTGACCGTGGGACTGCTGACCGGGGCCCCCGGAGCTGACCCTGGTGTGCAGTACCTGCAGCCTGCGACCCCCACGTGGAGCCTCTCCTCGGACGTGTCCGCTCCTTCTCCCTGTCTGCTGCACGGGCCGCTGGTGGAGGGGGCGGGGCCTCCTCCAGAGCCCCCACAGGGCTGGTGTGAGTGGGCGCGGTGACTGTGTTCCCTCCAGGGCCAGACGCATTACCCTACAGGGCACTGTCTTAACAGATGCGGGTGGCGAACATGCCAGCCCCAGGCGTGGACAGGGCCAGGGGGCTGAAGGGCCTGAGCCTCCTGGTGCAACAGGTGCTGGGCACAGCCCTGGACAAGACGCAGCAGCTGTCCAACTGGGACCGGAGGCCGCTCTGCGAGAAGCAGCTCATCTACGCAGGTGTGTGGGGGCGGTAGGTGGAAGTGACCCCTCCTCACGCCCCACGGCCCTCCCGCCCTCTGCCCCGGGAGGCTGAGGCCGACTCCCCACACAGCTGCCGACGCCTACTGCCTGCTGGAGGTGCACCAAGCCCTGTGCAGAGAGCCCGCCCGCTTCCACCTGTCGGAGGACCTGGCTGGGAGCCGGAGGCCCAGGCACAGAGAGAGACCAGGGGCACGGAAGCCACCTGGCCTGCCGAAAGCGTCAGCATCGGCCGCACCCAGGCAGGTGGGTGAAGCCCCGCAGGGTCCATTTGTCAGGATTCTTGGGGAAGGAGGTCCCTGTCCATAAACCAAGGACGTGCATGGAGACAAGGCCGCTGGGTCAGAGCGTGTGAAGGGGGCCCGGCTCCTGGAGCGAGAGGGGAGCAAAGGCCTAAACTTCCTGCATGACTGTCATGGGGGCTGCCCCTGCCTGGGGGGCCACTGCTCAGGAGGCAGCTGTGCCCCTGAGTGCCCCTGTCCCCTCCTGACACTTGGCCTGGCACCATGGCCCAAAGCAGCATCTAGCCCCTCCCCCTGATCCCCACCCCTCTCTATCTAGCCCCTCCCCGTGATCCCCACCCTCTCTAGCCCCTCCCCCTGATCCCCACCCCTCTCTAGCCCCTCCCCCTGATCCCCACCCCTCTCTAGCCCCTCCCCATGATCCCCACCCCTCTCTATCTAGCCCCTCCCCCTGATCCCTACCCCTCTCTAGCCCCTCCTCGTGATCCCCACCCCTCTCTAGCACCTTCCCCGTGATCCCCACCCCTCTCCAGGGCACACACACACCACCCCAGACACACACGTGGAGGCCCCCCCAGCATGAGCACTAGAGCCCCCCGGGGTGGTTTCTTTGCATTTTGTCTGCATTTCTCCTGTTTTATGCACAGCACACACAGTGCTCCTCTTTTGAAGATAAAACAGAGACAGAGAGCTGGCCACACGGCCTCAGGGCCCTCGCTCTCTGAGGCTGTGAGGGGCTGGGCGGGGTGACCGTGGGACTGCTGACCGGGGCCTCACTGCAGGTCCCTGTGGCTGTGGCTGAGGGCACCGCCCCTCAAGTCCCGGCCAGGGCCTTCCGCGTGGTGTGTGACAACATGCTGCAGGGGCTGGCACGGAGCCTCCGCTGTCTGGGTGTGGATGCACGCATGCTGGGCGACGGTGAAGACCACCGCAGGGCGGCCGAGGTGAGTGTGCGGGGAGGGTCCTGGGGTCCTCCCAAGGTGCAGCTGCCCCTAGCACAGGTGTGCCCACCCCTAGCACCAAACTCCTTCCTCCAGCTCATCCATGGCTGCCAGCTGTGCCAGGCAGGCTCTGGGAACAGGACGGGGTGGCCAAGGACGGAGCGGTTGGGGGTCAAGCGGCTGAGATGGCCCCAGCCTCAGCCCCTCATTGTCCTACAAAAGGAATTTACAGACGTAATTGACACTATTAGTCAGTTGAGCTTAAAATAGAGAGTCTATCTTATTTGGGTGGGCCCAGTGTAATCACAGGAGCCCTTAAAAGCAGAAATGGGGCCGGACGCAGTGGCTCACGCCTATAATCCCAGCACCTTGGGAGGCCGAGGCGGGCGGATCACTTGAGGCCAGGAGTTTGAGACCAGCCTGGCCAACATGGTGAAACCCCATCTCTACTAAAAATAGAAAAATTAGCTGGGCGTAGTGGCGGGCACCTGTAATCCCAGCTACTCAGGAGGCTGAAGCACGAGAATCGCTTAAACCCCGGAGGCAGAGGTTGCAGTGAGCTGACATCGCGCCACTGCACTCCAGCCTGGCTGACAGAGCGAGACTCCATCTAAAAAAAAAAAAAAAAAAAAGCAGGAATGAAACGCAGAAGGCAGAGAGATTCAAAGCACGGGAAGGATTCCGTGTCCCATTGTTGGCCTGAAGATGCGAAGGTGGAGGAGGTTGGCCGGGCACGGTGCCTCACGCCTGTAATCCCAGCACTTTGGGAGGCCGAGGCGGGCGGATCACGAGGTCAGGAGATCGAGACCATCCTGGCTAACATGGTGAAACCCCGTCTCTACTAAAAATAAAAATAAAAAAATTTAGCTGGGCGTGGCGTCAGGCGCCTGTAGTCCCAGCTACTCGGGAGGCTGAGGCAGGAGAATGGCGTGAACCCGGGAGGCAGAGGTTGCAGTGAGCTGAGATCGCGCCACTGCACTCCAGCCTGGGCGACAGAGCGAGACTCCGTCTCAAAAAAAAAAAAAAAAAGATGATGGAGGAGGCCACACAAGGAAACCTCAGTCCAACAGCCACAAGCAGCCAGATTCTGCCAACATCTGACCAAGCCCCGAAACAGGTTCTTCCCCGGAGTCTCCTAAGAGGAGCCTGGTCGCGAACACTGTGATTTCAGCCATGAGACCCTGAGCAGAGAACCTGGTTGAGTCCACCGGACTTCTAGACTTCCACAGAGCTCTGCTGTAAGCTGCTGAGCTTTTAGTAAATTGTGACAGCAGCATTAGAAAAATGACATGGAGGCTGGGTGCTCACGCCTGTAATCCCTGCACTTTGGGAGGCCGAGGCGGGTGGATCATAAGCTCAGGGGTTCAAGACCAGCCTGGCCGAGATGGTGAAACCCTGTCTCTCCTAAAAATACAAAAATTAGCCGGGCATGGTGGTGGGCGCCTGTAATCCCAGCTACTCGGAGAGGCTGAGGCAGAGAATTGCTTGAACCCGGGAGGCGGAGGTGGCAGCAGTGAGTGGAGATTGCACCACTGCACTCCAGCCTGGGTGACAGAGCAAGACTCCGTCTCCAAACAATAGAGAAAAAAAAAAGAATGTGGATGTGGTACCAGGTGTGGGGTGCTGGTGTATCACACAGCTAAAAATGCAGAAGTAGTTTCAGATCAGGGAATGAGTAGAGGGTGGAAGAGTTCTGAGAATCACAACACGAAAGGCCTAGAGGGCCTTGAAACAGACCGTCTGCAGAAATACGGACATTAAAAGTGTCGAAGGTTAGGAAATAGAGGTGGGATGCTGGTAAATGCAGCTGAAACAGACGGAGCCAAGATAGTCAGACCTAAACCACAAGAGTGTGAGGGTGTCAGATCAAAGCCAATTGACCAGTTTTCTCCCTCGGGTGTAAGAAGTGGGTTAGTTGGTGTTTATTCTTCATGGAGAGGCGGAATCCATCCTGAACTCTCGATTTGTTTAAATACTAGTTATGGGTAATCTTACCCATATATTTTTCTAATTACTTTTATTCCTTTTTTTTTCCTTCAGTAAGGAGTGAATTTTTTTTTTTTTTTTTTTTTTTGAGATGGAGTGTGGCTCTGTCTCCCAGCCTGGAGTGCCATGGCCTGATCTCGGCTCACCACAAGCTCTGCCTCCCAGGTTCGCGCCATTCTCCTACCTCAGCCTCCCACGCAGCTGAGACTACAGGCTCCTGCCACCATGCCCGGCTAATTTTTTGTATTTTTAGTACAGACGGGGTTTCACCGTGTGAGCCAGGATGGTCTCGATCAAGGAGTGAAGTATTTTTCTAATTACCTTTCACTGGTTTTTATCTCCTAGGTCTTCTGTTCCAAGCTCTTAGTGAATTCTGTATTTTTAGGACTTGCTCTACAAATAGTACAGCTTTATTTTCACCCTCATTTGTTTTCTGCAGCTTCAAGGATTGTCTGTTTATGTCTGTCTAGGATTTCTAGACAGACGTTCACGTTTGTAACCACCTTACTCACAGCTGTAATAATCTCACAGATGCAGACATAGCTTCAGGCATTTTCTGGAGAGAACATTTTTTAAGAAGGGAAGCTTTGGTATCCTTTTGGCTTCTATGGAGCTTTTGCTTTCTCTTTTCTTTTTTTTTTTTTTTTTTTTTTTTTTTGAGACAAAGCCTCGCTCTGTTGCCCAGGCTGGAGTGCAGTGGTGCTACCTGGGCCCACTGCAACCTCCGCCTCCCAGGTTCAAGTGATTCTCCTGTCTAAGCCTCCTGAGTAGCTGGGATCACAGGCGCTCACCACTACACCCAACTAAGTTTTGTATTTTTAGTAGAGACAGGGTTTCTCCATGTTGGTCAGGCTGGTCTCGACTTCCTGACCTCAGGTGATCTGCCCACCTCGGCCTCCCAAAGTGCTGGGATTACAGGCGTGAGCCACCGCACCCTGCAGGATCTTTCCAAATCATGTGTTTTCTACTAAGACTCCTGGAGAGATGAGTTAATTGTTTCATATAAGGATTATACCTTGAGTTTCATTCTCCATACCCTTCAAAAGGAGCATTACTAATAAATTTACAAACATTTTTTAAAAAGAAAAAGGAAAGAGAGCACTCCAGGCGAGAGTCCAGAGGATGTGGGGAGCATGTCCTGACAAAGTGGAGGGAGGCACAGTGCCTGTCACATCCAGGCAGTGGAGGGAAACGCCATGGGGCTGTGTCCTGCTGTCAGACAGAAGCTGACTTTGTCAGGTGAACCTGGGTGTTCTGCTGACAGCAGAGACCTCCAGACAGCGGAAGGTGCAGCCTGGCCTGTTCCCGCCGCTTATGGTGAAATGTGAGCAGAAGACCTGGATATTCAGCTGAGGAGATCTCCAGACTGTGGAAGGTGCAGCCTGGCCTGTTCCTGCTGCTTATGGTGAAATGTGAGCAGGAGGGAGTGAGGGGAGCGCTCTTAAACAAAAAGGAACTAGGACTTGATGATTTGGGAAACTTTCATCCTGTCCAGATGGCAAAAGATGCTAAGAATAAGTGATCGCGCCCAAAAGTGTGACCTGAAAAGCCGAGTGTGTATCTGTGCAGGAGTGAGGCCAGAACAGTCAGTCTTCGAAAGCAAACCCGGGGCTTCCAGAAAGCACAGGGGCATCAGCCCTTGGCCGCCTCCGCAGATGCCGAAGTGGACAGGAAATGTGCCAGCGAAGTTCCACGCCACTCACGATCTTCCCAGACACGTCTCATCAGCCACCGCAAGCATGGAAGCCAGTTCTTGATAGTAAATCTCTTAATATTTATCTCCCATTGGTTCGCTTCTCTAGATCGGCCCAACTGACCAATTTTGGTGCCGGAAGTTGTTGCAGAGGAAAGTCTTACAGATGAGCCATCTGCACTGTTTCTGGGACTTCTGGAACTGGTTCTCTATATTATTAGATTTAGAGACACTAAGGGCCTAGTTTCCAGTAGTAAAGAGGGTACAGGCCGGGTACAGTGGTTCACGCCTGTAATCCCAGCACTTTTGGAGGCCGAGGTGGGCGGATCACCAGGTCAGAAGATTGAGACCATCCTGGCTGACACGGTGAAACCCTGTTTCTACTAAAAATATTAAAAATTAGCCAGGTGTGGTGGCGGGCACCTGTAGTCCCAGCTACTCAGGAGGCTGAGGCAGGAGAATGGCATGAACCCGGGGGGTGGAGGTTGCAGTGAGCTGAGATCGCGCCACTGCACTCCAGCCTGGGTGACAGAGTGAGACTCTGTCTTAAAAAAAAAAAAAAAAAAGGATACAGTAGTCCATGGTGAGATGCTGCAAAATTATTCAAAATATTGCCATGGGATACCCTTCACTGGGAACCTATAGAAGCACAGATTCTGATGGAACAAGTATTTGCTACTTCCAAACACTGCAGGCAAACTAATGGATATGATGGGATGGGCTGGTTGCTCCTAACTGTGCTGGAAAAAGTGGGAAAGAAAAAGGTGAGCTCAGGCTCCACACGAAGGACCTGCAAGCTTCTATATTGGCCCTAAAAGAAGCCCTTATCCCCTGTAGCTGCAGAAGTAAAATTGCTGAACATGCAATTTTACTAGAATTTAATCCTGTGAGCAGCTGAATTACAACAGAAGTTAAATTCACAACTGATGTTATTAAACTTTGTCCACTTGGCCAGTCCTGTCCGTGTAAAGTTATATTTCATTGTCTTTGAACTTGCTTTTCTCTGATTCTTTTGTTTGTTTGTTTGAAACGGAGTCTTACTCTGTCGCCCAGGCTGGAGCGCAGTGGTGCTATCTTGGCTCACTGCAACCTCCGCCTCCCGGATTCAAGCGATTCTCCTGCCTCAGGCTCCCCAGTAGCTGGGATTACAGGCACCCACCACCATGTCCAGCTAATTTTTATATTTTTAGTAGAGACAGGGTTTCACCATGTTGGCTGGGATGGTCTTGATCTCCTGACCTCGTAATCCACCTGCCTCGGCCTCCCAAAGTACTGGGATTACAGGTGTGAGCCACTGCACCCGGCCCCTTCTCTGATTCTTGATGAAGTTGAGTATCTTTCCATATGTTCCCTAGCTATTTGCACTTTCTGTTCTGTGGAACGTCTTGTGGCTGCCACTGCTGCCCTAAGAAAGGCCTGGCTGCAAGGCTGGGAACTCGGCTGGGAAACAGTTCCCTGACTGATATAAACCTTCCCTGATGACGAAGGTGGTTTGCGGTTCCTAATCTTTACAAATAACGTGGTTTATGCTGGACACCACTTTCCTCCTAGGACTCTGGAATTTTGGTATATGCCAGGAAGAGGGTATCAGTGTGACCACCCCCAGTAAAAACCTCAGGCGATGAATCCCTACTGAACTTCTCAGATAGACAACACTTCACAAATGTCATTACAACTTATGCAGAAGTTAAGCACATCATACAGGATGCCCCTGGGCGAGGGCTCCTGGGTGCCTGAGCCCTGTTTCCTCTGACTCCCCTGGGAGACGGCTCCTGGGTGCCCGAGGCCCCACGTGCCTTTTCCCTTTGCTGACATTGCTGTGTACTATTCACCGTAATGAGTCTTAGCCAGAGTGTGACTGTGTACTGAGTCCTGTGAGTAACACGGAATCACCTGAGGATGATCTTGGGGACCCTTAACACATGCCTGGTCCAGTCTTTTGCTTTCTTTTTTTAAGAGACAGGGTCTCATTCTGTCTGGCTAGAGTGTAGTGGTGTGATCATAGCTGACTGCAGCCTCAAAATCCTAGGCTTAAGTGAGCCTCCCAACTCAGCCTCCCGAGTAGCCAGGAACACAGGCACAGGCTACCACACCCAGCTAATTTTTAAAATGTTTCGTGGAGACAGGATCTCGCTATGTTGTCTAGGCTGGTCTTGAACTCCCGGCCTCGAGCGATCCTCCTGCTTCAGCCTCCCAAAGTGCTGGGATTACGGGTGTGAGCCACCGCGCCCGGCCTGGCCTTGAGTTTTTACATGATGCCACGATGTCTTAATTCCTCTAGCGTTATCACTCATCTTCGTATCTGGTAGGGTGAGCATCTACCTTGTTCTTCTCCTTCAGTCCTTTGTCCTTTCTATATAGGTTTAGAAACAGCTCACCAATTCGGTTTTGCTTGGAACTGCATTGACTCTGTAAACCAATTTAGGGGAAAATGACATATTTAAGATATTGAGGCAGGTGCAGTGGCCTCACCTATAATTTCAGCACTTTGGGAGGCCAAGGCAGGAAAATTGCTTGAGCCCAGGAGTTTGAGACCAGCCTGGTAACATAGTGAGACATTGTTTCTTAAAAAAAAATAGCCAGGCATGGTGGTGCACACCTGTGGTCCTGGCCACCTGGGGGACTGAGGTGGGAGGATCACTTGAACCCATGAGATTGAGGCTACACAGTGAGCCATGATCATGCCACTGCACTCCAGCCTGGGCAACACAGCAAGATCTCATTTAAAAAAAAAAAAAAAGATATTGAGTCTTCTATTCATGAATATTTAACTCTTTCTTTTTTTCTTTTTTTTTTTTTTTTTGAGATGGAGTCACTGTGTTGCCCAGGCTGGAGTGCAGTGGCGCGATCTCGGCTCACTGCAACCTCTGCCTCCCGGGTTCAAGTGATTCTCCTGCCTCAGCCTCCTGAGTTGCTGGGATTACAGGCACGCACCGCTACACCCAGCTAATTTTTGTATTTTTAGTAGAGATGAGGTTTCATCATGTTGGCCAGGCTGGTCTTAAACTCCTGACCTCATGATCCGCCCACCTCAGCCTCCCAAAGTGCTGAGATTACAGGTGTGAGTCACCACGCCTGGCCTCTTTCAAACACATTTAATAACCTCCATAAAGATCCTGCATGTCTTTTGTTAGATTTCATCCCAGGAACTTTAGATTTTTGTTGCTTTTATAAATCATGTGGGTTTTATTTTCTGCTGATACATGGACTGTGGTTGCTCTTGATGCATCAGTCTTCTGTCCAGAAAACTTGCTAAATGCCCCTGAATCTTACTGAATTGCTTGTCAGTTATCTGGGGTTCTGTTTGTACACATCATCTGCAAACTATGAGGGTTTTATTTCTTCTTTTCCAATCCTTATATCTTTTCCTTCCTTATCTCATTTCATTAATCAAGATCTCTAAGACAGTGTTGAATAGAAATGCCGTTGGTAGCCATCCTTGTCTTGTTTCTGATTTAGAAAGGAATGTTTTAACATGAAGTATGGTGGTTGCTCGATATTCTGTACCAGGCTGAGGCAGTTCCTCCACAATTCCACATTGGCTGTTGGTTTTTGTTATGAATGAATATTGAATTCGACCTACCTAACGCTTTCCCAGCAGCTTTTCAGATACTCATAGGGTTATTTTTCCTTTAATCTGTAAATGTGATGAATGACATTATAAACTTTTTGAATTTGGGACTAATCTTTCTTTCCTGGGTTAAATTCTTTTTTTTTTTTTTTGAGACGGAGTCTCGCTCTTTCACCCAGGCTGGAGTGCAATGGCGCGATCTCGGCTCACTGCAGGCTCCGCCTCCCGGGTTCACGCCATTCTCCTGCCTCAGCCTCCCGCGTAGCTGGGACTACAGGCGCCTGCCACCTCGCCCGGCTAATTTTTTGTATTTTTAGTACAGACGGGGTTTCACCGTGTTCGCCAGGATGGTCTCGATCTCCTGACCTCGTGATCCGCCCGCCTCAGCCTCCCAAAGTGCTGGGATTACAGGCGTGAGCCACCGCGCCCAGCCAACTTACTGCCTTTTAAAATAAGCAGTATTTGGCTTTGTTGAGTCTTTCTATTGCATTTTGTTGTCTATCTCATCAGTTTCTGTTCTTATCTTTATAATTTCCTTCCTTTTCCTTTCTTGGGTTTGTTTCCAAGTGGCGTTGGTTAGCTCTTTAATTTTCTGACTCTTGTATTTTATGATATAAATATTTAAGGCCATAAGTTTTTCTCAAAGTATTGTTTTCACTGCGCTCTATCAGTTTTGATATACAGCGTTTTCATTGTTTTTAGTTCTAATAACGTTTGAATATCAATTATGATTGCTTATTTGACTTCGTCCTTTAGAAGGCTGTTTTTCAATTTTAGAAAGCTTGGATCTTGGGACTTTTTAGTTATCTTCTTAAAAATGATTTCTAATCTAACTTCAGGAACATAGTCTGTATATTTCCAATTTTGGAAATCTTAAGATTTGCTTTGTAGCCGAGTAGATGATCCTTTTTATAAATGATCCACATGGACTGTAAAAGGATACATGGTACTGGCCGGGCACGGTGGCGCACGCCTGTAATCCCAGCACTTTGGGAGGCCGAGGCGGGTGGATCACAAGGTCAGGAGATCGAGACCATCCTGGCTAACACCGTGAAACCCTGTCTGTACTAAAAATTCAAAAAATTAGCCGGGCGCGGTGGCGGGCGCCTGTAGTCCCAGCTACTCAGGAGGCTGAGGCAGGAGAATGGCGTGAACCCGGGAGGTGGAGCTTGCAGTGAGCCGAGATCATGCCACTGCACTCCAGCCTGGGCGACAGAGCGAGACTCCGTCTCAAAAAAAAAAAGATAAATGGTATTCCCTTCCAGTCATGCTCATCTCTCTCCCCCTCTCTCCCTCCCACTCCACCTACACCCCAACATATACACACACTCAGTCAGTTGATCCAGCTTGCCAAATGTGTGTTCAAAACATCTTTATTTTTTTTTATTTTTATTTTTCGAGAAGAAATCTCTCTCTGTCGCCCAGGCTGGAGTGCAGTGGCATAATCTCGGCTCACTGCAAGCTCCGCCTCCCGGGTTCAAGCAATTCTCCTGCCTCAGCCTCCCAAGTAGCTGGGACTACAGGCGCCTGCCACCACACCCGGCTAATTTTTGTATTTTTAGTAGAGATGGGGTTTCACAATATTGGCCAGGCTGGTCTCGAACTCCTGACCTTGTGATCTGCCCGCCTTGGCCTCCCAAACTGCTGGGATTATAGGCGTGAGCCACCACACCCAGCCTAAATCATCTTTATGCTATTTACTTTTCTGCCTGATTCTACCGAGAGAGACATACTGAGGGTTCCTGTGATGGTGCATTTGTCAAATTTTCCATGCAGTTATGTCAGTGTTTGCCTTATATGTTTTAAAGTTATGTTAGTAGGTGCATATACATATTATTATTAGAATTCTTATATCTTTCTGTTGTGTGAAATCTTTTATAATTATGTGGTGAACCTCTTTGACTCCAGTAATGCTCTTTGCTATAAAATATATTTTAACTAACATTAATACCATTTCTCCATTATTCTTTGGTTAGTACTAGTAAAGCACTTTTTCATCCTTTAACTTTCAACCTTCTTTTATATAGTAGGTGTGTTTCTTGTAAACTGTTTCTAGTTGGGTTTTTTTTTTAAATCTAGTCTGACAGTCTTTGCCTTTTAACTTATTAGTTTAGTCCTTTCACATTTATTGTAAGTATTGATAGGATTTGGGTTTAGTCATACTATCTTAATTTGTGCTTTCTATTTGTACAAGTTTTTCTATTCTTTTTCCTCTTCTTTTTTTCATGCTTTTAGCTTTTTTACCTTCACTCTATTTTTCCTTCAATCAATTTGAAAGCTGTAAATTCTATTGCTATTGCTTTCCTTGTTTTCTTAAAATATGCATATTTTGCTATGGATTTATTTCTTTGTAGGGATTGCCCTAGAATTTTTTTTTTTTTTTTTTTTTAGGCGGAGTCTCGCTTTGTCACCCAGGCTGGAGTGCAGTGGCACAATCTCGGCTCACTGCAAGCTCCGCCTCCCAGGTTCAAGCAATTCTGCCTCAGCTTTTTGAGTAGCTGGGACTACAGGCACCCAGCACCACTCCCAGCTAATGTTTGTATTTTTAGTAGAGATGAGGTTTCGCCATGTTGGCCAGGCTGGTGTCGATCTCCTGACCTCAAGTAATCCACCTGCTTCAGCCTGCCAAAGTGCTGGGATTACAGGCGTGAGCCACCACGCATGGCTGAGAAATGTTAACACGTATATTTGAGTTAATGATATCTAAAGTTACAGTTAAGTCAGGGATCTTACATCAATTTATGTTTCATGTATTTCAATAGCTTTTGGGGTACAAGTGGCATTTGGTTACATGGATGAATTGTATAATGATGAAGTCTGATACGTTACTGCACTGTCACCCAAATAGTATATATTGTACCCAGTATGTCGCTTTTTTATCCCTTACTCCTCCTCCTGCCCTCCCCACCTCTCAGCCTCCAGTGTCCATTATATCACTCCGCATGCCTTTGTGTACCCATAGGTTAGTTCCCACTTATAAGTGAGAACATGCAGTATTTGGTTTTCCATTCCTGAGTTACTTTATTTAGAATAATGGCCTCCAGATCCATTCAAGTTGCTGCAGAGACGTTATTTTGTTCTTTTTTATGGCTGAGTAGTATTCCATGGTATACATATACCACATTTTTTAATCCACTCATTGGTTGATGGATACTTAGGTTAGTTCCATGTCTTTGCAATTGTGAATTGTGCTGTGACAAACATATGTGTGCAGGTGTCTTTCTGATACAATGACTTCTTTTCCTCTGGGTAGATACTCAGTAGTGGGACTGCTGGAGCACATGGTAGATCTGCTTTTAGTTCTTTGAGAAATCTCCATGTTGTTTTCATAGATGTTGTACTAATTTGTTTATTTATTTATTTATTTATGTATTTATTTTGAGATGAAGTGTAGCTCTGTCACCAGGCTGGAGTGCAATGGCGCGATCTTGGCTCACTGCAGCCTCCGCCTCCCGGGTTCAAGTGATTCTTCTGCCTCAGCCTCCTGAGTAGCTGGGACTACAGGCACCTGCCACCATGCCTGACTAATTTTTTGTATTTTTAGCAGAGACCGGATTTCACCATGTTGGGCAGGCTGGTCTCGAACTCCTGACCTCGTGATCCACCCGCCTTGGCCTCCCAAAGTGCTGGGATTACAGGCATGAGCCACCACACCTGGTCTTTTTTTTTTTTTTTTTTTGGAGACGGAGTCTCGGTCTGTCACCCAGGCTGGAGTGCAGTATCTCGGCTCACTGCAAGCTCCACCTCCCAGGTTCACGCCATTCTCCTGCCTCAGCCTCTCTGAGTAGCTGGGACTACAGGCGCCCACCACCACGCCCAGCTAATTTTTTGTATTTTTAGTAGAGACGGGGTTTCACCATGGTCTCGATCTCCTGACCTCGTGATCCGCCCGCCTCGGCCTCCCAAAGTGCTGGGATTACAAGCGTGAGCCACCGCGCCCGGCCTCACACCCGGTCTTTTTTACATTTTAATAATGTCTATTCTGGCTAGGGCAAGGTGGTATCTCATTGTGGTTTTAATTTGCACTTCCCTGATGATTCATGATGTTGAGTGCTTTTTCATGTTTGCTGCGTATCTGCATATCTTCTTTTGAGACGTGTCTATTCATGTGTCATTTGCCCACTTTTTGATGGGATTCTTTGTTTTTTTTCTTGTGGATTTGTTTGAGTTCCTTGTAGATTCTTGATATTACCTCTTCGTTAGATGCATAGTTTGCAAATATTTTCTTCCATTCTGTGGGCTGTTTGTTTTTATTTTGTTTTATTTATTTATTTTTCCTTTTGAGACACAGTCTCGCTCTGTGGCCCAGGCTGGAGTGCAGTGGTGCGATCTCTGCTCACTGCAACCTCTACCTCCCAGATTCAAGCGATTCTCCTGCCTCAGCCTCCGGAGTAGCTGGGATTACAGGCACGCGCCACCACACCCGGCTAATTTTTTGTATTTTTAGTAGAGACGGGGTTTCACCGTGTTAGCCAGGATGGTCTCAATCTCCTGACCTCGTGATCTGCCCGCCTCAGCCTCCCAAAGTGCTGGGATTACAGGCATGAGCCACCGGCCTTGTGGGCTGTTAGTTTTCTCTGATGATTATTTCTTTTGCTGTGCAGAAGCTTTTTAGTTGAATTAGGTCGCATTTATTTATTTTTGTTTTTGTTGCATTTGCTTTTGTGGTTCTAGTCAAAATTGTTTGCTTAAGCCAATGTGCAGAAGAGCTTTCCTAGATTTCCTTCTAGAATGTTTATGGTTCGGGTCTCAGATTTAAGTCTTTCATTCATCTTGAGTTGGGTTTTGTATATGGTGAGAGATAGGGATCCAGTTTCATTCTCCTACATGTGGGTAGCCAGTTTTCCCAGCACCGCTTATTAGATAGGGTGGCTTTTTCTCTAATGTATGTTTATTTATACTTTGTCAAAGATCAGTTGATTGTAAGTATTTGGCTTTATTTCTGGATTCTCTATTCCATCCCATTGGTCTATGTATCTACTTTTATACCAGTACTATCCTGTTTTGGTAACTATATTGTATTAGTCCCTTCTCACATTGCTATAAAGGAATACCTGAGGCTGGTTGCAGTGGTTCACGCCTGTAATCGCAGGACTTTGAGAGGCAGAGGCGGGCGGATTACCTGAGGTCGGGCGTTCGAGACCAGCCTGGCCAACATGGTGAAACCCCATCTCCACTAAAATACAAAAAATTAGCCAGGCGTGGTGGTGTGTGCCTGTAGTCCCAGCTACTCGGGGGGCTGAGGCAGGGGAATCGCTTGAACCCAGGAGGTAGAGATTGCAGTGAGCCAGGATCACACCATTGCACTCCAGCCTGGCGACAGAGCGAGACTCCATCTCAAAAAAAAAAAAAAAATTAGCCGGGCGTGGTGGCGGGCGCCTGTAATCCCAGCTACTCAGGAGGCTGAGGCAGGAGAATCACTTGAACCTGGAAGGCAGAGGTTGCAGTGAGCTGAGATCATGTCACTGCACTGTACTCCAGCCTGGGTGACAGAGTGAGACTCTGTCTCAAAAAAAAAAAAAAAAAAGAAAAGAACAAAAGAAATACCTGGGACTGGGTAACTTATAAGAAAAGAGGTTCAATTGGCGTATGGTTCTGGGGGCTGTACAGGGACCATATCACTGGCAGCTGCTTCTGGGGAGCCTCTGGGAAATCTAGTCCTGGCAGAAAGCAAAGCAGGAGCTTGCATGTCACATGGTGAGAGCAGGAGTGAGAGAGAAAGAGGGGACGTGCCACGCACTTTCAAACGACCAGGAGAGGACAGGACCAAGCGGGACGGTGCTAAACCACTCCTGAGAAATCCTACCCCATGATCCAGTCGCCTCCCTCCAGGCCAGGCCCCACCTCCAACACCGGGGCTTGCATTTCAGGATGAGATCTGGGCGGGGACACCTTCAAATTATACCGCAGAGCGTTGTAGTGTATTGTCAGTCAGGGTTCTCAAGAGGGACAGAACTGCTAGGATAGATGTGCACACGAAAAGAAGTTTATTAAGGAGAGTTGACTCACAGGATCACAAGGTAAAGTCTCACAATAGGCCGTCTGCAAGTTAAGGAGCCAGGACGCCAGTGGTGGATCCGTCCAAGTCCCAAAACCTCAAAAGCAGGGAAGCCGGCAGTGCAGCCTTCAGCCTGCGGCCAAAGGCCGGAGAGCCCCTGGCAAACTTGGTGTACGTGTAAAAGTCCAAAAGCTGAGGAATTTGGAGTCTGATGTTCGCGGACAGGAAGCATCCAGCACGAGAGAAAGATGGGGCGGGAAGCCTCAGCATGTCCGCTCCTCCATCTTCTCCTGCGTGCTTTATCCTAGCCGTGCTGGCAGCTGATGAGATGGTGCCCGCTCAGGGTGGGCCTGCCTCTCCCCGTCCATGGATTCACTCAAATGTGAATTCCCTTTGGCAACACCCCCACAGACACATCCAGGATCCATACTGTGCATCCTTCAATCCAGTTGACACTCAATATAAACCCTCACAAGTATAATTTGAAGTTGGGTAATGTGATGCCTCCAGATTTGTTTTTTGTTTTTTGACAGACAGAGTCTCAGTCTGTCGCCAGGCTGGAGTGCAGTGGCACAATCTTGGCTCACTGCAAGCTCCGCCTCCCGGGTTCAAGGGATTCTCCTGCCTCAGCCTCCCACGCACGGCTAGTTTTTTGTATTTTTTAGTAGAGACGGGGTTTCACTGTTTTAGCCAGGATGCTCTCGATCTCCTGACCTTGTGATCTGCCCGCCTCGGCCTCCCAAAGTGCTGGGATTACAGGCGTGAACCACTGTGCCCGGCCAATACCATGTATCCTTTTACAGTCTCGGCTCACTGGAACCTTCGCCTCCCAGGTCGAAGGGATTCCCCTGCCTCAGCCTCCCAAGTAGCTGGGACTACAGGCGCGCACCACCACGCCCGGTAATTTTTTGTTTGTTTGTTTGTTTTTTGAGACGGAGTCTCGCTCTATCGCCCAGGCTGGAGTGCAGTGGCGCAATCTCGGCTCACTGCAAGCTCCGCCTCCCGGGTTCATGCCATTCTCCTGCCTCAGCCTCTCCGAGTAGCTGGGACTACAGGCGCCCGCCACCACGCCCGGCTAATTTTTTGTATTTTTAGTAGAGACGGGGTTTCACCGTGGTCTCGATCTCCCGACCTCGTGATCCGCCCGCCTCGGCCTCCCAAAGTGCTGGGATTACAAGCGTGAGCCACCGCGCCCGGCCAATTTTTTGTATTTTAGTAGAGATGGGGTTTCACCATGTTGGCCAGGCTGGTCTCAATCTCTTGACCTTGTGATCCACCTGCCTCGGCCTCCCAAAGTGCTGGGATTACAGGCGTGAGCCACTGCACCCGACCCGAGTTCTTGGTTTCCTTCTCAGCTTGGTCGTTGTGCTACTGATTTGTGCACATTTATTTTGTAACCTGAGACTTTACTGAATTCATTTGTCAAACCAAGGAGTCTTTTGGAGGAGGCTTTAGGGTTTTCGAGGTATACAGTCATAACATTGGCAGAGATAGTCTGACTGCTTGTTTTCCCATTTGGATGCCCTCTCTTTCTTTGTCTTTCCTGACAGTTCTGGTCAGGACTTTGAGTACTGTGTTGGGTGGGAGGGCGAGGGTGGGAGGGTGAGGGTGGGAGGGAGAGGGTGGGAGGGCGAGGGTGGGAGGGCGAGGGTGAGGGTGAGGGTGGGAGGGAGAGGGTGGGAGGGAGAGGGTGAGGGTGAGGGTGAGAGGGCATCCTTGTCTTGTTCCAGTTCTCAGGGGACTGTTTCCACTTTTCCCTATTTAGTAGGATGTTGGCTGCGGGTTTGTCATATATGGCTTTTATTATTTTGAGGTGTGTTCCTTCTAAGCGTAGTTGGTTGAGGACTTTTGTCATAAAACAATGCTAGATTTTGTCAAATGCTTTTTATGCATCTATTGAGATGATCATGTAGTTTTTCTTTTTAATTCTGTTTATGTGATGAATCAAACTTACTGACTTGCACATGTTGAACCCCCCTGAATCCCTGGGATGAAACTCACTCGATCATGGTGAATTATTGCTTTAATGTGCTGTTGGATTCCGTTTGCAGGGTCGACTTGTCTTTCTTACCTTACCTGCTGTCATCTTCTAGAAAGTTAACACGATGCTGTCTTTCTTAATTCTGAAAATTAGACATTATTATCCTGTTTGTTTTATGGTCTCGACATATTTTAGTGTTGACGATGTGTGGACCGTTTGTTGCATGGCAGACCTTCCTCTGGGAAACGACAAACTCCTTGTTAATGATGAATTTTCCTTGTTCTTTAATTGGGGCCATTTTTCCTTTCTAAAAAGCTGTTTCCTCTTTCTTGAAGGAGAGTGTTGCTGGGTTTATACTTGTAGCTCCACAGAACTTTGAAAACCCTCCACTACCTTTTGGCTCCATTGTTGCCCTCGAGAAGTCCGCCATCAGTCCTGTGTAGCTCCTGTGTAGCTCCTGTGTGGCCCCGTGTGGCCCCATGTAGCTCTTGTGTGGCCCCGTGTGGCCCCATGTAGCTCCTGTGTAGCCCCGCTGTAGTCCCTCTGTGGCCCCTCTGTAGTTCCCACGTAGCCCCCGTGTAGTTCCTGTGTAGCCGCGTATGGCCCTGTGTAGTTCCTGTATAACTAGTCTGTTTCTTCCTTTTGACCCGTTTCCTCTGTTTTTTTTCCCGTATATTTACTTTACTTACCACTTATGTTTGTTTTTACTTTTGTTTTTATTCATCGTATGGGTGTATATTAGTTGTTTTTGCTCATCATATGGGTGTATATTAGTTGTTTTAACTCATCGTATGGGTGTATATTAGTTGTTTTAACTCATCGTATGGGTGTATATTAGTTGTTTTAACTCATCGTATGGGTGTATATTAGTTGTTTTAACTCATCGTATGGGTGTATATTAGTTGTTTTTGCTCATCATATGGGTGTATATTAGTTGTTTTTACTCATCGTATGGGTGTATATTCGTTGTTTTTACTCATCGTATGGGTGTATATTAGTTGTTTTAACTCATCGTATGGGTGTATATTAGTTGTTTTAACTCATCGTATGGGTGTATATTAGTTGTTTTTGCTCATCATACGAGTGTATGTTAATTGTTTTTACTCATCGTATGGGTGTGTATTAGTTGTTTTTACTCATCATTTGGGTGTATATTTGTTATCACCACGAAGTAACTACTTTCTGTGTTCCTTTATTTCTTCCTTTTTTGTGGTAAAACATACATAACACAAAATTGACCATTTTAACCATTTCTAAGTTTACAATTCCATGGCATTAGCACATTCACTATATCACATATCCATCACCACCACCCCTTTCCAGAACTTGGTAGCATCCCAAAGACTCCATACCAGCCGGGCGTGGTGGCTCACGCCTGTAATCCCAGCACTTTGGGAGGCCGAGGCGGGTGGATCACGAGGTCAGGAGATCGAGACCATCCTGGCTAACATGGTGAAACCCTGTCTCTGTTAAAAATACAAAATATCAGCGTGGTGTGGTGGTGCACGCCTGTAGTCCCAGCTACTCAGGAGGCTGAGGCAGAAGAATGGCGTGAACCCGGGAGGCAGAGCTTGCGGTGAGCCAAGATCACGCCACTGCACTCCAGCCTGGGCAACCGAGCGAGACTCCGTCTCAAAAAAAAAAAGAAAAGACTCCGTACCAATAGTTATCTCCCCTCCCCTCCTTCTAGCCCTGGTGGCCACTGTTCCACTTTCTGCCTCTATGAATTGACCTGTCCTAGGTACCTCATAGATGTGGAATCATATAGTATCCGCCCGTTTGTGTCTGGCATCTTCCACTCGGCGTGTCGTAAGGGTTTATCCACGACGTAGCCTGTGTCAGAACGTCCTTCCTTTTTTTTTTCTTTTTTTTTTGAGACAGAGTCTTGCTCTGTTGCCCAGGCTGGAGTGCAGTGGCACGATCTCAGCTCACTGCAAGCTCCACCTCCTAAGTTCACACCATTCTGCTGCTGCCTCAGCCTCCCGAGTAGCTGGGACTACAGGTGCCCACAACCACGCCCGGCTAATTTTTTTGCATTTTTAGTAGAGACGGGGTTTCACTGTGTTAGCCAGGATGGTCTCGATCTCCTGACCTCATGATCCACCTGCCTCAGCCTCCCAAAGTGCTGGGATTACAGGCGTGAGCCACCGCGCCCGGCCTGAACGTCCTTCCTTTCTGAGGCTGGATGACGTTCCGTCATTCCGTTGCAGGACGGACCCGTTTTGTTTCCATTCGTCTGTGGCTGGGCCCCTGGGTTGCCTCTCTCTTCTGGTTATTCTGAATGTGGCTGCTACGCACACTGATGTATGAGGATGTGCTTGAGTTCCTGCTTTCAGTTCTTTTGCATATACAGCTAAAGGTGAAACTGCTGAATCCTCTACTGACTCTGTGTTTAACTTCTTGAGGAACCGTCACACTGTTTTCCACAGCGGCCACACCATTTGCCTTCCCACCAGTGACGCATCAGAGTTCAGTTTATCCACATCCCACCAACATTTATTTCCCTTTTTTTTTTTATAAAAGCCACCCTAATGGATGTGATGTCTCACTGTGGTTTTTATCTGCATTTCGCTAATGACGAATGATGTTGGGCATCGTTTCATGTGCTTATTGGCCACGCGTGTATCTTTGAAGAAGTGTCCATTTAAGTCCTTTGCCAACTTTTTTTTTTCTTTTTGAGATAAGGTCTAACTTTGTTACCCAGGCTGGAGTGCAGTGGCACGATCACAGCTCACAGCAGCCTCAGCCTCCCAGGCTCAGGCCATCCTCCCGCCTCAGCCTCCCAAAGTGTTGGGATTACAGGCGTGAGCCACCGCGCCCTGCCCTTCAATTTTTAAAGTGGATTATTTGCTTTTCTGTTGTTGAATTATAGGGTTCCTCCTATATTCTGGATATCAACCCCTGGTCAGATACGTGATTTGCAAATACCGACGTCTCCACCCTGAGGTGTTTTATTCCTCCAGAGTGTCCTACGTGTACATTTCACTGTAATGAGGGTCCAGTTGCTCCAGTGTTTCTTTTGCTGCCTTTGCTGCGGTGTCATATCAAAGAAATCCTGGCCAAATACAGCACCAGGAAGTGTCCCCTGTGTCTTCTTCTAAGAGTCTTTTTTTTTTTTTTTTGAAACAGGGTCTCACTTTGTAGCCCAGGCTGGAGTCTGGTGGCACAAACACGGCCCACTGCAGCCTTGACCTCCTGGCTCAGGCAATCATCCCACATTGACCTCCTAAGTAGCTGGGACTTAGGCACGCCTGGCTAGTTTTTTTATTTTTTGTAGAGATGGGCTTTTGCTATGTTGCCCAGGCTGGTCTAGAACTCCTGGACTCAAGCGATCTACCCATCACAGCCTCCCAAAGTGCTGGGATTACAGGCACAAGCCACCTTGCCCGGCCTCTTCTAAGAGTTTTATAGTATTAGCTCTGATGTTTTTGAGTTGGTCTTGCACTCTTAAAGATAACTAATGATTTGGCCGGGCGTGGTGGTTCACACCTGTAATCCCAGCACTTTAGCAGGCCAAGGCAGACAGATCACCTGAGGTCAGGAGTTTGAGACCAGTCTGGCCACAATGGAGAAACCCCGTCTCTACTAAAAATACAAAAATTAGCTGGATGTGCTGGTGCACGCCTGTAGTCCCAGCTACTTGGGAGGCTGAGGCACGAGAATCGCTTGAACCCAGGAGGTGGAGCTTGCAGTGAGCCGAGATTGTGCCACTGCACTCCAGCCTGGGTGACGGAGCGAGACTCCATCTCAAAAAAAAAAAAAAAAGTTAACTAATGATTTTAAGGAACCACTCTGAATGCATAGAAAGGTGTCCCGTGTCCTCCTCCACACCTGTTCCCTGGCTGGCATGTTGCCTCCCTGTGGTGTGGGAGCCCCGCTGGCTCCTGAGTCCTCGGATGTGACACTTGGCTCTTCACCGTTGCTTTCTGCAGGGTCTAGATGCTCCAGCCTCACTGTCTGCATTTCTACCTTAGATCTGGAATCAGTCATTTCTCCAAAAAGCTCAGGTTCCTTTTAGTGTAAAATGTATGTAGAAACCAGTTTTGGGTACAGGGCACTCCCAGCGATGGGATCGGGTCTTGTCTGTAGGCCTTTGCAGTGGACTGTGCGGAAATACGCTTTTAAAAATATATATAACATACATCAGAAATTCATACTGAAGCTTTCTATTCAGATCTGGAGTTTTCTTGTAAGCTTAATATCCTTAATTTTAATTTTATATCTCCTTTGTCAGCTAAAAACTCTCATACTCACAAAATCAGCAAAATGATCCATCTGTTTCATGCCACAGTTCATACAAAGCTTTGGAGGAGCTGTGTCAACACTGTCACCCAGAGCAACGTCACTGCAGGGTTTGCTTCATTTTGGATGTGTAGTTGGCTCCCTACGAGCTAGGGGCAAGTTACTGTGTTTTCAAATTTCTACAGTCTCTTGGAATACCTCTGTGTATGTTTTATGTATTTCATTTTCTTCTGCTTTTGAGGGATTGCTTTTTAAATTCAATTTTGTTTGTAATTATGAAAAAAAATGTTTGCGTGGTGCCAAGATTAAATCTATACAATGAGGTGACATCCAGGACCCGGCAGAGGGCTCCTCACCACCCAGACCCCAGGCAGAGGCCACCCTGGAGGACAAAAGGGGCCTGAGGCAGGGCCAGGATCCGGGGAGCTAGGGGGCGGCGAGCAGAGGTGGCCCAGTCCAGGAGCGTGGAGCTGCCCCCTTACCCGCTGGTCGCCCCTCTCACACAGGTTGCCAGGCAGGAGGGGAGGATCATCCTGACGTCGGGGCAGCCATTCCACAAGGTGAGTGTCCCACAGATGAGCTCAGTGGGCCTGAGCCCCATCTTCCCAAGCCCCCAGCCCCTCGGCCACCCCCATCTCAGGGTCAGCTTGCTGTGGGGCCAACCCCCAGCACCTCTGCTGTACCCCTGGTGGGCCGAGAGAAGGCTCCTGCCCCATGCTGGCGGAGGTGGGCTGGGCCTGGGCAGGTGCTGGGCTCTGCACTGCCCCTCAGTAGCCGAGCCATGTCTTTGCAGCTCCGGGCCCAGGTTGGTGCTGGGCGCTGCCTCTCGGTCGACTGCTCCCTGAAGGCCCAGCAGCAGGCCAAGGCTGTGCTCAAGCATTTCAACGTGCGCGTCACCCACGCAGACATCTTCAGCCGCTGCCAGGTGGGTCCTGTGTACCCCATCCTACCTAGGGCTGGCACGAGATCTGGAGCTACGGGGGTGTCCAGGGAGGTGGGCCCCACCCTGGACAGTGGTGGACGGCAGAGGCACCCGCCACGCCCTCTGCTCTGCTCACAGGAGCCATGGCAAGCAGCAACCCTCTTGCTCCCACCCCCACCCAGACACCCACATGCTTTGGGGGGCTGCTGTGGTCCAGAGTGGGGTGTCCGCAGAGCATCCCTCGTGGGTCCGGGGTGAGGCGTCGGCAGAGCATCCCTTGTGGGTCTGGGTTGGGGTGTCCACAGAGCATCCCTGGTCCGGGGTGAGGCGTCGGCAGAGCAACCCTCGTGGGTCCGGGGTGAGGAGTCGGCATAGCATCCCTCGTGGGTCTTGGGTGAGGCATCGGCAGAACATCCCTCGTGGGTCCGGGGTGGAGCGTCGGCCGAGCATCCCTTGTGGGTCCGGGGTGAGGCGTCGGCAGAGCATCCCTAGTGCAGGCTGGCATGGCCACGGGGACAGCTCCAATCACGCATTGGTTCGGATTCGGGGAATTCCCTCTGGCTCCCATGGGGCTTCTGGAAGGAATCGAGGGAAATTGTGGAAGTTCCTTCAGGCTGGGTGGGTCCCACTTTCCAAAGGCAACACGCAGGACAGCCTGCGTGTGCTTGGTGACGTCCAGCAAGGTCTGGGCAACAGAACCCCTGAGTGGGAACTGCTGCACCTCGGTGGAGATCCGTAGAGGAGGCTGGTGGGGGCCACCAAAGCCCAACTCACCTCTCTCCCTCCTCTCCTGTCCCCAGTGGGGGACTGGGCTGAGCCACCTGCCCAGGGCTGCACTGTCCAAGCTTGCCATGCCCCACACCGACTGGCTTGAGCCTACTGGGCACCTGGGCATGGCCAGGCTGGGGGGAGTTGATGCCGCCTTTTACCCTCCACGCCAGGCGCCGGGGTCTCCGTGGGCGACACGGAAGCAGGGGGACTGTGGGCTGTTCTGGCTCTCGGCAGCTCCCGGTGGAGGGTATGGGCTGCTTCCAGAACGTTCCGGAGTTAGGGCCACGTCAATATTCTGCCTGGAACAGCAGGTCGGGGCTGCTCCACCAAGCCCAGTTTTGTTTCCTGGGGTTTTTTGGGGGGGACGGAGTCTCACTCCATCACCCATGCTGGAGTGTAGTGATGTAATCTCAACTCACTGCAACCTCCACCTCCCAGGTTCAAGCGATTCTCCCACGTCAGGCTCCTGAGTAGCTGGGATTACAAGTGCCCACAACCACGGGCGGCTAATTTTTGTATTTGTAGTAGAGACAGGGTTTCACCATGTTGTTCAGGCTGGTCTTGAACTCCTGACCTCAGGTGATCCACCTGCCTCAGCCACCCAAAGTGCTGGGATGACAGGTGTGAGTAATCCCAGCCTCCCAAGCCCAGTTTTGGGGGAAGTTTTGGGACCCCCTCATGGAGGGAGATCCCCTCATGGAGGCCACTGTCAGGGTCCCTGCTGGTGCCTGGGCTGGGCAGGGAGGGGCCCTGAGCTCAGCTCCACTCCATGGCCCTCAGGGGCACCCACCTGGCTGAGCAGAAACAGATGCAGGCCTGGGCCTCCTGCCACCGCCCTTCTGTCCCCACAGCCGCAGGCTGGGCCTGGCGGGGATTGAAGCAGGAAGGAAAGAGGGAAAGCTCCGACTCCGATCCGCAGCCAGTCAGGCACCTGAACACACAGGCCCCTGGACCTCCCACTGCCCCTGACCTGGGGGTGCAGTCTGACCCTCTGACCCCACTGCCCTGCGGGGACCGCGGCCTCTGCCTCAGGTGGCAAGGAAGTGTGCTCCAGGGGCCTCTCCTGCAGCCTTGGGCTCCAGGGCCGGCAGGAACCGCATCCGCTGCCTCTCTTTGTCTGTGCTCAGGCCGGCAAGTGCTGTAAAGACCCCAGGATGTCCGGGACGCCTGGGGAGGCATGTTAATGAGCTGTTCAGAATCGGCTGCTGCATTTTCTTGAGAAAACAGGAAGTTGGGTAGCTGGGAGGAAACCCCTGCTGGATCCCTGGGCAGCCGGGTGCTGGGAGCACCCCTGAGGACCCAGGCCAGGCATGGAGGGGCCGCCAAGCCCTGCGTGGAGAAGGTTGTCCAGGGTGTGAGGCAGAAGGGCAGAAGGGCGGACTTTGGCCTGGCTGAGTGGATGGGATGGGGGCAGCGGGGGCTGAACAGTGGGGGCCGCCCTGACCCACGTCCACCCTGCCTCTTTGCTGGCTACTGGCATCTCCATGCTGCCGATGCCACTCTGCCACCCGCACCCTGCAACCCCCAGGCTGCCCCAGGTAGAGCAGGCCTGGGAGGGGCTAAGGCCAGAGCCGCACCCCCATTGGGGGCCAGCAAATGTCCAGGCTGGAGAGGGCAGCGCCAGCTGTCCAGGACCAAGGCAGTGAGGGAAGGAGCATCTGGGTCTGAGAGACTGCAAACAGCCAGCGGGGAATTTGGCCTGGAGGGTACCCTGGGCCCTGGCTGCAGCCCCAGGCAGCGACCTGCCACCTCTGCCAGCCCCTCCATGTGGGGGCAGGACGTGGGGAAGGGGTGGGTGGGCTGCCTTCACCCCACGGACTGCCTGGCCAGGGGCCTTGCGGACACATGCATCTCTCTGTGTGCATATCCCACAGATGCTGGGTGGTGCGTGGTGAGGAGGGAACCATGCGTTCCTCGTGCACGCCCCGGCCTGGGAGCAGAGCACATGCTGGCAGCCACACCAGAACCCAAACCCCCTGGTGCAGGGCAGGCAGGAGCGGGTGCTGGCCCATGCAGAGCCCCACGTGTGTGGGCCACATGAGGCCTCAGGTGGGAGCCCAGGTGGGAGGGAGGCCTTTGTCGGGGCTGGGGACCCTGCTGAGCCCCAGCAGGATACCCTTGGGCAGGTGACAGAGAGCTGTTGGGAGAGGGCCCCCCATGTGCACAAGAGTCCCTCGGGGCCAGTGCGATGGGGCCAGGAGGGCAAGAAAGGGGTCTCTGAGAAACGGAGATGTCTACATTTGAAGCCAGCCTTCCAGGTCACCAGGTGGGACAATGGAGCTTGCTTTGTACAAGTGTCTCAGCCGGCTGGTGGCCCAATGCCCGCAGCCCAGGGTCCCACGTGCACACCTGCCTCCTTGGCTCTGGAGTCCCGAGAGGTGCTCAGGGCCTGGAGGGCCAGGGCCCCAAGCCACACATCAGTGATAGCCATGTGCTTTAGAAAGTTCTTCCTAGGGCTGGGCAGGCTCAGGCCACGTTCCCACCACCCACTCCAGCAGCATTGCAGCCTCAGTGCTCCCAGCTGAACCCTGGGAGCTTGGCCTGAGCAGGCAGCTGGGAACACCACTGATTGGCCACCCCACACACTGGCTGCCCCATCCCTACCCCAGACGTGAAGAGAGGCCCATCCTCAGGGCCAAAGAGGTGGGCACGGGCAAAACAATGGAGGCCGGGCCCAGGGACCATGCAGGCCCAGCTCCACGCAGCTGCAGACCCCAGCCCCGCTCCCGTGGCCACAGTGCAGGGCTGGGCTGGCTACGACTCATCTGGACACCAGAGGGCTGCTGGCCATCACCAGCCAGCAGAGAGCGGCACGCTCAGGCTGACGCAGCAGGAGAGATCGGCCCTCCGCCCTGGAGCTGCCCACGGGGCCTGGCTCTGGGCTTGGTCACAGGATCTGAGGCTCACAGCCTCCGCTGTCCCCTAGCTCCGGCCAGAGCTGGCCACCTCCCTGGAGAGCGCCTGCCGACGGGCTGAGTTTCCATTTTCTTCTTCCTTCTGCTATTTTGGTGCCGTTCCCGGAGGGAAAGCCCACTCAATGTGCAGGGTTCCCAGAGCAAGGCTGGGGTGCTCTCTGGGTGGTACGGTGGGCACACAGCAGGGAGTGAGCAACGGCGCTCATGGCTGAGCCCAAAGCTGGGCCAGGGACCTGGCCAGGGGTCTGTGACCACCGCCGGACCCACCACTCACCAGGGACCCTGAGCAGTGGGACCCCTGGGCGCTGGGGTTGCTGGTGCTGGCTTTCTGGTAGCATCTGTCCACGTGTGCCCCTGAGCCAGGCAGGGAGGGTCTCCCCTCGAGCGAGGATGGCCCAGTGGCCCACCCACAGAAGCCACAGGGGCTGTGGGTCTCACGTAGAGGGCGGGGCCGTGCCCTCTGGGGCAGGGTGGGGGTGGGGAACATTCCCAGTGCCGTCTACCATGGGAAAATATTTTATCAAAGAAGCTCAAGCTTAAAAAAAACCCTTACCATGAACCCCTGACATGGCCAGGCATACCGTCTATTTTTACTGTCCCCAGTCCCCAACCCCCCAGCATGGTTGGGGAGCGGGCTGCAGCCCCCACGGGGACACGTCATGAAACAGTGGCGTCAGCCCCTTGGAAGCGGGCATCCCAGGAGGCTGTGGTGACCCTGCCTCCAAGGGCTCCCGGGCAGAGCCGGCCATTATGGGGGGGATGAGGGGGGTGCCGGCAGCCGGGGCCCAGCTCATGGGCGCCTGGGATGCCCTGCGGGGCTGGGCAGGGACCCTCGGGAGGGTGGTGGACCCCAGCCCAGCGGACAGGGGTCCAAGAGGGGGTTCTCGAGGAGGGGACAGAGTGGGCTCCAGGACAGCTGCCCCCGGCGTTCGCACTCGGCACCTGGAGCCTGCCGTGGACAGGGGCTTCAGAGCCCAGACCCAAGATCCAGCCTGGGGGCCCCCGCCCACTCCTGCCGTGGGCCTGGAGACCTCTCATTCTCTGTGCTCAGTTGATGGACAGAGGGACAGACAGGAAGAGGTGCAGCAGTCACAGACCCCACCCCTCCCAGGCTCTGTCCGCCTCAGCCCAGACCCCATTCCCACGCTCGGCACCCCCATGTCACACAGGCACGTGGGGTACAGAAGGACCTCCTCCCTGCTCCCAAGGTGGCGGGAGGGGCCCAGCCCCAGAGCTCTGGAGGAAGACGGGCCCTCCAGCCAGGGCATGGAACTGCAGGGCAAGTTTCAGCAGCGGGTGGGCCTAGCACAACACCCAGGCTGGGGACAAAGAGGGGGTGATGGCACCTGAGGGGGCTTAGGGCGGCACCTGAGGGGGCTTAGGGCAGCCCCCAGGGCTGACAGGAGGGTGGTCAGCCAGGGGTCCAGGTGGTTCCCCAGGAGGCCACCCACACCACCTCCCCACAGCCTTCTGGGCTGGGGACCCTCCAGAAGGCCCCACTGCCCCCTTGTCCCCCCTTTCCTAGCAGCCTTCCAGAAAAGCTGTGGGTCTCAGCCAGAGCCCAGCCTGGGTTCCCACCAGGTGGCCCCTGGGGATGGAGGATCTGGACCCACCGGCCTGGGGACCACAGGTTCCTGAGGTAGTGCCTGAGGACCAGAGGGCCATGCAGCATGCCGAGGCCCACCGCCCCTCCTCAGGTGGCCCCAGGGCCTGGCTCCTGCAGCCCCACTCTCTACTCAGCCTGGATGGATGGGGTGGGCAGGCTGGCCTCGGGGTGCCAGGGGTGCACGCAGGAGGGACTGGCCATGGCCAGGTTCAAGGAAGGGAGTCCTGGGGAGCTCCTGAGGGTGACAAGGTAGGGTCTGTGTCAGGTCGCCACGTTTTGCCCACCCAACAGGAGAGGCCCCGGGTGGGCTGGCAGGTGCGCTCCTGGGGCTGCCTCCCCTGCCCACAGCTGCAGAGGCAGGGCTGCCTCTCCTGAGCCTCAGCCTCCTCACAGGCCGGCTGGGGTCTCCTGACCCTTCCTTTCCCACTCCTCCAGGCCCGCTACGCTCAGAGAATGACCTGGGCCGCCCTGTCAGGCTGAGCAGGAGAGCTGCCCCCTGCACCCCTGTGCCTCATGACATGGGTTTGCTGAGGTGGGGAGAGGAGAAGGGGTCCCTGCCCAGCTCCCCACTCCTCTGAAGATCCCACAATGTGCCCCTCCCACATCGAGCTCCCCTGGAAGGACCAGAGCAAGGTGGGCTGAATGGGCCACTCCCCTTCCATCCAGGCAGGCCCGTCACGCGCAGGCCCCTGTGCGGGGCGTGGCTCCCGGGCTCCAGCAGCCCACGCGGCTCCCACCGCGGCCTCCTCTTAGACTCAGCCCCCAGCGGCTCTGCCCTGCCCAGCCCGGGGCCCTCGTCCCACTCTGCTGTCGCCCGGTCCCTGCAGCCCAGAGCAGCCTCCGTCTCCCTCTGGCCTGCCAGGCCCCAGCTTAGATGTCGCCTCCTCCAGGAAGTCCCCCAGTCGATGGCGGGACCATCACCGCTCTTGGAGGGAGTACTCGGGGCCCTGTCTCCCGGGCACTGGGAGCTGCGAGGGTCGGCCCAGGGCTGCTTGGGGCGGGTTCAGGGCCTGCCACCTGCTGGCGGGACCGGCCCCATTGGTTGGAATGGGCACGCCCGGGGCGCGCGGGCTACCCGCCTCTGTGGGCGGGGAGCCCAGTCCCCCAGCGACCCCGCGGCCCCTGGGAAGGAGGGGTCTCGGCCCCCTACACACACCCCTGCGACCCTGGACGGGCGGGCGGGGTCCCCCAGGCCGGCGCGGGAAGGCCGCGGGCGGGCGGCCGTTTGCTTTTGAATCTCCGCCGGGCGCCCTGAGTGGCCGTTTCAAAGGCCGGCCGCGGGGGCGGGGGCCGTTCCCAGGCGCGCCCCGCCCTCCGCCGCCCCTCCTCCCACTTTCCCACGCGGCCCGGCCCGGCGGGTTCTCACGGCCGCCGCCCCTCCCCCGTCTGGGAAAGCCAGCGCGCCGCGCCCCGCGCCCCGCCGAGGCTGGGGGGGGGCCGGGGGAGGGAACGAGAGCTGGGGGGCGAGGGGGGAGGGGAAGCTCTGGAGCCCCGGGGAGGGGGAGAAGGGGGACTCTCCTTGGGAGGCTCAGAGACAGGAGGGGGCCACAGCGAGGGGAAGAGAGGAGCTGCCATCCCCGGAGATGGGGACGGTGTGGGGGCGCCCCGGAGCGCCTGGAGGGAGCCCGAGGCCCAGGGCACCGTGTTGGGAGCCTGTGTGGCCCGGCTTCTGTTTGGTTTGACCCAAGGCAGGTGGGAGCGGCCCGGGTCTGGGCGAGGAGTAGGGTCTGGGGCTCCTGACCCTGTTTGTATTCCTCCTGCCTGCCCAGGGCAGGCCGGGGAATCTGACAAACACAGGCGCTTGCTAACGAGAATTTCAGAAAACGATCATTTTTTCATATAAAAACGTGCCCTGCACTTTATCTGAAATTCACACTACGGGGCTTTGTGTCCTGCTGCCCCCCTCCCCCGGGGTGGGGGCTGACCATCCCATGTGAGTGGGAGACCCAGTGCCGGAGCCTCGGCCTCCTGCCCAGGCCCTGTGGCTCACCCCCAGCCTCCTGGACGGGGTCAACCGGGGGCCCCCAAGTCTGCTGGAACAGGGGCCACACCCTGAGGGGTGCCGGACACCCGGGGCTGGGGCCACAGGCTTCAGAGCTGCCAGCAGGTCAGGCCCACACGCGTGGTCTCTCGGGCGGTGGTGGTGGGGGTGCAGGCTGGGAGGAGATGGGCAAAGGCAGCCAAGCCCCAGGCCTGGACACCAAGGTTGGGGGGCACAGGGTGGGGCAGCCTTCCTTCAGGGCCCAGGCCTGAAAGCCCGGTCGGGGGGTGCCCAGGGAAAGGCTGAGATCCCTCACGGGAACCCGGTCTGGGGTGACCTGTGCAGAGGGGTGCTGGGCCAAGGAGGGCAAGGTGCCACATGGTGACCCACTGCCAGGCGCCAGCCCCCATCCCGCTAAGCAAGCTTGGGGGCAGCCCGATGGGCCAGGCAGGGCTGGTGGCTCCGGGGGACACATTCCAAGGCAGCTGCAGGAAGTGGAGACCCTGACACAGGCGGCCACATGTCCTCCGTGTCCACACCGTGACACAGGCAGTAACACGCTTCCTGGCTCACACCCTGACACCCACCCACATGCAGACGCCCCTGTCCCTGGTGCTTCTGAGAGACGTCTCTAGGCACACGAGGGGCTGGCTGTTGCGCACGTGTGCCCAGACCCGGCCTCCAGAGACTCACATGCCCTTTCACTCCTCTCCCACACTCAGGGCCCTGGCTTTTGGGGGCTCTGGGGTGAGGGCTGTGGGCCCAGTTGTCCTGACCCCCAGGGACCTTCTCGCCGCCAACACTGCCCGAGGCCCATCCCCCACACTGTCTGTGGAGACATTGTCCTGGCCACACAAAAGGGATAGGGCAGTGGCTGGGTGGGGGAGGAGCTGGGGCTCGTGGGAACTGCCCTTCTGGGGCCCTGGGGGCGGAGGGACAGGGGGCAAGGGGGCAGGAGCAAGGCCTCTCTGGGGCTGCCACCCTCAGTCACAGGCTCCAGACGTTCCCGGGGCATTAGAGCGGGGGTCACTGAGGGGGTGGCTGCCAGCTTGCTCCACGGGATAGACTGGGTTTTAAAAGCTTCCCAAAAGACGGCCGCTATCCCCAGCTGCACACACCTCCCCAGGGGCCTGGGGCTCGGCCTTCCGCCCACCCCAGCACTGTCTCCAGTGGAAAGTCAGTATCGGGACTGGCCAGGTTCTTTTGGCAAACTCGCAACTCCCTTCTCTCTGAAGAGGCTCACAGTGCCACAGCAGGGGACAGTGTCGGGTCACCTTTGGGGCAGGCAGCCCAGGGCTGCAAGGCACTCTGGGGACAGCGTGGGAAGGTGAGCTGCGGGCCAGACCCAGGCCTCGGAAGGCAGGCTGGCGCCTGATTGCTTCTTCCTGGGCCGCTGGCCCGCCCTGTCCAGCAAGGTGTCAGGCCCACACCCCAGGCCCCGCCATCTGTTGGGCGGCTCTAGGGGAGGTCAGAGTGCACGGGCCGGCCTGGGGGTCTCAGGACCCGCCCAGGGGCTTGCCAGGGACCAAATGGGCAACGTCCATCCTGGGACGGCACACTGGCGACCCCTGCCAGCATCCCTCTTCCCGACGTGAGCATCTCAGCACACAGCCCTTGCCGTGCAGAGGCCTGTCCAGGGAAGGTCCTGGGCACCCTCCCGCGTGGTGGGTGGTGGGACGGAGTGAGATTTTATCTTTGCTCTTTCATGCTTTGCCATTTTCCCAGTTTGCTCTAAATGAGCAGAAATGTCCTGTTGCTCTGGCGTGTGCTCCTGCAGCCCCATCACCCTGCCTGATGGCCTCAGGCCTTGACTCCTCCTGGACCTGCCTGCAGGGTTGGAAATCCCAGGTTGGCATCTCCTGCAGGAGTTCCACCCAGGCCGGGGCCCCAGCCCGAGGGACCCCACCTCCCACACCCGCCATGGGGCCCAGAGGGAGGAGTGCAGGAGACAGGCCTGGGCTGAGGTTGCAACAAGCTTGCTCTTTGCTCAGAAACAGGAGGCCCCAAAGAGGCTCCTCAGGCCCCTGCCACCCTCACAGTCCCACCCCACCTTCTCAGGGGGTCATGTCTAGTTGGGCTTGGGCACAGAGCAGAAACCCCTCAGGCCAAATCACCCGAGGGACCTGGGCTCATTCCCAGCCTGGTGGTGGGACCTGAGCTCCACTGGGCCAGGAGAGCAGGGGCTGTGGGAATCCCCAGGGTGGCCGGCATGCAGGAGGGGTGCTCAGGTCACCTCAGCCCGGGCCCAGCAGACACCTGGCCCAGGCTCTTGGTGGAGCAGAGCTCCCTTCCCAGGCTCCCAACCCAACAGGCCGCTGCCTGCTGCCCTACACCCCAGGACACGGGTTCCCCACGTGCTCTGGCCCTGGCAGGTCCCAGGGCTCATGTCTCACCCTCCTCTTTCCCTCAAGCCCCCGACTTGTCAAGACCCAAGGCCTCAGGGGTGTGTGGGGTCCAAGGGTGTTGGGTGCAGGGGCTATGTGCAGCTGTGCAGCCCTGTCTGCCTGGGATCGCCCAGTCCTCCCTCACCACTCCTGTGCACCAGCCACCTATTGCTTGGGATGCATAAGCTGGCACACCCGCAGGCCTGCAGCCTGGGGCAGTGGGTGTGACCCCTGCACCCAAGTGGGCACCAGGTCAGGTGGGCACCAGGTCAGGTGGGCACAGACACTGCTGGAGGCACATTCTGCAGCCCAGCTCTGGCTCCTTCAGCTGTGGTCACTCCCTTGGTGGTGGCGGTGGGAACTGGGCCTACTCGTGGGTGTGGCTCCCAGCTTTGATGCTCAGAGCCCCCAAACACCCTGGGAACAGACCCCTCAAGCCCTCCTAGCTGCCCACCCCACCCCTAACACATCTTGGCCTCTGCCTTGATCCTGAGTGCGCCTCCCTGGATGGCCAGCTCTGGGGCAGTGGCTGACCAGCTCTTTCCCTCACTCCTCCCTGGGCCTGGAGAGGAGAGGGCCCTGGAGGGTGGGTGTCCACTCAGACCCACTTGGCTGTGGGTCCATGGGCCCCAACATCCCTAGGACAGCCTGGCTGGTGGCCCGGCCCCCAGGAGGCAGCCACACGCCCACGGGCTCATGGCCCGGCCCGCACAGTCCCGGGCGGAAGTGGCCTGTGTCAGGGCTGGCACGGCGCTGTTGGCACCCAGTGGCTGAGGAGCGTGGGAACCAGGCACATGGGATCCTGGGCAGGTAGCTGGGAGCCTTCCCAGCCAGTCCTGCCCCCCATTCACCTGGGCCCTCCTACCCCGCCCTCCCAGTCAGGCTCTGGGGGTGGCGGCTGCCTGCCCTCAGGCTCTCAGACTGGTGGGGGTGGGGTGGAGGTGCCCAGGCACCCCGCTGTGCTGCTCTGGACCCACAGCCTTGGCCTCTGCTCAGGGTCCCCGTCAGGCCCCACTTGCCTCTGCCCAGACCCGACGGCACCCTGGAGTGGGTGTCTGTGCGTCCCACACTGATGGAGGGAGGTGGCGTGGGAACCCTGGCATGGGGTCCTGGCCCGCCGAGTGCCCTGTGACTGAGCAAGCCCTCAGAAGCCCCTTTTCTTCAAAATGGGAGGGCAGAGGCTCTCAGACCGCGAGTGCTGGGGGACGGGTCTCAGGGTATCAGGCAGGTGGTCTCAGGTGGACGATCACGGTCCAAAGGCGAGGTGTGCGCTGGGCCACCAGCCCCACTCACTCCCTCAGCCTGCGGCAGCCACCTACCCAGGGCAGTCGGTCCAGCAAGGGCTGCTGGCCCTGGAGTGGACAGATGGACAGGGAGGCCCTCGCTGCCAGGCCCCCCTGTGGCTGGGGAGCCCAGGGCGAAGGGCGGGCACAGCAAGTGGACCCAGAACCGGCTTTTCCAGCCCTGGCCGGGGCAGGGCCTCCCAGGGCCTTGTAGGTGACAGCAAGGCCCACAGCGAGCAGCAGCCGTGGGAAAACCAGCACCAGTGGTTCCCGAGGGTGGGGCCAGGCCCTCACTGACGGCACCCGGTGACTCAGCACGAGCTGGCTGGCCCCGCCCAGGCGTGCGCACCTGGCCCAGGTCCTGGGAAGGCCCTAGACCCCATGTGGAGGATTTGGGGGCGTGGGGAGCCCATCCCGCCCTGCTGCAGTCTCGCCACCCCTCCCACATCCACTGGCACTGTCCCTGCAGGTGGCCTGCACAGTGGAGAGTGGAGCTCTGTGGAGGGTGGGCCACCTGCTTGTTCTCAGCCCTTCCCAGCCAAATCTGCAGCCAGGGCTCTCCGCCCGCACACCTGCCCAGGAAGCCTGCTGGACCCAGATCTGGGCTGGGCCCAGAGGCCAGGGCACAGGACCTGCCATCGTGGCACAAGGAGCTTCCCGGTGGGAGAGATGGGAGCTAGGGGAAGAGGAAGGGAGGGTCCTGTCTCCCTAGCCCAGCCTGGGCCTCCTAGCAGAAGAGCCCGACCTGTCCACCACCTCCAGCCCCAGGCCCCTGAACTGGTGGGGGCTGCAATGCTGGAGGCAGGTAGTGCAGCCTCTTAGTGTCGAAAGGCTCAGGGGAAGACAGCGTGTGGGGCAGGGCTGGTGCCCCCAACATGGCCACATCCGGAGGCTCCAGGGGCCTCGAGGCCACCTGCCTGCGGCAACCATGTCATCCGGGGCCCACTCAAAGCCCCTGCATGGGGAGGGGTCCTGGAATAGCCATGTGACCACGGATCTCAGCCTCCTCTTCCCTCATCCCCTGCACAGATGGCCTGGGAGCCCCACCTCCTCCCCAGGGTGCTCTGACATCAGAAGGGCTGTGATGGGAAGGCCACACCTCCACAGGACCTGCAGGTGCCTGCCTGGGACCTGGCTCTCAGTGGGCACCCAGCCCCCTCCTGGCATTGCCCGGGGAGTCCTGGGTATCTGACTCATCTCTTTGTCCAGGAAGTGACCACTGGGAAGGCCGTGCACCCCGCTCCAAGTCAGGACTCGGGGTGTAAGCTAGTCCCAGCCTCCCGGCCTCCCTGCCCCCGCCCCCAGCATCACCGTAAGCCTGGTGGGTTGATCATACTCAGAAACCACCCAGAGGGGCTGGGCGTGGCACACACCTGGAGTCCCAGCACTTTGGGAAACCCGGACGAAAGATCACTCGAACCCAGGAGTTCAAGACCAGCCTGGGCAATATCGTGAGACCTCATCTCTATGAAAAATACAAAAATCAGCTGAGCGTGGTGGTGTGCTACTCAGGAGGCTGATGTGGGAGGCTCATTTGAGCCCCGGGGCTTCAGGCTGCAGTGAGCTGTGATTGCGCCACTACATTCCAGCCTGGGTGACAGTGAGATCGCATCTCAAAATAATTAATAATAATAATGCAGCCACGGGGACCCGTTGTGTGCCCTGGACAAGGCACACAGTGGTGTTGCTCCAGCCCCCTCGCCACTTTCAGGACCACACCCGCCCCAGGGCAGTGGGAGGCACAGGTATCAGGGAAATGTGGATGCGGAAATGGACAGGTCAGGGGTTGGGGCAACTATGGGGCTGCCCATGCTGACCCTTTAAGGCTGGGCCCTGTGTCCAGCACCCCAGCTGAGGTGGCCCAGGGGGGACCCAGACCTGGTTCTGCCCTCGAGGGCTCTGGAATTGGAGAGGGCAGCTGGACAGAGAGTCCCACAAGTTCTCAAAAAACAGAATAGGCTTCCCAGGGCCCATGAGAAGTCAGCACAGTCAGGGAGGGCTTCCAGGAGGCGGTGTGGCCTGAACCCCACAGGACTATGCGTGGGGACAGGAGGGGACCCATTATCTGTCTCTGTGAAACCCCATGGCCAGACCCAGAGCTTCGAGGAGCGAGCACAGGGGCTGGGATAGGGGCACCCGGAGAAGCCCCGCCTGGGCCTCAGCACCCCCTCTGGCCCCCAGGCCTGTAACTGTGACCAGTACCTAAAGGTCTCGAGGGACATAATGAAGCAGCTCATGTGGCTCAGCGGCCACCAGGAGGGGCCCAGGAGCTCAGGTGAGTGTGTCAGGATCAGGCACTGGGTCTGTGGGGCCTGGGATGGGTCCACCTACTGAGGTAAGCCAGGGAGCGGGGCCTGGCCCGTCCAGCACTGAGCTTCCTCAGATAAGGGTGGCGGCCAGCTGACAACAGGTGGAAAAACCACCGCCAGGGTCAGGTGCCCAGATGGCCTCTGCTCCCTTCTGTGCGGTAGCAGACCAGAAAATCAGGACACCAGGGCCCTCGGCGACGCTCTGGAATGGTGTGCACCTCCTTCTCTCTGCTGGGCCCAGGCACGCGGTGCACACACACACACGTGCACCCACACCTGCACACAGCGCTAGCTGACCCCAAATGTCCACCCTCCCCAGGGAAGGCCCAGCCCGTTTCCCTGCCTGGGAAACCAGAAAGAGGGCTTCTTTCTCCTCCTGTGGAGGGTGCAGGCCGCCCAAGGACTTTGCAGTTTTAGATCTGCATGGGGGCTGGAACTATGCTGCCCCGCCCCGCTGCCGTTAGAACTGCTGGCCCCCACCCTCGGGAGGGAGGCGCCCCAGGGAGGGAGTGGAGGGTGCTGCTCCTGGTCATCCTCAGTCGGGGGCTGGCACGGGGGCTAAGGGAATGGAGGTGGATAGAAAGGGGTCAGTCCAGGCTGGGCGCGGTGGCTCACGCCTGTAATCTCAGCACTTTGGGAGGCCGAGGCGGGCGCATCACGAGGTCAGGAGATCGAGACCATCCTGGCTAACATGGTGAAACCCCGTCTCTACTAAAAACACAAAAAATTAGCCGGGCGTGGTGGCACACGCCTGTATTCCCAGCTACTCGGGAGGCTGAGGCAGGAGAATCGCTTGAACCTGGGAGGCAGAGGTTGCGGTGAGCCGAGATCACGCCACTGCACTCCAGCCTGGGGGACAGAGTGAGACTCCGTCTCAAAAAAAAAAAAAAAAAGGGTCAGTCCAAGTTCAGGGTGGGAGGACGGGGAGCGACCATCACCCAGGGTGGCCAGCAGAGCACACCCCGGAGAGCGAGGCTGGAGGTGGCCTCCAACCTCAGGTCCCCCCGCTCGCAAAGACACACTCAGACCAGAGCCCCAGGACGTGACAGCACGCACCCCACCCCAGGGTGGTGGGCAACACCCAGATGGGCTGACGGGTGTCACAGGGACTGCAGGGTAAGAGCTGGGGCCAGCCAGGGAGGGGTGAGGCAGGGAGGCCAGATGAGGGTCATGGCCTCCTGGGCTCAGGGAGGAGCTGAGGCTGGGGTGGGGGCCTCGTGCATTCATCCCCGGCTGCAGCTGATCTGGAGCCATCTGTAGAGAAATGCTTGCTGAGCAAATTACGAGGGTCAACAGGAGCAGGGCAGACGCTTCTCCCACCTGCTGGCCAGTGTTCCCTCAGCTATCGTGCACTCAGCCCCGCAGTGACCCCTGGGTGGATACCGGCCCTGCCTGCCCTGGGCTCTCAATGGGGGCTCAGGGCCTCACAGGGCCAGCACGAGCCACTTCCCAGGGTCTCCAACAGACCCTGAGCCTGGCAGTCCCTGGGCCCTGCCCACCCGCCCGCCCTTGTGCTGGCTGATTTCGAAATTCACTCACTGGCAGTGGGCTTATCTGCTCATCGCCACAAATGGGCTGCCCCCGCCCCCGCCCGCCGGTTCTCAGGCCCCCAAGAGCCCTAATCAGCAGATCTCGCGCCTAGAACATGTTTCCCAGGGACCTTTGAGCCCCAAGACCTTTTCGAGGTGTGAGTTCCCAAGGGAGGGGACCAGGCCGGTACCACAGCTCCTTGGCCCCCTGCCCTCTGCCCGTCTTCGAAGGCTGGGGGGTGCGTGAAGAGGCTGCACCCCATGAGGTGGCTGTGCTCAGCCACATGGCTGCGTCGTGGACCCTGGTGGCTGCCAAGCCCCCATCCCTAGGACAGCCCCGGACCAGTTCTCATCCTTAACTGACAGGTGACGAGGCCACCCAGAGCCAGGAGGTGCAGGAGCCAGGTGAGCCCCGGGACCGCCCACCAAGGACACAGCTGCTTCTCCATGGCCCTGGCGCCCGGCTTTCCCCAGAATGGGGGACTTGGGTCCCGGCTGGGCAGAGGGGGCTCTGTGGGGCTCTTGTAGGCCCTAGGGCCCACAAGGTGAGGGGTGGGGTCCCTGGATAGGAGAAATGGGTACAGAGGAGGAAGTGGAGGAGGCAGAGTCAGCGGATAGGGAGCAGAAGAAGGAACTGCTGAGGAGTGAGCATGGGCTCAGTGTGAGCCGCCAACTGGGCCACTCTGGGAGCAGCCTGGGGGCCGTTCCTGAAGGCTGAGGGCTCAGGGAGTCTACTTCTATCTGTCCAGGCCCAGCCCCAGACGCAGCCCCTGGGGGCTGCACCTATGACCGCCCCTGCCGCTGGCTGCAGACGGCTGACCTGCGGGCGGAGACACCGGACATGCTGGCTAACGGCACCCGGCTGCAGCTGGCAGGGGTCCCGGTGGGCGTGCTGAGGACACCCGGGCTGCGGTACTTCTACTGCTGCACGCGCTGTGGAAAGGTCTTCTGGGACGGCTCCCACCTGGGTCGTGTTGCCACCCACTTCCGAGATGTCCTGGAGAGCACCCCCAGCCACTGTGAGCTAAGCCCAGCCCCCAGCCCGGCCAGCAGCCCCTTCTGAGAACAGCCAGACAGTAAACATGGGAAGTGCCCGACTGCTGGGCCCATGGTTGTGGACTTGCTCACGTGTTTCATGCTCGCCCACAAACCCCTCGTGGGCCCCTTTGTGCCAGCAAGCGCTGGGAACACCAAGGCAGGGCCCCAGCCCGAGCAGCTGTCGGGGGAAGACAGGGTTTCCAGATGGTCAGGATGCTGGGACCCCGAGCTGGGTGGGACCCATGAGGTCTCTCCATCACCCCCGTCAGGGCTGTGTGATCCCCATGGGAGAGCGGCAGCCACAGCCCCACTAGAGGCACCTGGGCAGCCGGCCATGGCCAGGGCTCTGCACACGTGGACGCCAACGTCTCCGTCCTCACAGCTGCCTGGACATAGCAGCTGCTGCCCCTGTCTGGGAGGAGGCTGAGGCCCAGGTGGCCACTGCTGCCCACCCTGAGGGTCTGAAGGTGCTCTGCCAGGTGGAGCAGGGAGGGCAGAGGGTCCCAGAGGTGGGACAGGAGGAGAAGCCTGGGGAGGGACCATCCCAGGAATGTACCCCCTCCCCTCACCCACATCCTTTTCCTCTGCTTCCTGCCTGGAGCGGAAATCAGCTCAGATTTGGCCGAGGAGGCGGGCGGAAGCCTCGGGCAGCAGGGGCCTGGGGGCTGGGGAGAGGCAGCCGCCTCTGCCCAGAGTAAGGAGCAGGCTTTGGGTGTGAAGGCCTTGGGCATCCCTGGACTGGCCCAGCCGGGACCTCCCTGTGGGTCCTGACCACACCAGGGCTGGCCACTGCCCTTGGGTACCCCTAGGGACTGCAGCCCAGCCCCTTCAGCCCCCAGCAACCCCAGCAGGGGTGTCATTTCACAGATAGGGAGGGTGAGGCTGAGACGGGGAGGGCCTGGCCTGTGTCAGAGCCAACTCTAGTTGTGACCTGCCCCCTTGACCTGCTGGGCAGCTGCAGGGCCTGAGCCAGGTGGGGGCGTCACGGTGAGCAGAGCAGGACCCCAGGAGAGGGTCAGGGCCTTCTGGGACTGGAATCTGCTTCCGGAAGGGGAACCCCAGCTCCACATCCTGTTCTGGGGAGGCAGCCCCTGACCGTTCCTGCCTGGCAGGGTTTAAGAGGGAGTGGCTGAGAGCACCCACCCTCCACCCGGCCTGGCTGCATCCTGGAGACACCGCTCCCAACACAGGCCTGAGTGCTGCAGAGGGAGGCAAAGGGAGGCAGAGCGGTGCAGAGGCCGCAAGGAGACAGAAACCACACATCCTCCGTCCCGGCTGGCTCTGCCTCCGCCCGCCCTCACTTTCCGCCATGGCCGTGCTGCGCCATATGTGTTTCCCGCCTCCACACGTCCCTCACTACCAAGCACAGGCTTGGCCTGGTTCTGCGGCGCCCATCCCAGGCCCAGGCTTTGGTGGGGGTGAGGCTCTCTGCCCAGTCCCCATCCTGGTCCAGGTGCTGGAAGCCCGCCTCGGTCACTGGGGGTCAGCACCCATCAGGCTGCTTCCTGGGCTGGGGACAGACACCAGGCTGACCGGGTGGCCAAGGCTGCCAGTGCCAGGCCATGCCTTGAGCAGCCATCCTGGCAGGCAGGAGCCACCGGTTGCAGGGATTGTCTGCGGCAGTTCCTGCCCGGGCGTCCTTCCTCCGCTGCGGCCTGTGCTGGCCCGGGCTGAGTGTTTGTTATTTGATCTCGATCCTCTCAGCCCTTCTACCAGGTGTCTGGGCTGCTGGGAAGAAACACTCTCCTCTTTCCCACGCTCCCGACACATTTTAATGAATTAGCTGGAAGCCCCGCCCCCACTGCCCGCCACCCTCCCTCCCCGCTTAGTGCCTTTAAGGTGGCCGCAGGCCTCGGCCCAGCTCTGGCCAGCTGCCCCTTCTGCGCTGTCCTCCCTAGGCCCTCCCAGGCAGGCCGGCCGCCCCGCACAGACCTCCCTCCCCATGTTGCCCACTGCTCTGAGCCTCCAGGGAAGGAAAGAAAGGGGGTGCCTGCAGAGAGAAGGGGCCCCACCATTGCCTTCTGGGGGCAGGTGGGTTACAGGCAGGGCACCCCCTGGGCCAGTATCCTCAGGACAGGCAGGGGAGGAAGGACAGGGCCCAGCTGCACAGTCGGAGCTGAGCCTGTTGCTGGGTCCCCTCCCAGACAGCAGAAGGCTCCAAGCAACACCAGCAAACACCAGGGGGTCCTCTCGAGCACAAGCATTGGGTGGCTGGAGGTGGACCCCGTGTCCCAGCATTTGGAACAGATGTCCACCTTTTGGATGTCCCTCAGCAAACATTCGGGAAGTGCTGACTCGGAGTTGTTGCCCCCTGGCCCCTCCCCTCTTCCCATCCTCAAATGGAGCAGCTTCAGGGCCGTGGGTGTGGCCAGGGGAGCTGGGAGCCACGGTGACGGAGCAGGAGCGGGGGCCACTCAGCGAACTCCCTGTGGGCAGTGTGGTGTGGCTGGCCCCTGAGTCCCACAGATGAGCCTGGGTACCTGCCTTGGGCCACAGCCACACTGCAGTGGCAGGCCCCACCACCTCTGCCTGACCCCACTCTGGACCCCGGGCAGGGGGAAGGCTCCCGCCGTGCAGGGCCGCCACACCAGCCTCACTGTGCCTGCCGGGGCGCCCGCACTGCCCGGCCCTCGCCAGGGGCCGCCGCCGATTTCACGCCCGTGGCGGGGCCCCGCGTTCCCACACCGAGCTCACACAGGGCCCCTTTGTTTGCCGCCGCCACGGATGCCGACGGCACTTTCTCCCAGGCCCTGCTCCTGGCCCACAGCATAGCCAAATGCCTTCTCCAGGCCCGGCTTGAGCCCACCTGGGCTTCGGCCTGTTTGCAAACCACCCACCTTCCAGGGCAGGCCCTGTGCCTGCTGAGCACCAAGGGCTCTGCCCACCCCCCAGCCATGCCCTCTGCCTCTTGCCAGTCTAGCTTGGCTGGGCCCTGGGCATATGCACAAAACTCATCAATGCCCAGGACAGAGCTCCTGCCCTCCTGACGGTGAGCTCAGAGCACCCTGCACACCCAGCCCTGGTCTGAGGTCCACAGACATAGCCAGCACCAGGGACCAGTGGGCAGGCCAGTGGCTCCCCCTCCTTAAGAGGCCAAAGGTGCCCAGCAGAGCACGGCAGGCCGGGCCATGCCATCCCTGCCCCGGGCCTGGGCTCCACAGTGCCCATCTCTGTTTTGGGGGCCTACTCTGGGACTCCACTGTGTCCTCACCTGCATATTGGGGAGCACTCTTCCACCCTCCGTGGCCCCCTTGAGAGCTCCTGGGAGAAGCAGTGAGGCCCAAGGGAGAGGGCTGAACAGAACCAGCGGGACCACGGCCCCAGGAAGACCAGAGCGAGCTCTGAGCTGTGCCTTTGAGGGACAGAGGTTCCCAGGCCACCAGGAGGACCCCAGGGCCTCAGGACCCTGCTCCAGTCAGCCAGGGTCGGTCCCGAAGGGGGCCTGCCCAGTTTTTCCTGCCAGTATGGGCACAGCATGGGGTGGGGACACGCCCCTGTGGGGAGCTGGATGTGGGGACATGGAGCTGGCGGGCGGGAGCCTCCCCAGACAAGGCCTGGCATGGGGGTCTCCCCAGCCCGAGCTCAGAGCTGCCTGCGTGGAATTCCCGGCTTGGCTTCAGAAGGAATTCAAGCCCCAGCCTGCCTGGCCTCCTGCTCTGCGCCTGAGAATCACTCCTCCTTAATTTCCAACGCCCACAGCGAGCTGTAAATTGTAAAACTCTAATGAGGAAATGCGCTGTGCTTCCCCTGCTAGTGCCTCCCGGTCAATTGTTAGTGGTCAATAAAAATGGGTTTTACAGTTTGAAAGCCAGGCGTTTCAGAATTCCCTTCTGGCCCTGGCGCCACACCTAGCCCTGCTCACCTGGGCAGGACCCATGTGTTCCGCATGCTGGTGGGTGGGCAGCAAAGGGAGGCAGGCCGCGGTCCCGACCCTCCCGCTGCGCCCCGGCCCTGGGCTTCCTCCCGAGAGGACAGCGGAACCCCCTTCACCGCCAGGCGATGGAAGCCGCGGTGGCCGGCCGGAGGCCCCTCGCATCAGTACGGTTGGGGCACACATAGGCTGAGCCGGCGGCCATGAGGCTGCCCGCGCGCGGAAAGGACCCGCGTGGCTGAAGGCCCCATATCAGGGCCTGGAGTTGCCACCCGCGTGGACGGCGAGCCCGGAGGCGCGGGCTGGCCGGGGTCGCCGCGCGCCTCTCCGCTCAGAGAGGTCTCTCCTTCGCCACAGGCCTGAGATGCCCGCGAACCCCCTGCCCGGGAGAGGCCGCCCTCGGGGCCACCTGGCGGTCGCGCTCGGGTACCGGGCAAGGCCTGGGTCTGGCTGCGCAGGGAGCTTGGAATTCCCCGGGTGGCCGGAGGGAGAAGGGGCGGGACGACCGCGAAGAGACGCGGAGCGCCCGGGGGGCGCGCGGACGGCGGTGGCGACGGAGCTACACCCCCCCGGCGGCCACCTGGCCACCCCCGCCCAGGCGCTGCCGGCGACCAGCGCCCCCTGCTGCGAAGCGCGCCGCCGCCGGGACCCGCCCCCAGACCCTTGCGCCCGGCACCGCCCACGCCCCGCCCCCACGTGGGCGCGGCCCAATCCCCGGGCCGCCGGCGCGCGCGTCACGGGCTGCCATTGTTATGCAAATATAAAGGAGGTAAAAGGCGCCCCGGCGCGGCGGGCGAGCTAGTGCTGCGGCGCGTGGGGAGGCGCCTTGGGGCCGCGTGGGGGCCGCAGCCGAACCGAGTAGGGACCGGGACCGCGCGGCGCCGCCGTCCCCGGCCGGGCCCGGCCCCCGCGAGCCGAGCGCGCGCCCCCGTCGCCCACCCGGGCGCGGCTGGATGCGGCGGGGTCCCCGCTGCGGCGACCCCCGGCCCCGAGCGCCCGGAGCGCCCAGAGGCGGCGTGAGGGGCCCGGGGACGCCGCGCCCTCCATGCGCCGAGGCGCGCCCCGAAACAGCCGGGGGCCCGCGCCGCAGCCGCCGCCCGCGCTGAGCCCCGGCCCGGCCCGCGGCCCGCGCCCGGCGGCAGCATGAGCCAGGCCGAGCTGTCCACCTGCTCCGCGCCGCAGACGCAGCGCATCTTCCAGGAGGCTGTGCGCAAGGGCAACACGCAGGAGCTGCAGTCGCTGCTGCAGAACATGACCAACTGCGAGTTCAACGTGAACTCGTTCGGGCCCGAGGGCCAGACGGCGCTGCACCAGTCGGTCATCGACGGTAACCTGGAGCTCGTGAAGCTGCTGGTCAAGTTCGGCGCCGACATCCGCCTGGCCAACCGCGACGGCTGGAGCGCGCTGCACATCGCCGCGTTCGGTGGCCACCAGGACATCGTGCTCTATCTCATCACCAAGGCCAAGTACGCGGCCAGCGGCCGGTGATGCCCGCTGGGACCCCGGACCCCGGCCCTGCGCCCGCGTCGTCTCTGCTGTACCTTCCCGCCAACTACCTCGGTGCGTGCCCGGCTCGCAGGCCCCGCCAGAAGGCCCGCGGCCACGGGAATACGGCGCGTGCGTCCCGGCCCCAGGGTCCGGCAGCCCCGCCGGCCGAGCGCCTCCCCGCGGCCTAGCCGGGCCCGGCCGGGCCGGAGCAGCTTCCCACGGCCCCCGCCCGCCCGCCTCGCGAGTGGGGGCGGGGCGCGGGCTCCAGCCCCTTTTGAAATTTGAGTCTCGCAACCAGCAAATTCGGAATCCCGAGATACCGGATCCTCTGCGCAAAATGTTTTCTCCCGAAGGTGAAAGGCGGGCGGCGGGAGCCGAAGGCGGACTCGGAGCGCCCCGCCGCCGCCTGCAGGACCCGCCCGCAGGCCCGGGACGCGCCGATGCCGGCTGCCGCCGAGGAGCAGCCCCGAGGTCCGCGGTCTGCGCCGCTGGCGCGCGGCCGAGGAGACGCTCTGCTGTTCGCTGTTCCTGGTGTTCTAAACTATTTATCTTGTGTGTGTACATTTGTGGGTGGAGTTTGTGCGCCTGGTTTTTTTTGTTTGGAAAACACTGCGTGGTCAATGTGGTTATGGGGGGGAGTGATGCATTTTTTTCTAGTCTTAAAACTAAAAACTTGAGTCTACCATTTCTTGGTTGCACTGAAAATACCGCCCAGCCTGATGGTGTTCCCGTGCTGTCCCTCCCCCTTCCCTTCTCCCCGCATCTACACCCCACCCCGTCCTGTTTCCCCTCCCTCTTTCTCCCTCTCTCTCAAATCCGTGAGTTTGGGAAGCCCCAGGGCCTCTCCCCCCGCCCCTCCTGGATGAGGCCACCATCCCCCAAACCGGCTTGTTTTGCAGTTTCCCCAGGATCCTGGAAGCTCGCTGGCGCTCGAGGGTGGCGGGGACACGGGGTGGGGGGGGCGGGGGGTGAAGGTTCGTTACCTTTTCTAGTGCGTTCTATCACAGTTAACGGTTGCACACTTTTTTAAAAAAAGTAAATGGATTTGCCACAATTAAATGTCATAACATTTATGACAGAATATAAAATATTAACATATTTTAAGCCAAGTTTTAGGTGTATTTTTTGAATCTTGGTTATAAACCCAATTTTAAAGGGCGATGTATCCAGCGTTGTGAAGGCAACAGAGTGTACCCATATTTATATTTTTATAAAATACCTATAAGACTGTGAATCTCTTGTGCTAATGGCTGAGTGAATTGAAGGACCGTTTTGCCCCTTTTCAGCCTCCCAGAGCTTCGAGGACTCAATTCGAATCCGAAATCCTGCCGTGGGGGAGGGGTTGCGTCGAGACCTGGGCCGGGGGAGGTTCTCCTGCGTCACTTTCTGTCCTGAAAGGCGCCCTTCCTGGTTTCTGTGGCTCCAATTTTCTATGCAGCCCCACACCCCTTGTTGTTTTGATCCTGAGAAATAAAAGGGAGGCTGAATTATTCAAATTTAAATGAGGTTTCCCCTTCATGGAAGTGCTGCTGACCCTTCGTGCAGAAATGGGGAGCACTTGAGGACACAGGTGGGTGGAGGCCCTTTGTGCGTGGCTGGTCGTATTCGGGCAGCCCTCCGTCGCTTTTTATAAAACTTTGTGTGAGAAGAATATATTGATAATGTCAGTGAAACAGACATTGAAATGGAGGCACAGATTACTCCACAAGGAGTTCTGTATATTTTTTCTAGATGCAAATACCTTTTTAATTATGTTAATTAATGTTAAGACTTTCTAGGCTTATATCGAAGCTGTGTGTGGGTCACGGGGTGATCACTTCTAACTGGATAAAGTTTGTGCAGCACATTCCTGAGTGTACGATATTGACCTGTAGCCCAGCGTGAAAAATTTATAAATAAATTTTTCATTGATCTTTTTATATTAAAAAAAGTTTGTTGGTCCTTCTTGGCTTTGGCACAAGTTGCAGAACACCCTCTTTGGGGACAGGGGTCAGGCTGTGACATGGTTTGTGGGTGCTGGGTGCACTATGCTTGGCTTGTATTTGTCTGAAGACAGAGCCTGGTAAACTCGCTCCCAGCCCCATGCAACGGCCAAGCCCAACCCTGCTGCACACAGGACTCACGAGGACCCAGCACCTCCAGAGTGCCCAGAGCTGGTGTCACAGCCTCTGCTCTCCCCAGCAGAACAGGTGAGACCTCCGCCAGAGAGGAGAGTTCGGCCTGAAGCCCTGCCCACTCTGACCCGCTAGGGGGTCATGCTGGAGGCTGCCTGCTGCACAGGAGGTGTATCTTGTAAATTGGGGGGAAATATCATAGCTGCTCACTCCTGGCAAGTGGAAAGTCCCCTGGAAGCACCCGGGAGCTCTGGAGGCCTGCACAGGCCTGGAGTCAAAACACCCCAAAGATCACAGACCCTGAGTTAGACGAGCGTCGGGGCCAGGCACCCCCATTCACAAGAGAGGAGAGCAGGGCAGGATGGCTGTTGCCGGCACCTGATAGAAAGGGGCAGAGAGTCTTGGTCCACTCCTGAGATGCCCTGGGGGCCCTGTACTGAGCAGCCAGCAGGGAGAACTTGGAGAAGGGCAAAGACCCGGAGTTACAAGGTAACGACTTTTCAAACCCCTCCGCCGAGTGTAAGGGGAATCTGCTTCCCTAAACGGTGTTGGCAGAAGGGCTGCCTTCCCACAAACTTTCTCTGCCTTCCTACTCTGCACTGCCGCCCTGTTTACCCTTGGTTTTCCAGGCGTGTTTTCCGTCGTTACGCATTTCCTATCCTGCAGAATCGGCCTGGGAGACGGGCCAGCTCCCTGAAGCAGGCTTTGGGAAATCTTGCCCTGGGCCAGCCCGGGGATGCCCAGCCGTTGGAAAGGAGAGTGGCCACAAGAACCTGGACACGATTGGGGTGACCAGAGAATGAGGTCAGGCAGCCCCAGTGATGGCTATGCGGGACCACTCCACCCTTCCCCACCCAGGGTCTGAAAAACAAAGGTAACATTTGCTACTGGCGTTAGCCTGCAGGTGGGTGGGGTCCCAGCCAATTGCTTGCCCCTGCAATATCCGGGAAGTTCTCCCACTGCAGAGAGGCCTGGCCTGGCACCAGGGGCCTCCCAGGCACATGGCTGCCACCCCAGGGTACTCTTTGCAGCTCCCTTAAATTCTCTCTTCTGAAAGATACATTTGACTGAGAAAGGCCTTGTGCTGCTTTTCTCTCCAGCAGGAACAAAAGGAAGCCTGCCCCGGCAGCCCTGTGGGCAGCTGAGGAGAGGAGGGCTGAGAGGGTGGAGCCCTGGGGGGGGTCTGCTTCCTCCCCAGGTGCCGCTGTGTACACTGACCAGCCCAGATGGCTGGGGACAGCCTCGCTGACCTTTCTTGCCAGGCACAGCCCTAGGGGGCAGGTAGACACACACTCTAAAACCAGGCACAGCCCTGGGGGACGGGTAGACACACACTCTAAAACCACGATTGTCTTCCCACCTCTGGGGGTCAGATCTATGAATGAAATCTCAGCTGGGAGGGTCCAGGTGTTGAGAGCCCAGGAGGGCGGTCCGCAGACGCTGAGCACGGCCCACGGGCTTGTCCTTGTTAGGGAGCCCCAGGTAGCACATTCCTAGAATGAGCAGCTCAGTGGAGGGGGAGGCTGGCCACCTGTGCGCCAAGAGTGGGCCTCCCTGGCTACAAGGGGAGGGGGGCAGCTCTGGTGTATGGGCAAAAAGAAGGAAGTCCTTGGTCTCCGGATATGGCCAGGTCGATGCTGCTATGTGTCTCTGATGCCTGTCTTCCTCCTGAGTTCAGTGGCCTGTGCAGCCACTTCTTCCAGGGCCTCTGTGTTCAGCAGGTCACTTACTGCAGCAGGGTATTGGTGGGTATTAGCAGGTATGGTGGGTACTGGCCTATGGCAGAGTTACTGGGGAGTCCCCAACCGCCCTCCCCAGGCAGGCCCCTTTGTGGCCAGGGTGAGAAAGAAGGTCTGGGTGCCCCAGCCTACACCCTCAGCCCCGGCCTCCCAGATCTGCAGGTGTGCCTTGGAGGCCAGGTGAGGTGTCCAGCCGAGAGGCACGGAGGAGAGCCAGGGTGGAGGGGCTGGCAGGTGGGGGCTGGGTCCCTGGGAACCCCTGAGAGAAAGGAGACAGTCCCAGCAAGGTCAGGACCTGCCCCACATCCCCCGCCAGGACTGCTGGGCTCACGTCCAACTGTCTGTCTCTGATCTGACCCCGGCTGGAGGCAGGAAGCGCTGACGTTGGAACGGACGCCACGGAAAGACCAGGAAATGCAGGAAGATGGTCAGCTAGAAAGAGTGATGTCCAAAGCCAGCAGGCGTGGGAGCCAGGATACAGCAGGCCAGAGGAGGGCGGACAGGACTTAGAAGCCAGGGATACAGGGTGCGGGTAAGGAAGATGGAGAAGGAGCTGCCCGCTGGGGTCTGTCCCCCAAAGGCCTCAGAGCTCAGCCCAGGTTGGGACAGAGGGTCGTGGACACTAGAACACCCGGCGCACAGAGCCTCCCACCTCGAGAAGGCCAGCTGCCCCTGAAGCTCGCTGAGCCTGCGGGGAGGAGGCAGCGTCCACCTGGGCCTTGAAGGACGGGAAAGGAGGTCCCGCGCCAGGGACACCTGGGGAACGAAGCCTGAGGCCGGGATGCGAGGGCTCAGGCCACGGGAGGGGGCCGTGGAAGGTCTGGGAACCTCCGCAACTGCTGCTTCCGGGGCCTCCAGTGCAGACCCTCCGGGGCTTGGAGGTCCCTGGGAGGCCGCCCTCCACCCACCCCCGCACACTCAGGCTCCACCGCCCGGAGCCGCTCCCCCCGCTGGAAACCCCCAACACCCGTCCGGCGCATTCTTCTGCCGGGCCGTCCTTCCGACCGTCCTCCGCGCGTCCGTCTGTCGGTCTTTCTTCTCTCTCCCCTCCAAAGCCGCGGCCCCCATTCATTCCCGAGGCCTCTGCCCTTTCCTCCGAGCCGTCCGGCTCGGCGAGCAGCTGCTATGCTAATGAGGGCGGGGGACTGGGGCCGGGGTGCGGGGGGAGGGAGCCGGGCCGTGGGGGGCATGTGGGGGTGGGGGCAGCCGCTCACAAAGCCCGATCTCTGCATTCAAAACCAGCCGGGCCATTCCGGTCCCCAGCGCGCCAGGCGGGGACGGTGGGGACGGTGGGGGCGGGGCGCCTGCGCACCCGGAAAGCGCCCGCACCGCGAGGGGCTACGGTAGAGCCGAGGGCCGGGCCGAGGGGGCGCACCCGGCTCGCAGCGCTGCGCACCCACTCGCCCCAGCGCTGGAGTCGCGGTCTGGGACGCGCGGCTCGTCCTGGGGACCCCGCCCCGCCCACCGGACGCCGCCGCGCGTGGGGCTCAAGCGCGCCCGGCGCAGGTGGGGAGGGGGCTCCGACCCAGCGCGGACCTCGCCGGAGACCCCGCCCTCCCCGGCCCGGCCCGGCCCGCCGGGGGCATGCGAGGCAGGGGAGGGGGCGCGCCTGGGGCTCCCACCGACCTCGCCCGGCCGCAGGGGCCGGAGCCCCCGGGTCTCCGAGCCTCGGAGCCGCCGCGGCTGTGCTGCCGCCCTGTGGCCGCCGCCCGCACTGCGCCTCGGGCCCGGCCGCGCTCCAGCGCGTGCACCCCGAGCTCCGCCCTGCCCCGGACCCCCGGGGGCCCCGAGTCTTCCTGCCCGCGCCTCGGCCTCAGGGAGGCGGGCAGGCAGGGCGGGCGCCGGGTCCGATGGTGGGGCCATGTGGGTTTTGCTGGCTCGGGAGCGGGGCAGGGTGGGAGGCTGCGGGGAGCCGGGCCCCAATACCCGGAGGTCAGGGGCGCCCTGGGGCAGAGGAAGCGGCAGGTACCCCTTAGCGACTCTTGGCTTCTGCAGCCCCCAGAAGGACCCCCAGACCAGGATCTGGAAAAGTGACCCCTTCATAGTCCTAAACAAGCAGTTGGCAATGGTGTGCCGTTCTCCATGCGGTCCGATGGGAAAGGGAGGCTCTGAGCCGCAACGAGTGAGTAGATAGCAGGACCCCGTGGACGCGGCCAACCACAGGCCACACTTCCGGTGGGAGCAGGACCCGGCGCCCATCCCTCAGGACCGCTGGGAGCCGGGCCCACTGGGCCGTAGGTGCCACTACATTAGCCATGGAGCCTCAGCAAATTGCAGGCTTGTCCTGGCTTCCCCGCCGCACTCCTCTCACGGAAGTGGCTGTGCTGGAGGCGCAAGAACAGAACTCTGTTCAGACGCTCGCGTGCTCGGAGATGGAGCCTGGAAACCTGGTTTACACCCGCTATGTGTTTAAATGGATAAAACTCTTCTCAGGTCTGTGAGCCTCCAAACAAGGTCCCCACTGCCATCTGCTGGCCCCACAGACAAGAACCCGCAAAGGAATGAAGCCCAAAATATCCCATAAACTTTCCAAAGAGAAATGACAAAACTGAAATAGTAGTGGTGTCAAAACACAGTGTATTTCTCAGCCCAATGAAGCTGGGGTGGGTGGCCCAGGGAGCCCCAGACTTCATGGATAGGCTTTTCGTTCACATGGCTCAAAATGGCAGCCCAGATCCAGCCATCACATCTGCACTCCAGCCAGCAGAAAGGAGGCAGGGCCCTCTCCTTCAAGGATGCCTCCCAAGAGTTGTGTTGCCACAGCTGCTCACATCCCATTAGCTAGAACGTAGTCATACGACCCACCTCACTGCAAGGGAGTCTGGGAAATGTAGTCTTTAATCTGTGAAATGTGCCCGCTTAAAACGGAGCCATGGAGGAAGACGGACTAGCCATCTGGGGGGTAGGGGCTGGGTGGGCGAAAGGCTGTGCCTTCCTCGGTGGCGTCAACATCCTGGCCATGTTGTCACATGAACTTGCTGGCAAAATTCCCAAGCCATGCGTTCACAGTTTGTGCAGTGATGAGTGTGGCAAAGACAGCTCAGTTAAAAATAAACATTATTTTATAGATTAGCTGAACAATACAATGTCCCACGAGACTGTGGGGCCATCAGGAAATTAACTTTTCTGACCTAGTGGCCCAGGAAGCACTGCGGGCAGCGTCTCGCCCCGTGTAACGCAGCACGCGGAAAAGTGCCCGAGATCAGCCTTTTCCTCGGCGGGCTCCTGGTTCCTGGTTCTTCCGGGGGCATGGCGAGGTCCCTGCTCCCTTATCTTGAGGAAAGTAATAAGTAACCCAGCTCTTTCAACTCCCAAGGTTACTTTGTCAATAAAGTGCGCCTCCTCAAGTTTTCCCCTCGGTCTCTTTATGGGCTGTTTCTTTTCGTTCGACTCCAGACGGAAAGAAAATCGTTAGGTTTATCATTCACATTCCTAAACATCGACCTTACGGTGGTGTAATTTACATGCAATAAAATGCATCCCTTGAGGGTGTGGCAAGTCTTGATAGCTGTTTACACCCATGTAACCCACACCACAATCACAATTATATAAAGATATTATTAAAGCCAAGAAAGTTCTCCGGCCCATCCCAGTCAATTCCTCCTGCCCCAGATCACCACCGATCTGACTTCTAGCACCATGGATTCACGGCGCCTGTTCCAGAGCTTTCTCTAAAGGCATCACGTGGCACGCGCTTCCTTTGTCCTGCCTCTGAAACTCGTCGCCATGCTGTTGAGATTTGTCTGTGTGGTTCGTGTTTCCCTAACTTCTGCAAGGTGTAGCCTCTTTTTTTTTTTTTTCGGAACTCGTAAAATCTGGCTGGTGCGCCACACAGGCCCATGTTCCCTGGTGGTTTTTCAGTTGGCACACTCATCCTCCTCCAGAAAGGAACTGCGTCACGAGGACACCCTCCTGGAATCCCAGAGTGCGGCACCGGCCAGCTCTTGTGTCCCCAGCTGGGGCCCCGCCATGTTCCCTGGTAGTCCGTCCCCTCTCACAGGCACTGAGCCCAGGGACTGGAAATCCAACCTGGGAGGGTTGCAGACCTGGCAGCTCCCCGTGCAAGGCTCTTCCCACCCAGACCAGGCCTGAGATCTGGGGCCTCTCCTTTGCCAGAGCAGAGAGGAATGAGCTGCCTACCAGGCACTTTGCTAGGACGAATATGTGAATGTCGGAACCTTGTAGGGCGCAAAGTCAATGCTCAAAAGTCAATTGTGATTCTATATCCTGTCAACATTCAGAAAATACCACTAAAATAGCATATGGCAAAACATAAAATGCTTAACAAAAAATTTAATGAAAGTGTGTAATGAAAGATCTCTCCAACGAAAACTATAGAACATTGCTAGAAACTTTTTTTTTTTTTTTTTTTTCAGATGGAATCTCACTCTGTCGCCCAGGCTGGAGTGCAGTGGCCTGACCTTGGCTCACTGGAACCTCCACCTCCCGGGTTCAAGCGATTCTCCTGCCTCAGCCTCTTGAGAAGCTGGGACTACAGGCGCCCTCCACCACGCCCAGCTAATTTTTTTTTGCATTTTTTTTTTTTAGTAGAGACGGGATTTCATCATGTTAGCCAGGATGGTCTCGATCTCCTGACCTTGTGATCCACCCTCCTCAGCCTCCCAAAGTCCTGGGATTACAGGTGTGAGCCACTGCACCTGGCCGAGAAATTCTTTTTTAAATCTAAATCAAAAGAGAGATGTATCATGTTCACTGCCTAGAAGACTTGATAGTGTTATAAGTGCTCCCCAAATTCATCTACAGATTCAATGCAATCGCTCAAAATCCAGCAGGCTTTCCGTGGAAATTGGCTAGATGATTTTTAAAATTCATTTGGAAACACAAATGTCAAAAAAATAAACAAAATAATCTTGAAAATAGGCCGGGTGCGGTGGCTGATGCCTGTAATCCCAGCACTTTGGGAGGCCAAGGCGGGTGGATCACCTGAGGTCAGGAGTTCAAGACCAGCCTGGCCAACATGGTGAAACCCCATCTCTACTAAAAATACAAAAATTAGCCGGGCGTGGTGGTGGGCGCCTGTAATCCAGCTACTTGGGAGGCTGAGGCAGGAGAATTGCTTGAACCTTGGAGGCAGAGGTTGTGGTAAGCCAAGATCGCACCATTGCACTCCAGCCTGGGCGACAAGAGCAAAACTCCATCTCAAAATAATAATAATAATCTTGAAAATAAAGAACAGGCCGGGTATGGTGGCTCACACCTGTAATCCCAGCACTTTGGGAGGCTGAGGCAGGTGGATCACTTGAGGTCAGGAGTTTAAGACCAGCCTGGCCAACATGGTGAAACCCAGTCTCCACTAAAAGCACAAAAATTAGGCCGGGCACATTGGCTCATGACTGTAATCCCAGCACTTAGGGAGGCTGAGGCAGGTGGATCGCCTGAGGTTGGGAGTTCAAGACCAGCCTGACCAACATGGAGAAACCCTGTCTCTACTAAAAACACAAAATTAGCCGGGCGTGGTGGTGCATGCCTGTAATCCCAGCTACTCAGGAGGCTGAGGCAGGAGAATTGCTTGAACCCGGGAGTAGGAGGTTGTGGTGAGCCAAAATCACACCATTGCACTGCAGCCTGGGCAACAAGAGCAAAACTCTGTCTCAAAAAAAAAAAAAAAAAAAAAAAAAGGCCGGGCGCGGTGACTCACGCCTGTAATCCCAGCACTTTGGGAGTCCGAGGCGGGAGGATCATCTGAGGTCAGGAGTTCAAGACCAGCCTGGCCAACTTGGTGAAACTCTGTCTTTACTAAAAATACAAAAATTAGCCAGATGTAGTGGCAGGTGCCTGTAATCCCAGCTACTCGGGAGGCTGAGGCAGGAAAATCACTTGAACCCCAGAGGCGGAGGTTGCAGTGAGCTGAGATCATGCCACTGCACGCCAGCCTGGGCAACAGAGCCAGAATCTGTCTCAAAAAAAGAAAAAAAAGGTTTGGATCTTTGTGTGTGTGTGTGTGTGTGTGTGTGTGTGTGTGTGTATACATGTTTAAATGTGTTTATGTATATGTACAGGTATTGTTATATGTTGTATGTAGCATGTTACCAAATTGGCCTATAAGTAAATGGATACTCATAAGTTAAGTCCAAATGTCTATCAGGTTCACATGAATTTTATAATTTTTGGTAAATAAAATGGTTTTTTGTTTGTTTGTTTGTTTGTTTTTGAGACAGAGTCTTGCTCTGTCACCCAGGCTGGAGTGTAACGTTGCCGCCTCGGCTCACTGTAACCTCTGCCTCCTGGGTTCAAGCGATTCTCCTGCCTCAGCCTCCCAAGTAGCTGGGACTACAGGTGCGTGCCACCACACCTGGTTAATTTTTGTATTTTTGGTAGAGACAGGGTTTCACTATGTTGGCCAGGCTGATCTTAAACTCCTGACCTCATGATTTGCCTGCCTCAGCCTCCCAAAGTGCTGAGATTACAGGCGTGAGCCACCATGCCCGGCCAAAAATGGTTTTTAACTTATTGGTAAAATAAAACTAGAAATATCAGGCTGGGCACGGTGGCTCACGACTGTAATCCCAGCACTTTAGGAGGCTGAGACAGGTGAGTCACGAGGTCAAGAGTTCAAGAGCAGCCTGACCAACATGGTGAAATCCTGTCTCTACTAAAAATACAAAAATTAGCCGGGTGTGGTGGCAGGTGCCTGTAATCCCAGCTACTCGGGAGGCTGAGGCAGGAAAATCTCTTGAAGCCAGGAGACAGAGGTTACAGTGAGCCGAGATCGTGCCATTGCACTCCAGCCTGGGCGACAAAGCAAGACTCCATCTCAAATAAATAAATAAATACATACATATGTAAAAATAAATTCTACTTAAAGCCAGGTGTGGTGGCTCACACCTATAATCCCAGCACTTTGGGAGGAGGCAGGAGGATTGCTCGAGCCCAGCTGTTTGAGATAAGCCTGGCAACATAGTGAGACCTCATCTCTAAAAAAATTTTTCAAACCTAGCCAGACGTGGCACACGCCTGTGGTCCCATCCACTTGGGAGGCTGAGGTGGTAGGATGGCTTGAGCCCAGGAGGTTGAGGCAGCAGTGAGCCATGATTGCATCACTGCACTCCAGTCTGGGCAACAGAGAGAGATCCCATCTCAAAAACTATATATGTGGGGACAGGTGCAGTGGCTCACGCCTGTAATCCCAGTACTTTGGGAGGCCAAGGTGGGCGGGTTACCTGAGGTCAGGCATTCAAGACCAGCCTGGCCAACATAGAGAAACACTGTCTCTACTAAAAATACAACAATTAGCTGGGTATGATGGCGCATGCCTGTAATCCCAGCTACTCGGGAGGCTGAGGCACGAGAATCGATTGAACTCGAGAGGCGGAGGTTGCAGTGAGCCGAGATCGCACCACTGCACTCCAGCCTGGGCAACAGACTGAGACAATAGATCACAAGTCAGAGTCAAGACCATCCTGGTAACATGGTGAAACCCCGTCTATAAACTATAAAATAAAAAAAAAAAAATTAGCCAGGGCCCAGCTACTCGGGAGGCTGAGGCAGGAGAATGGCGTGAACCTGGGAGGCGGAGCTTGCAGCGGGCCGAGATTGCGCCACTGCACTCCAGCCTGGGCGACAGAGCGAGACTCCATCTCGAAAACAAAAAAAATTTACAGGAGCACCGTGACCTGACCAAGGACAGAGAAGTGGCCACAGCCTCCTCAGACCCTCACTGGCACCCAGATGTGTGTGGTCCTCGGTCCCCTCCTGATCCCAAGCCCTGCACACGGTTTCTCCACATCCCTCGTCCCATGAAAACCCTCCTGCCAGCACGGAAAATGTAAGATACTGGTTCAGGACACTAGGTTCAGTCCATCTTCTCGGTTTGCTGACTCTCCAATTTCTTTTTCTTTCCTTTTTTATATTTTATTTTATTCTATTTTATTTATTTATTTTATTATTTTATTTTATGTTATGTTATTTTATTTTATTTATTTTATTTTATTTTTTGAGACTGAATCTCACTCTGTCACCCAGGCTGGAGTGTAGTGGTGCAATCTCGGCTCGCTGCAAGCTCCGCCTCCCGGGTTCACACCATTCTCCTGCCTCAGCATCCCAAGTAGCTGGGACTACAGGCACCTGCCACCATGCCCGGCTAATTTTTTGTATTTTTAGTAGAGACAGAGTTTCACCGTGTTAGGCAGGATGGTCTCGATCTCCTGACCTTGTGATCTGCCCACCTTGGCCTCCCAAAGCGCTGGGATTACAAGCGTGAGCCACCACGCCCGGCCCGTGCTCCTGTAAATCTTTAACAAAACCTAGTTAGTGGGTTTTATTTTTATCTTTTTAATTTTTTTTCAGGGTCTCACTCTGTTGCCCAGGCTGGAGTGCAGTGGTGCGATCTCGGCTCACTGCAACCTCCGCCTGAATCTCACTCTGTCACCCAGGCTGGAGTGTAGTGGTGCAATCTCGGCTCGCTGCAAGCTCCGCCTCCCGGGTTCACACCATTCTCCTGCCTCAGCATCCCAAGTAGCTGGGACTACAGGCACCTGCCACCATGCCCGGCTAATTTTTTGTATTTTTAGTAGAGACAGGGTTTCACTGTGTTAGGGAGGATGGTCTCGATCTCCTGACCTTGTGATCCACCCGCCTCGGCCTCCCAAAGTGCTGGGATTACAGGCGTGAGCCACCACGCCCGCCCCCTCTTTTTATTTTTTTAAGACAGGGTCTTGCTCTGTCACCCAGGTTGGAGTGCAGTGGTGCGATCTCAGCTCACTGCAGCCTCAACCTCCTGGGCTCAAGCGATTCTCCCACCTCAACCTCCTGAGTGGCCGGAACCACAGGCACACGCAACCACGCCCAGCCTGGCTCTCCAATTAAACCTGCTTTTCCACCCACCAACCCTCCTCTCTCATGTCTGACTTTACAGCAGCAACAGCCAAACCTGGGTTTGGTTACACAGGCACTGCACAAGAATTAACCCAGGAAGTACAAATTCCAACCGCAGTGCGGCGCCACTGACGATGGCAGAGCTGGTGCGTGTGGAGGGAAGCGGCTCCAGGGCTGGGACTGTACTGAGCACAGCCACCTGGGAAACGGCCTTGCCCTCCAAGCGGAGCCAGACTCAGATCCCACTCCAAGGCACGTGCACCTGCTGCTTCGCTGGGGCTGCCAAGACAAAGCACCATAGAGTGGGCGGCGTGGGGGACGGAGCGTGGTGTCTCACAGCGCAGGTGGCCGTCTTTTCCCGGGTCCTCACGTCACCGTTCCCACATGCACACATATACGGGTACGTGTCACTTGCAGATGGGCCCAAATTCTGAGAACTGCATGGTTAGATGATCTCCCTGTTGGCTGAAAATCATGGCACATGCTGGCACACACCTGGAGGGTGCAGCCTGCTACACACCCAGCCTGCATGCACGGCCTGGTGCTCCCGAACTACATACCTGCACAGCACGATGCTGTACTGCACGCTGTAGGCAACTGTGACACAGCCCTAAGTATTTGTGTGTCTAGACACAGGTAAACATAGAAAAGATGCAATAGGCCGGGCGCAGGGGCTCACGCCTTTAATCCCAGCACTTTGGGAGGTCAAGGTGGGCGGATCATGAGGTCAGGAGTGAAAGGGATGCCAGCAAACTCAAACCACACTGCGTACGGCCAAGAGATCTTTATTGGAGAGGTTGAGATCAGGTGGCGCAGGGGAGAGGGGGAGAGAGGGGGAGAGAGGGGGAGAGAGGGGGAGAGAGGGAGAGAGGGAGGGAGGGAGGGAGGGAGGGAG